>NC_143018.1:8975659-9323659 GCF_055824585.1 Amblyomma mixtum | reverse complement strand
TTACCCCGTTTTACAACCAATACATCCCTTTTCATCCGTGATTGATTTTAGGTGAAGTAGCTCTTATTGATAAGTCAAGTGTTTTTAACTTTTTAAAAGAAGCCAATGTACTAGAAAAACTCTAAATTTTTACCATGTGCTTTACAATTTATTGACGCACCTCAGCCACCCTCCCGTCCCGAGAAGACGGCTGAGGTCACTATTACATCGGTTGGGGACCTCGAGATCCTTGCACAGCCAAGGATGGCTGCTGAGGTTGCCAACCCTTTTTAAAGCGTTTACCATAAGTCTCTTCTAAAATTTTGTCATATTTTTACTAAGTTGCACGAATTAACTTTTTAGGCCCTTTACACCGCCATTCATTTAGACTTTTGTATAGCATCTATCTCGAATTTTCTATACCCGGAGCTTGGCGCATGATAGCCTTAGTCGCTTATGCGCCAATAAACTCAACTCAACTCAACTCATAACGCTTGCAAGGTAGTCAAAAGTTTCATCTGAATATAAACATTCCGAATGAGCACAATATATTGGGAATGTTGTTCAAATGTAATGTAAAAACGATTTTTCAGAAAATAGGGCTGTTCCTGCTTTAAAAGTCGAAAACATAGCCATAAACTCGCATGTCAGCACCGAAGTCGAGAGTACCTGTCAATAAGGCTGGTTAAAAAGGCGCTCTTCGCATCGAAAAGGGGGTATAGATGCCTCATCTGACTGAAAGTTAGGAATTAGCGATTTCCTACTGCTTAGGAATGCTGTTACTAACAAAGCTGCATGCTTTTCTGCGTGTCGAATGGGAACGAGAGTACGCATTGCACGGGCGAATGAGTTGTGGCGAACTAAGTAATAGTCACGAATGACAGTAAGGCTAATGCCATTAAATTTATGCGTGTGGCACCACACGAATGGCATTAAAACTTAAGGCAGTAAGCACTTAATGGCATTAAATCTGTCCGTGTGGCACGGGTATAACACATCACGTGACCACCGCATCACCGTCAAGTTACTGTCCATGTCACCGACGGCGAGGAGCTGCCAAAACGCATTCCTCACATTTGTTTTCATTGCGTCGTACACAGCAAAAGCACAAATCGCAAAAGCACGAACAGCTGCGCTGGTTAAATGTATCAGTAAAGACGTATATTATCGTAGAGGCAACTTTTTTCGCGCTTCTAGACACCAAGCACTGCAAAAACTAATTTAAAGGATGCCACACACTCTGTAAAGTGTGCGAATTTGAAAAAAATATGAAAACTTTTCCAGTAACGCTTTTTGAATTGACGATAAAAACCAGAGTAGGCATTTCAGAGAAAATAAACGGCCGAACTTCCAAACAATTTAGGGTCCGAAAAGCGGCTACCATTACACTGCGCTACATGGCGTGCAGTACGGCGTTGATGTTCGTGGTCACGCTGAGCCTGCTGGCTGGTGTTGGAGGCGTTGCATAAGCTGACAGTACTTAAAGGGATACTGAGGCAGTTTTCGAATCAGCTAACCTTCTAGGGTTTTGAAGTAGTGTCATTGCTGATCACGTCTGTGAAATTATTTTTTCGATTTTGGCTAAAACAGCGGCGCAATCACCAATTAAAAACGCAACGTTCAAATTTCCCGCGCCCCGCGTGAGCGCAGGAGAGGGGAACAGCGGAGAGGGAAACCTCGTCCATGTCGGCCAGCGTGACGTCATGTTGAGGAGCCGGGGATGCTTCGGCGCACCCGAGCGCGCTTTCAGCGCGCGTTGTTCCTCGTACTGCGTGCGTTGCGACGTACAAAACGTGTCAGCCGATCTTGAGAATCAGATTCAACAGGTACTACTCTGCGTTCGTGTCCACGAACAACTACGGCCGCGACTGTGTCGTCTTCCACTGTTTTCCGCAATACCACAAGCTCGCAGCACAACCGCTCGCTGCTGTGACGAAGAATTCAAGCCGACTAAAGCAAGCTTACTCTGCTCGAAACACTTTCGTAAGAGCGGCTACAGGCAGAGCTTGTCCTAGTGTGATCTCTGGAGATTTCTGTCGAAAAGGCGCGGCTGAACCATGACACAGTTCCATCGATTTCCTCGCGCATAAGAGGCGTGTCACCATTCCGAAGAAGCGCCTCTTTTAAAAGTAGAAACACGCTCACTTAGCCCCTGAAGAAACCTTATAGAGGCTTAAGCATGTGTTGCTCCCCTCAGCTTAGGTGCGGCCAGACCACCTGAGACGTGCTCAGCAAGGCTCGGTTAGTGATTTTATACTCGGTTCGACGTGTCCAAGCAAGGAAGCAGAGCAAAGCACAATAAAGCAAAGCAAGCAAGCATCGAAGCTCTTCATATGCGGCATCTCGTTTAATCCTAGCTAAGCAATTAATATGAAAGCGTTCGACGTTGATTTCGGATGCAAATTTATGAGAGAAATGAATGCCAACCGAGTTTTTGCAAAAAAAACACCGCAACCTTACTCGGTTTCTTCATCAAGTTGTGGCAGCGGGCGAGTTGCAGCTAGCTTGGCTTTTAAACACACATATAGTTGGCAACTACTTCACTGAACCTAAACTGCAAATCTAGGAAGGGCGAACGTTTCCGAGGCAGCGATTAATATTTTCTGGCACCTGCTGAACGCGCCAGGAGTGAAGCGTATTTGTGCGCGTATTTGGCTTGGTTTCCAGCGCACCATGATTGCGTCACTATCTTGTGGTCACATGCCTCGCAGTACTTGGCCACTGCGCTTCGCTAATTTTGACACCAACTTTGTGCTCCTTCATCGTTCACTTGAAATACTTTCTTGCCCCAACCTGCAACGCCGGGTACTGAGAACAGGATTTACACAGTGGTTTGGGCCTTTTCTTTAGGATGACGCTCTTCCGGGCGAGCCAGGAGGCGTCCGGTGGTGGTAATTGACTTGAGTATTGTTCGCACCCCTTCCTTTCCGAGAATACGAGCCGATGTTGTGCTGGCACCTTTTACGCATGGTCTGTATCGCGTCTTTGACGCTGGCGTATGCTTGTGCTAGGCATAGAATTTTTTGCTTGTGTCTTTTTTGGTTTCAGGCGATACGTGGAATGAGCAAACTGTAGTATCCTTTACTTCGGTGGTCAGTAAAAAAAAAATAGTCGCCGTATTCGCTTTTACAACGACACGGAAAGCTGCGATCTGCCCTCAACGCAGCGCCGGATCCGCATCGGCAGCTGCTCCAGTCCTCAAAGTGACGTCACGACCTCTCTTGCCCAATCGCGGGCGGCGGCGCGCCGCGCGGCGTGCCCCGCGGCACAGGCCGCATATTTCGGCTAAAAAAGGCAATTCGCGCTTGTTTTTGCCTTATTTGGATGCAATATTCCAGTATACAGCATGAAAAACTATAGGATGCCGCTACCAGCCCGATTTTCAGAAAAAGTGCTTCAGTCTCCCTTTAAGATGGTTGATAATCACGCCTCCCGGTCGCTGAACGCACTGGCGATGGGGTCTAAGCTTTTTATTGTATAAAATTTTTGTCATCACCGCAACCACCTTGGTCGCCGTTCAAGGCCAAGTTGGTAAATGCACTGTACGGTTTCCAGTTGCGCCCATTCAATGAATGTATGGCATCCGGTTGCTAGAGAACGAGTCAGTGGGTTTTAACATGGCCGCCGATGCAAGAGAAAGCAGAACATTCCAGAGTGCTGAGGACCAGGTTTCGGTGCGTGTTAGAGGACCTCAGATAGCCAAAAACAATGCGGGACCCTTCGTACGGCGTGCCTCAAAGCCCACACCGTAAGGCAAAACCGAATCGTGACCACCAATAGCGTACGGGTGAGCGATAATTAGCCGAGAATTTGCATGCAGACAAACTCTCTGTTCCGATGCTCGTCTATACTCTCTTCAGATGCTCACTTCAGAGTTCTCTTGCTTCTGCAGCTTTCGTTTTCTCGCAGTTTTGAATATACTAGGGCGTAACTTATCATTGAAACAACGCGTTACAGCTCGACTCATCCTGATGAGATTAAATGCCATGTCTAGCGGTTGATCTGTGTGTCTTCCTTAAACTTTTGTACTTGTGCCTTGCATTGCCAAGCATATTTCGCTGCACTACGCCGGCTGGCCTATTATTTATTGATTTATTTCTAATTGGTTATTTATGTATTTATCACAGATACTTACAGCCCACATTGGGTGTTATCGTAGGTGGATTATTTTACAGCCACTAACGTAAAATACGAGACAAAATAAGCAAGAAATCAAAACGAAAACTATAAATATCTATTAGGCCAACTAAAAAGAGTATGGCAAGAATAATTACGTTCAGCAAAATCATCGTGGCGCCTTGTAGTGACATCGTGCGTGACTCCATTGCCTGCCGACCAATCAGCGCGGCGTGATATACCGCCGCCGACGCAAAGCTCGGAATCGTGCCCTTAACAACTTTATTCGCTGTAAAAGTACGAAGCATGCAATGGCAAAATTTGTACCGCGGGTTTTCGCAGCGTGTGCGGCATCATCACCCCGTGGAACTACCCCCTCATGATGGTGGCTTGGAAGAGCGCTGCTTGCCTAGCTGCCGGCAACGCGCTGGTGCTCAAGCCCGCACAGGTCTGTCCCCTCACTGCTCTCAAACTGGCCGAGTTGACGGTGCGAGCGGGCATCCCCGCGGGCGTCTTCAACGTGGTCACCGGGTCGGGCACCGTGGTGGGCAACGCCATGTGCCGACACCCGCTGGTGCGCAAGGTGGCCTTCACGGGCTCCACCGAGGTGGGCCGCACCATCATGGCCAACTGCGCGGCACCGCACCTCAAGCGCGTCTCGCTAGAGCTTGGGGGAAAGTCGCCCCTCTTCATATTCGCCGACTGCGACCTGGACCTAGCCGTGCGCCAGGGCCTGAACAGCGTCTTCTTCAACAAGGGCGAGAACTGCATCGCCGCCGGTCGTCTCTTCGTGGAGGAGTCCCTGTACGACCGCTTCGTGGAGCGCGTCGTGGCCGAAGCCAAGAAGATCGTGACCGGGGATCCGCTGGACCGGAGCACCTGGCACGGCCCGCAGAACCACAAGCAGCACCTGGACAAGCTGCTGGAGTACGTGGAGAAGGCCGTCGCCGAAGGAGCCAAGCTGGTCCACGGGGGCCGAAGGCTTCCGAGGCCTGGACTGTTCCTAGAACCCACGGTCATCGTGGACGTGGAGGACCACATGTCGGCCGCCAAGGAGGAGTCGTTTGGGCCCATCATGCTCATATCGCGCTTCGCTGACGGCGACGTCGAAGGGGTGCTGCGGCGCGCCAACGCCACCGAGTACGGGCTGGCGTCGGGCGTCTTCACGCGGGACATTGCCAAGGCGCTGCGCGTTGCCGACGGCGTCCAGGCCGGCACCTGCTTCATCAACTGCTACAACAAGACAGACGTGGCGGCGCCCTTCGGAGGCTTCAAACAGTCGGGCTTCGGCAAGGACTTGGGACACGAGGCGCTGAAGGACTACCTGCAGCTCAAGTGCGTCACCGTCGAGTACTGAGCGTGTACAGCGGGGAGGAAAAGTACAGCCCTTGTCAAAAGCCTTTAGGCCACAGGGTTTACTTTGAGCCGTATGGTACTACCGGTGGACACCCCTGAAGCTCGAAACGTCCCGAGGAGTGAGTACAAACTTCATCCCTCCTTTCCTGAGGTTTTCAGAGTTTGGTGAGCCTTCAATGTCGAACTACGGTACTTGAACCGAACCCTGTGGACTAAAGGCTTTTGACCGAGGTTGTACGTGAACAATAAAGAGAAAGACAAAAATCGCGGTATCGTTAAATAACTAAATAATAAATAAACTCTGACCGAAGAACATGTGGAGGCTTCTTCTACACTGTGTGCCCTGCGAATGCTCTTCGTCGTACATTGTGTCGAGACGTTTTTTTTTTCTTTGCAGACGGCAGAGGAATGGCATTGTGATTGCGAGCTTGACGTACACTGTTCACAAACGAAGGCTCTTTCTTTCGGTATGCATGACGGAAGAAAAGCTGAAATCGAGAGTGATACGGTTTCGTACATATGCTTCGTACGCGACCGCTGGTCTAACCAAACATGCTCACGCGTAGGTACGCATGCTTGTAAACAATTTCGAGCACCACCCGTAACTATACTGCCGCAGGCCTGATAGTATACTAAACTTTCTGTTACAGCATGTCTGGTGATTTGGAAAGGAGTTTGTGGGTTTCTAAGTGGACACAGGCCACCACCCACCGCGGGTTCGAGCTTCGCGCGAGCCAAGGGCCCCGATCAGCCGTCACCACACACACACTGGGACACCGATGCGGTGCACTCAACCTCCGCTGGGAGGAGAGCGATTCGCCGCAAAGAAATAGGCCTCCAATCTCACAAAGGAGACGTTTATTCACGTCGTCCTTCAGCAGTACATACACACTCAATCGTCACCCCGTCCCGGGGGCGCGCGAGGAGCAAGGCTCCGCTGCGCGCACGAAGCGACTCGAGCAATGTGCGCCGCTAGCACGCCGCTGCAGGAGAATGTCCCCGCGGCAGTGCTGTGATCTCTCTCTCGTGTCGACCGTTGGGCCGGTTGCGAGAGAGAGTGGGCATTCAACGCAAGGTACGCCTGTCAGATGTCGCTGGACCCCGCTGGACAGGCTCGAGCCGCTGCAGGTCAGAGGACACGTGCGGGCGAGCTCGAGTAAGCACTGGTCCGAGCGGCAAAGGCCGGCAGGGACAAACAACGTACGCACCTTTCGCTGTCTCGGAGGGATCTCTCTCTCTGGGCCCCGCTCGGACGGTCGCGGGATGCGCGGCCGCCAAAACGGGTCCCGGATTCCCGCCAAAAGGCGCCAATGGCAAAGGCCCTTGGGGAGCCGGGGCGGAGCTGTGGCTAAATGACAGTGATTAGTCACCCAGCCGCCTCTCCACCGCCTGAGGCGGGAGCAAGGGAAAGAGGAGAAACAACGCGGGCGGCCGGCACAGCCGCGCAAAGGCGACGGCGGAAAGCCAGATTCCCACAAGTTGAAGGGTTGGAAGCTATGGCGTACCGACTGTGTGCTGAAAAATTCAGGGGGCACTTTGGCTCTCTAAAGTGCTGCATGGCGAAAGCGTTTCCTGATGCACTGTTTTTTTTTTATTTTTGCTAATTTTCTTATTTTTATAGTTTTTATTTCATATCTTATTTTTTATTTTGGTTTATTTATGTTTATTTTCTTATTTGTACTTTTTATTTTTCCTTTTCTTGACTTTATTCCTTTTATTGTATTTATGAAACCTATGCATTCACTACATGCGCCTTTATTCATGCGCGAACCTTGAGCCTTCGTGGCGGAGTGGTAGCGTCTCCGCTTCAAATGCCAATGGCCCTGGTTCGGCGCAGTTTCTTTTTAAGCAGTGACGCCGAAAGGCGGACAAATCTGCCGACTCGTCTGTCGACACCGCTGCCGGCGCGTCTGCTAATGACAGTATGAGGCATTAAAGGCTTTCGCCTTAATACTGCTCGGCACACATCGCGTAAAATGATGGTTCAAATGTGGGCCCTTTATAATCGAACTTACGAGGGTAACAGCTTTTAGAGGAACAGAAATAGAAAACTTCCCGACCGTATAAGAAACTGCATCGCTCGCCGACACACCGATTCCGACATGACATGGCGAGGCTAAAGCTGCATGAGCCGCAAAATTTGCGGAGAACGATTTCCAGGTTACCCCCGAATGTAAGAGCGCTCCAGTAGACTCTATAAAGTGCGAAACCGACATCTTCCTCACTCTGCAGCTTGAACGCGAAGATCGCAAGTCGAGATGCCCGTGTTCAGGTAAGAATGCGCAACAGCCGTATTGTAGGCGTATCGCAACGATCGATTTGAGGGTACTGCAAAGCATGCGTATGTCCGGCGCCATAGTGGGCAACTTCTAAACATTTAAAGAAGTACTGAGAAAAGCAACAGTCTTTGATGATGGCTTTTTATGGCGCGAGGGCATCAATGGCCAAAGAGTGCCATGGCACAAGGTATTTCCGTTTTTGCTCAAGGTGGGGTCAAAGACTCATTTTCCAAGCATTTCAACCCAGACAAGCCGAGCACCAGACCAGGGGAATGAGGCCGCCGCGGTGGCTCAGTGGCTATGGTGCTCGGCTGCTGGCCCGAAAGACGCGGGTTCGATCCCGGCCGCGGTGGGTGAATTTCTTTGGAGGAGAAATTCGAGGCCCGTGTACTGTACGATGTCAGTGCACGTTAAAGAACCCCAGGTGGTCCAAATTTCCGGAGCCCTCCACTACGGCGTCTCTCATAGCCTCAGTCGCTTTGGGACGTTAAACCCCACAAACCAGACCAGGGGAATGCCTGTACTTATTGTATCAGCGGTGGGTACCCGGCGGCACTGGGGATCGAACCCCGAACCTCCCACTTGCGAGGAGCCGGATGCTCAACCCCTTCGCCACCGCTGCGGTAACTATAAATTTTGTAGCCAAAAATTGATCCTGTGGCTGTTTCTGGCTAAGAGGACGTTTTTACGGCAGCGAAAGACGCATTTATTGCTAAGAAAGTTATATGCTATAAAAATCTGCCGCCACTGCCCTCAAATTTCATCAAATGGACGCAAAATAATCTGTTTCGGGCTGCTTTCCCTGCAGTAACTTGAAAACTCCGACAAAAGAAAAAAATAAAAGAAAGGCAGTTTCGTTTCTCAAAACTCTTTGAAACTCCTTAAAAATTCTCTGCATATATAAATCCCCAAGTTCTTTGAAAACAAAATTCTTCGAATGGAGCATTACTGTGCAAGATCACCGTTTCGTACTGAATGGTGGCGTAGCCTAGCTTCAGGGATCCGCACGCGAAAGGAAACTAACTTTGCACCACCACAGTTTGGTTGCGAAAACGTCCGGTCGATGGCGACAGCTGTATTTCATTTCTTGGGGTTTTCAGAGCTTGTACAAGAGCTCCGTTTTAAGTGAAAGTAGCAACTTTACCATTCGAAAGCGCTAATCCGTCGATACAGGTCAACTTCATTCGTCCTCGGTGCCAGTGCACATCAAGAAAGAATGTCTTCGAACAGCTCGAAGGTGGGTACGTCTGCTGCCCTGCTGTCGTCAGTTGCTCTGTGTTAGGGTAGCGCAGTAGCGGCGTAAGAGAAAATGTGCACATGCATCAACAGTTTTAACCTGTCGCATAGTATACTCTAGAACTTACTGATGCAGACCGTCTAGATATGGCTACTGAAAGCATAAGGTCTTGCAGCGCACGCGCCTCCTGAACTCTCTGATACTGACATCTATATGCGCATAATTCGTAGTATCCGAATTTTCGTTTTAAGCGGGTTCTGCAGTACACTGTACCCAATGCACTTAGTACATCACCTCCAAGGCAAGAATTAACGTGGTGTGCCCTCGAGGCCGACGCGCGCGGTGTACGTTATGATCAGAAATTTGGCCTTGACCCAAAATGCGGGGTCGGAATCGTAATCAGGTTTATTGTTATAATATAGCGATTGCGCGAAAATTCCCCCGCTGCACAGAAAACTGGTTGGAAACAAATGTACAGCCTTTGTCTAAGGTATAGAGTTAAAGGTACTTGCTTTCGGGCCATTCTGCGTTGCTCGTTTTGCATTGTTGTTCCAAGTCTCTCGTAGATGAGAGGAACTGTGGTGCTTTCCCCTCCAAAGGTTAGGACCTCTATGGATGCTGCACGAACCCCACTACGAAGCTTAGAAGCAAAAACCTCGAGCTGTTTACTTTTGACAAAGGCTGCACGTGGGCTCCGCAGACGCGATTACGCTTCCACATGGCGCCAATTATGCATGCGAAGTGACGAATATGCGCCTCGATGCAGCGTTCCTCTGGCAGGGTGCTAACATCCCCACCATCTTGAAGCACGGGCTCACTTAACGAAATCAAAATATTTTTGCGGGAAATCGGCAGTTTCGCGTCTTCTTCCAACGTCGGTTTGACAACGAACCGCTAACTTGTGCCGCGCATGCGCAGATCTTGACGACAGGCGCAAGCGACAGGTGGCGACAGCTGTAAGCACTGACTACAGCGTTACTTAGGTAGAGTGACGACACGCATAGTTCGATCGGGACACGCCATTTTGGATCACAAGGGGCAGGAAACTCCAGCTAGATTCAGTTCGAAATATTTCATGGTGACTGAATAAAGTAGTGGTTCGAATCGCACTCGGGCATAAATGTTTTTCTTTTTTTCTGGATATATCGTTGCCACGACTGCAATATGACGACCCAATTGGCTTTCCTTTGGCCGCTATGGGAAAAGTTGGCGCTGAATTCTGAATTAGCTGGAAAATGGTGTCTATACAAGTTTCCTACCCCTGGCTTCAGCCCCTACATCGGGGAGACGCCATTTTGGATCACAAAGGGCTCCGGCCCCCACATTGGAGGAATTTTAGAACCGTTCTCTCCACTGTGGGGGCCGAAGTCTTAAAGGGGCCCAGAAACACAATTTTAGTTGACTGTTTTGCCTGTTGGTCGCATACAGTGAGTTATAATGGTGCTAATAGCGTCGGTAATACCGCGTATATTTCGTTTTTTAATATTTTAATGTCCTCCCAAAAACAAATTCATGGCTCTGATGGTGCCGCCACACAGTGGCGGGTTTGAGCAACGGATATGACATCACCTGGCGCGAGCTTGATGATCGGACAAACAGTAAATATACGCAAATTGTGTGAATAAATAGACACATTTTGTCACCTGTTTGCGTTTTATATTAGATCAACAAAAACAACTTGTTTGTCTTAGATAAAAGCCCTGCAAAGCAAGTAAAATAAAAATACACCACCAGGGGCGCTCTGGCATGGAAACGACGCCGCGTCTCAGCAAGAACGAGTTACAGAGAGCAGGCAACCATGGAGTACAAACTTCCCGGACGTGCTCTGGCAGGCCGGTTTGATTGGTTGCGCCAGGTGCCGTCATAGGGAGAGCGAAATCGGAGTGGGAAGGCCCGCCAAAATCGAGTTGAGGGCAGCGTTTTGTTTGCTTGTATTTTGAAATTTCTTCATTGAATAACTCCCGTTCCTCTGCATCGATTCCTGTAATTATTTTTAAGTTAGCATCTGTGTGACATAAAGAACCCACCTGAAGTATTGCCAGTATCCCCCCGAGCAGTGTTTTGCAGCCCCTTTAAGAAAAAAATTGCCGACGATTACACCCCTTCCTAATGCGAAATTTGAGCGCAGCTCATCAGCTGTTTCAGCTTTTCGATAGAGTGAGGCAAAGAATTAGAGCAAGACATGTGTGTACAATTACAGACAACTTGTTACTTTTCACGCATATTCCTTCTTCAAGAGGCACTTCCCTAACAGTTCTTGATTGTCATGAAGGAAGCTTTGTGGTCGAAGAAATAGATGGATATAGACTCGACTTGCTGCACCAATGCCTGTTTAAAGAGAATGTCTACGCAAGTATTCCGCGAGTTGTCACAGCCGTAGGAGGCATTATGAGCGAGAGGAACGGGATGTTCTCCCGCATAAGTGGTGAGAAATACATTTTTGTCTTTATATGTACATTAATGCCCCTACCCACCCTGCCACTCTGACAGGTTGCAATTAATGGTTGATCGCGAGAGTTCGCTTACCGAGCGTTGTCAGCGCTAACGGATGCAGCCCACATCTCTCTGTCATCACCCCACGTACCTATAACCGAGATTCAGGCGTCGGCTGACCCAGGGAGCCAGTTATGCGCACTTCCTTTCCTTAAAATGATCGGAGTGCAAGGCGTTGTCAACGCCAAGGAACACAACGAACGCCGACGGCCCGTGGCTTCAGCGTCGCGTTTCTGGCACAACGTTGTCAATGCCAACGCATGCAGCGCACACCTGTCACTACCGCCACGTAGCTTAAAGCAAGATTGAGGTGTCCACTGTTCCAAGAGGGCAGTTATGCGCCTTTCATTTGCTTTCCAAGATCCCTGTCCTTGGAAGGGTACTCCCAATCAGACAATCTGGCCCTTACATTCAAACACATCACCGATTACTACAAGGAGGAGCACCGGCGCTACCCGGCCCCTTGTAAGGGACTGGATCGCGCTGACGAGCGCCTTCTCATCAAAATTCTCACTAACAGTGTACTGTGCCCGGCGGTGCTTAAACATTTCAATACATCCTTTGATGGCGCGTGCCAGTTCCTTGGGGAGGTGGCTGACACCTTCCATATGGTTTGGGCGTGTCAATCAAACCCATCTATCCCCCCCAACCCCAACCCCACCAGAGAGGACTGGGAGGCGGCCCTGCTCGGCTGTCAAGAGCTAAAGAGCCAAAAGGCCTTGGTTCAACGGACGCGGGCGGCGTTGCTTGCCAATGGGGCACCGGAATAGGGGCTCCACCTAGTATTGTAAGGGAAAGGGCCATTAGGATCCTACCCCAATCACCTTTCTGTAAAAATTTAATTGCCCATAAATGTTTTTCACCACCACCACCAAGCTACCGCTCCATTGGTCTCGCAGCTTAAACCGCGACTAAGGTGTCCACTGCTGGTTACAACGGACAACGGCGACGCCGCGAACAGCAGAAACGGGCGCCAAAGAGCTGCGCTCTAAAAGGAAGGCGGAACAGAGCTTTATTCGCGGCTCTTCTTCTTCTTGCCGCCGGCGTCGTTCCTCCGCGGCCACAGGACCTGGTGGGCCACCGCGGCGAAGGGCACCACTGCCAGCACCTGCACGGCCAGCTGGACCACGGCGGTGTCCCCGGCGGGCAGGGCCTTCTCCAGCGCCTCGCGGCCGTAGTGCGACCGCAGCCCGAGCACGATGGCGGCCGTGGCGATGGCGTGCGTCACCACGCCGGCCAGGCGGTGGCCGCTCCGCACCAGGCCGGGCTTCAGCCACGGGTACCGCTTCCACAGCTGCGCCATATAGAAGGGGTATATAGCTCAGTCATCCATGTTCACTTGTCAAAATGTGTGCTACACGTAGAAACAAGTCGTCGCTGAAATCCAAAAAAAAGTATAGGGGGAATGTTCTTGCGATGGTGTTGATCAAAATGTAAAATCAGTACCCTAATCGTTCTTTAGATAGAGGGTAATTCAACGGAACGTTCGCACAAGGCGACCACATGCCGCCGGTGGGATACAAAACCAAGACCTCCGCACGTCGTGTATGCGGTGTGTGGATGCCCAACCTACTACTTCCAAGTGATTTTGTGTTGCGTGTAGGCTAACCTACACAAATAGATAAATAATGATGAGCTTCCCCTTTGCACAGGTGTAGTGGCAAGTGTCACCTAGCTATTAATTCCTAGCGAGCTCAATATCTTTGGATCGAGTGTCAATTTTCTTCCTATTTCTAAACTACTCTCTTGACCTCTCTACCCATCCTCTAGTCTCTTGCTCCTTTCTACTTTTTGAAAATACAAACACGTCTTGGCTAGATAAGGAAATTAACACATAGGTTCGATCAGACCGACGCGGGTTCGGTCAGAACATGCCCAATTCCATCCCACAACCTTTTAAGGACGCCCTCAGCGAATCGCTGTAACTCGGCTGATGTCGGTGATGATGACTAGAATTTAATTTTTAATTTTTTTTTTTGGGGGGGGGGAGGAGGCTTCAGAAAGCATGGGAAGGTTTTGCTACATAGCGAACTGTCACAATATAAATTCTCGCCCCAACATAACGCAAAACGAGGTTGAGCATCCTTCCCCGCTCCCCAAGTGTCTATCACACCAGGAGCACCACATGAACCACTCGTAAACCCCTCCCCGGTGAGATTTTTTCGATCATGCGGTGCACCTTTAGCAGAGGCTCTGGGTACGCTAAACCACAAGGCGGCGTTCAGGAGCAGCGTCCTCCAGAATTTCCAAGAAACTCCAATCGCAAGCAGTATTGACGCCGCTGCCCGTTGCTTTTCGGTTAAGGCGAAATGCAACAGCGCACGCGTGTGCTGAGATTTCAGGGCCCGAACACCAGCAGTGGCCGAAACTAAATTGGCCCACTAACGTAGTTTTATGTTCCCCAGTGAGACTATGACAGGTATACTCAATGGGCGCAACAGTGCAGATTTTGGATCAACGATGGGCTGTGGCCATGCAGAAATCGATGAATCGTCATCGAGTTCCGCTCACACCTCTGCATGGAAACTTTCGCAAAACACTGCCCACTCATCACCCAAGGAGTGTAGCCACGGCCTCTGCTCGAGTATACTCACCCCGTATGTGCGCATCAGCATGAGTGTCGTCCCTCCCGACGCGTCCAGAAGCGTGGCGACCAGCGCGGCGAGTCCCGCCTGGGCGTGCCACGTGGCGAAGTGCGGCTTCCCGAGGGAGTCCTTGTGCGCGTAGGCGGCGCAGATGCCCAGCAGGGCGCAAGTGGCGGAAGTGGCCTGCAGCGCCCAGTGCAGACGGATCCGGCCGAGGCGCGCGAGCAGAATCGCGGGCTGCGTCACCAGGCCGAACTGCGAGTGTTTCCGCAGCGACAGCTGTTAAAGACACGCTTTCCGGTTCTGCGGCGTCGTTGGCGTAACACGAAGTGCGAGTAGGAAACGGGAGGGCATAGAGTTTCTTGCTATTACCTAGAGGGAAAGCTGGCAACCCGTCTATGGGAGTTTGCATGGAGATCCCTCGAGATCACTTCAGCCACCATGGGCGCTCTAAGCATCATGGGGCGGTGAGCTACCGACTGCAGAACTACAACTTTTGGCCAAAAAATAATGCAAAAATTAACGCTATTCGATAATCAAGAATGTATTAACATTCAATATCCTGTCTGTAAATTGCAGCAAACGAGCAGAAGAGCATGTAAATGCAAAGTTTGCCCAAAATAAGAGATGGCTAGCTCTCCTATTGGCCAAGTATTGAACACTATAAAAACTAATATTTCATAAATAACAGGCGCACTTTTAAAAGTAAATATGTTTAAAAAAATGTTGCTGCTTAAACACTTTAAGAAGTTTTTAGTGGCATTTCAGAAAGTGAAACCTTTTATTGACGTCGTGTGCTGTTGCGTTTTCATTACTATGGCCTTTGCACACTGCGTTCGCGCGAAAGTCGTTTGCGCACACACGAACAGCGTTTTCGGAATGAAACATCTCAGTAGTGCCACTCCATGTTCCCGAAAAACTACGACTGCCCCGCATCAAGTAGCTCACCGGCCCATGATGCTTTGGGCGTCCATGGTGGCTGAAGTGCAGCGATGCCAGCTTTCCCTCTAGGTAATAGTAAGGAACTCTGTGCGGAAGGGAGAAGGAGAGCGCGGCGGCTGCACCGCGTCCCGCTGATTGGCCAGCCTGCAGTGATGTCAAGCGTGACGACACTATAACAGGCCACGTTGAGTGGTCGAAACATAGTGAGAAGCGGAGGAACAGTATTGAGCAAACAATATTGTATATTCACCGCCATGGCAAACAGCTGTCGCTCAATCTTCAGCTACACAGTGGTTATCCGTCCCGTGAGTTAGACTTCTAGCAGAACAAAGACGCATTAGCGGAAACGTATACCGGAATCGGATTACCGGACGCCTCCTGAGCACGCGCGGTGGTATACGTGTGGGGCCAAGTGGGGCGAGGGCGCTCACGCAGTAGGCGTCCGGTAATGCATCCATATACGCTTCCGTTATGCTAAATATCTCTATTTTCCTTCCTCCATGAGGACCAACGACCAAGCCAGAGGAGAGCCGCTGAGGGAGACATGGCTAAAAGAAATCGAATGCGACTCACCGCCACAGCCAGGAGCGTCGGGTGCCACGAGAACAGGCCTGCAAGGTACAAGTGAACAGCTGCACTCAGGACTCGGGATACTGTATGCACTTATACAGTGGCCACAGAATGGAACGCGGCGCAGTACGCGCGGCTTTAGACATATCACGCCCTGCGTTATAAGGGATTTTGTTACTCAAAGGGTGCCACTCGAATGCTTTTGAGCGTTTGCAGAAACATGCACAGACTTTGTCAAAAGTATAGATTTCAAGGGCCCTGCTTCTGATATATATGCTGCGTGGCTGGCTCGCTGTGCTTCGCCACCGTCCAAAGTTTCTCGAAGGGGAAGTGAACATTTCATACTCGGTGCACTTCACGCGCGGTCTCCGATAGAAGAACGGGCAAGAATCTGCAACAAGCACCGGCGGAGAAAAAAAAATCACGACTCTGTCTTCTGACACCATTATATTTGATGCATGCTGCGAGAGTAGTATGTGGCTCATGCGCGTTTTTATGTTCAGAATTAATGGTGTCATGCGAAATCTTATTCTTAATTGCTGGCACGAAAGCTTTCATTCATATACGACGCGGATAAGAGGTGTTCTTGAAGCATCCAGCCTCTAAAACGTCCGTGCAAATCCAGACTTGAAGAAGGTTTCTCTACCGACAAGCATATATCTTATCAAAAGCAGGACTTCAATATATTGAACGGGTCTCAGCACAAACAGCTGGAAGATAAGTGTTCCTCGAAGACATAATCTCGAATTAAAAAAGAACTATAGCGACGCTTCAGTCACCTTAAGAGTGGAATGCGATATAGCATTAGATTTCACATTAGTCGCAGTTTCTGTTGCAGCTTCTGTGTGTGTCTATCAACTGCCATATTCGGACTACTAGCTGCCAGCAGCTTGCATCCGCTATGCTGTGACGGTGCCGAAATTTTCATATATCATCTATCTAGGCTGCTGTCTAGAAACTGAAGCTGACAAGGCGGCAGGCAGAATGTGATGACGTCATAAGGTCACGTGGCCTGCCTCGACCAATCAGCGAATTTTGCCTCAGACATCGGCGGCGCTTTGGTGTGACGACAAATCTAATGCTATCGCATTAGTAATAATAATAATAATAATAATAATAATAATAATAATAATAATAATAATAATAATAATAATAATAATAATAATAATAATAATAATAATAATATCTTTTATTGCACATAGTAAATACAGAATAAAGAAACGGGCCTGTCAAAGCCTCTAGTGGCTTGAGGGACTAGGCCCGGCAAAGTCGGTAGGCGGACGTGCAATACAAACATGAAATATGAGCATAATAATAATAATAATAATAATAATAATAATAATAATAATAATAATAATAATAATACCAGAAAAGTCCGACGCGTTGCTACACGGCGAAGAGAAGGCAAAATTTGTCTCTCCGGAATATTTATTTTTTTCCTTCGTTCACTCGAGCAAAGTCGAGCAAATGAAGCCGTTCGAGACAAGCCTGTCACATTCGAAAGTGCAAAAGAACATTAGTCGTTTTGGTTTGAATATTAGGGCTATATATTTTTCAATTTTTTCTTTGTTCTGTTGATAAGCTGGCATCGACGTCCAGGTGCACGAGGGTGGTAAGACAGTTCAGTGAGAGTTGCAGCAATCGCAAGTGTTTTATCAAAGACTCGGGATTGATAGCCGTCTGCATTTTTACGCAGTATGAACAGCTGCTGCACATGGGTGCAGAAAGAGAGAGAGAACACAGTTTCATTAAAAAAAAGCTGCGGTCGCCTGTTGGCGCTGGTGGGGTCCTCAGTCCAAGTGACAGGTACAGTACATCATGAGTTGCACACCATCGTCAACAATAAGTTATCACAATCTTAATCTCTCACCTGACTTGACTCGCACTATAATGTGTTTAAATAGTTTCTTTCCGCGTGCCACTCAACATAGGAATACATTGCCCGGTCCAGTGCGTTCCCTCCCAACAGACATATTTATGCATCATCATCATCAGCCTGACGACACCCACTGCAGAGCAAAGGCCTCTCCCATATCTCTCCAATTAGACCTGTCGTGCGCGAGCTGCGACCACCCTATCTCCACAGAACTTCTTAATATCTCACCCGCCCACCTAACTTTCTGCCGCCCCTTGCTACGCTTGCCTTCTCTGGGAATCCACTCCGTTACCCTTAAGGACCAGCGGCTATCTTGCCTTCGCATTACATGCCCTGGCCAAGCCCATTTCTTCCTCTTGATTTCAACTAGGGTGTCATTAATCCGCATTTGTTTCATCACCCACTCTGCCCGCTTCCGGCCCCTTAACGTTACACCTATCATTTTTCTTTCCATAGCTCGCTGCGTTGTCCTCAACTTAAGCTGAACCTTCTTTGTTAGCCTCCACGTTTCTGCCCCTTGGGTGAGTACCGGTAAGATACAGCTTTTGTATACTTTTCTCTTGAGGTATATTGGTAAACTGCCATTCATGATCTTAGAGAAGCTGCCAAATGCGCTCCACCCCATTCTTATTCTTCTAGTTATTTCATTTCGTTCTCGTGATTCGGATCTGCGATCACTACCTGCCCTATGTAGACGTATTCCCTTACCGCTTCTAGCACCTCGCTACCAACTGTAAACTGCTGTTTCATGCCAGAATTAATTGATATTCTCTTTATATCTTGATTTACTGTTTCCCAGACACCCAATTTGTGTAGTGGTCCCTATGTTTTCAACTTTGGTGCTTAATTTATGCTGCCATGTCTCATAGTTTTGTATCTTCGGTGTTTTGTACGAGGTCTGTTAGAAAAGTATCCGACTTTATTTTTTTTTGCGAACACCTGATAGATATGAAACAAGCGCGCTTACAGCAGCCGACCTTGAACCCTCGTGCGCATGCACGAATTTTTTCCCGCCTGCCGATAGCGTCAGTCGCTAGGAAGCAGCGTTTGAGTGAGGGAGTGCGCAGTGCTCTCGTCGGTTTTTTGTTGCAAGGAAAATGGCGGAGCGAGAGGAGCAGCGCTACTACCTCAAATTTTGCCAGAAACTTGGCGATAGCCAAGTGGAAATTATTCGAAATGTTCAGACGGCTTTCGGTGATGATGCTATGAGCAGCACACAGATTAAGCAGTGGTGCAACTGGTTTAAAGACGGCCGCACATCCGTGGAGAGAGAGCCACGCTCCGGTCGGCCATCAACATGCCGAAATGACCAGGTAATTGCCGAAGTGAACGCTGTGGTGATGCGGGACTGTTGTGTGACTATCCGAGAAATTGCGGAAGAGGTGGACATCAGCAATTTTTCTGCACATTCCATTATCACCGAAGATTTGGCCATGGAGAGAGTTGCGGCGAAATTCGTGCCGAAGCTGCTGACGGTGGAGAAAAAGCAGCTTCGTGTTGAAGTCTCACAGGAGATGCTGGATTCCACAAACAGTTACCCTGACTTCACCGACGCCGTAATCACTAGTGACGAGTCTTGGGTGTACGGGTACGACCCGGAAACCAAATCCCAGTCGTCACAGAGGACGCATTCCACGTCACCAAGACCAAAGAAGGCCCGACAAGTGCGCAGCAATGTCAAAGTGATGCTGACTGCTTTTTTGACTCCCTCTGTGTGGCACACCACGAGTACGCACCCCACAGGGTCAAAGAATGACTAAACAGTACTACAGGGATGTCCTCCATCGCCTACGTGGTGCTGTGCGGCGCAAGAGACCGGAATTAAGGTCAACAAGAATTGGCGCATCCCTCGCGGCATTGCTCCTGCACATTCCTCGCATTTGATTCAGACTTTTCTGGCGAAAAACCAGACCCCTGTAGTTCAACAGGCTCCTTACTCTCCTGATATGTCCCCCTACGACTTCTGGCTGTTTCCTAAAATCAAGAGGTCATTGAAAGGAGCGCGATTTCAGAAAAGAAAGGACATTATGGCTGCAACGACAGCAGAGCTAAATTCCATTCCGAAAAGGGTCTTTTCGGAATACTTCTAACAATGGCAGCACCGCTGGGAGATGCATATGGAGCCCCAAGGAGACTACTTTGAAGGTTATTAGGTTTCTAACGCTCCAGTTATGCCAGTTTTTTTTCTTCGACCAAAGGTCGGATACTTTTCTAACAGACCTCGTATATGTCCACTCCTGCGATAGCCCTAGTATAGGGCTGCAGTATGTACAAATAAAATAAAATATAGAGCGCCGCTATTTCCAAGAGCAATTTAAACTTTAAAGCGGTAAAAGCTATCAAAACGGCATAACTAAATGGAAGAGCTAAGAGGCCTGGAGTTTACTTTAACAAGAATGGATTCTCTGTTTACACTTGGTTCACTGTTCGCAAGCAGGAAAACCCATTCAGAACACGAATTTCTAATCCAACCATAGTGCTTCACTCGTTTCTGACACCAAAGATACATCATTTTATGGCAATGATGTTTTAAGGTTAATTGGTTTGTTCAGAGAAGGTTGCGGCCAAGTACTACACCAGGGTGGCCGAATCCTGTTCTGGTGAGGAAGTGCGTTGTCAGTTCTGGTCACCGAAATCAGGCCGCACTCCAGGCCTGGTTATGCAATTCCATCGACACGCGGAGTTTTTTTTTTTAATTTGGTGGAGAACTGCGAGGCACCGGGATTCGAACCCCGGTCCTTTTGCACGCGAGGCGGATGCTCTACCTCTACGCCATCGCTGCCTTGACAGTGGCCGCAACTGTCGAAGGACAGGGTAAATTGGAGAGACATGGGAGAGGCCTTTGCCCTGCAGTGGGTGTAGTCAGGCTGATGATGATGATGATGCTGTTTTAAGTGTCTCTAGCAGTGTACCGACCCTTTCAAGTATGCCACGTAATACATAATTCAGGCCCCGTGAGTAGGTTGCGCAGAACGCGCTCTGCCAAATTCTCTAGAGGGTGTTGGCTCTGCTCGCCCGTCGTACACATCAGAAATAGAAGAGGCCGCCTCTCCCTCCCCCTCAGCGTCCTCGCGCTCGCCCTTGTAGGCAGCTCAGCTGTTCGTGACCTATACGCCATCTGGTGCCGGTTTCCAGGACCTCCGCGCCACTTGCTGTATTCGGAGGAACACCGACGCCCTGTTTATAGGCCGTCGACCTTCTCCCCTTTCCCGACTCCAATGAGAACAGAAACGTTAGCTTAATGCAGGTATACGAGACAAGACAAACAAGCATGCGACATAGTGGAGAACTCCGTAATAATTTCGGCGACCTGGGGTTTTATAACGTGCACCGACATTGCACACTACCGGAAGAAAAGGATGTGACTATACACGCTATGCGTGATATAGTGTGTTGTGAAACTCCATCTAGACCATTGAATCATAACGGGCGACTGATCATTACTTCGCTTGAGTAGAGTTTTAGTACACAGGGTGTTTCACCTATGACTATCTCCAATTTTTAAAAATAGGCTTCTGAGTTAGAAGAGTGCTTTTTCGCCATAGTATTTTCGGCGGTGTAGTACATCAGAGTACAGCTAATTAGTTAACTGCTGATTAACTAATATTGAGCAGCTAATTTTTTAGTTATTACTGTTAGGCTCCTCAATTATTGAGAGGCGTGTAGCCCACCGTAAGTAATAGTCATATCACTCTTCAGAATTTCGAAAACGCGCTTACCCTCGGAACAGTGGCCCAACACATCTTGGTTACATCGCGTCAAAATACATGCGCTTTCGAGATTCTCGCAGGGAAACCAACCTCTCCAGTGCACGTAACTCGTCGAAATAGCCAAAATTTGTTGGACCACAGCACTGAAGGCAACCGCGTTTTCGAAAGCCTAAAAACTGATATGGATATTACGTACGGTGGGCTACATGCCTCTCAATAATTAAGGAGCCTGACGGTAATAGCTAAAAAGTTAACTAATCAATATCAATTTACCAGCCTGCTAGTTGGCACGTCTTAGCTGTATTCTGAAAGCAATACCACGGCCGCTAGCAATACTTTAGCTTGAGCTAGTTGGTTGTAACGAGACATAATTACACAAATGCGAGCTGGCACGAAAGAAATGAGGACGAACACACCTGCCCACTTCGCGTCAGTTTGCATTTGTGCAATTATGTATTGCGTTCTGATGTATACTACAACGCTGACAAACTATGCCGGAAAAAGCGCTGTTCTGACTCAAAAATCCCATTAAAAAAAAAAAAATTGCAGAAAGTCTTAGGTGAAACAGCCTGTAAAGCGGAGACGTACTAGCATCAGCTCATATACCGAGTCACTATAGGCTGTTCACTGCGCATGCACCGATGCAGTTACGCGCCCCGTCTAACCTTTCAAGTTAGCAGGTCAGCAACAAGTTGCACAACGCACGACCTACCGGCAGCGCAAAAGCTCTAGAAAATTTGGCAGCTTCAAGAAACGAAAAAGTGGAAAATAAGTGGGAAAGATTTTGCGGCGTGAGACCAGTTTCACTTAGTTCTATACTTACGTCAGATGCGAAACGTTTTTTAAGATGAGAGCATCGTCTTCTATGGCCGGTCCTCGACCCCCGCAGACGTCGACAGCTCTGTCAGAAACTATAGGCAACGCCCTATGATTTTTAAGTGACCATGACAAGTTCGTTCAACTGCAGCAGCTACAACCGGAGCGGAATTAGCTGTGCGACTGCAAAAACAACAAATCTGCGCGATAATCTTTCTAACGTGACGGCTATTTTCGGATTCCACCCAATTGTTATCCATTAAGAAGAGAGCCTCCAGCTATAAGGCTTAAGTCACTCTGGTCGTCAGACGTAGATTTACCCTGAGCCCTTTACGGTACGTTCCCGTACGTTACATCGAGCAAGTCCCGCCGCGGTGTCTCTGTTGCTACGGCGCAGTGCTATGTACAATGACCACGAAATCACAGGTTCGATCCCCGGCCACATTTCGATGGCCGCTAACACAAAAATGACAGCGCTGCACGGAGATTTCGGCGCACTGAAGAAATCCAGGCGGTTGAAAGTAGTAGCGTGTTTCAGCGAACATTTTTTTTTAATTCCAAAAATAGTGTGGTTTCAAAAATTACGGACATATATTGTTGGCGCTGACTATGCTTTTCTTTGCACCAAGCGACGAACCAGTAGAAAAGTAGAAAGTGCATGTCGTGTATAGAATAGTGAAGGAAGTTCGAATTGGGCACCGGTGGCATTACAACAAGTCACCAGCCGACGTCGCGTTGTTCGCGGTTTTCACCACTATGGTTTGCATTGAACCTCCTGCGCGCCTCATGCGCCCAGTTTCGATTTCGTGCGGAATAAAGCGCGCCGGATTTCCTCGTGTCACACGCTTTAGAGAACAATATAATTTCTTCGTTTCAAAAACTGATTGGATTACGGTTTATGGTGGTTTAACGTCCCAAAGCAACTCAGGCTATGAGGGACGCCGTAGTGAAGAGCTCCGGAAATTTCGACCGCCTGCGGTTCTTTAACGTGCACTGACATCGCACAGTACACGGGCCTCTGAAATTTCGCCTGCACCGAAATTCGACCACCGCATCCGGGATCGAACGCAAGTCTGTCGGGTCAGCAGCCGAGCGCCATAACCACTGAGCTACCGGGGCGGCGTTTCAAAAACTGAGACGGCATCATCTAGTCTGTGGCTACGATCTCGCCATTAGCATCATCCACCACACTTAGCTAACTTAAAAGTCAATACGTGAAATTATGTTCTTTCATAACAAAATTTCTCATTAACTGAAGTCTGCAGAGGCTGACAGTTTGCCCCTAAAATATTTTCGCTTCTCTTTCAAATACCTCATTTATAGGAATTTTTGAAAGTGTTCGCTTGAAACACTCGGTATAACCTTACCGTTACGGCTTGCCTTTTGCCATCTCGCGGCTCAAGCACAAAGAGTGCACTAACTATTATTAACCTCTGACGATGCCGTGCCGCGGGCGCCATAATACCTTTACCTTCTGCCGTCGCCTTCTTCCTGGTTTGATGTCCACAGTGTAGGCTTTCGGCACAGCAGCGTGACGTCACATTAAACCGTAACGACAAAAGAATTTATTTACATCGGAAACAAGTGTATCACATGGCGCTATAAGGGCTTCCGGAAGAGAAAAAACAAGAAAAATTTCCGGTAAAAAAAATGGCAGCACGACGAAGAATGCCATCATCAAGTTCCGCCTTTGCGCCGGGAGCTCTTCCGGGTGGATATTTCCGGACAGCGATTTCCTTACCGCAGGCCACGTCAGGGCAAGAGAGTCCCACCGGGCTGAATCGTCCCTCCAAGCCCAAAGCTAAAGAGTCGATGGTTCAGGGGTTTGTACTATTTGCGCGCACCAAGGTTTCAGTCAGCGAGTTCCCAAGTCTGACAAACTGGGACTAAGCAATACAGTGGACTTTACCGACTAGGCGAAATTGCAAAAAGGAAACGATTTTTTTTTTATTTTACCGTGTTTTCTCTTTAGACCACGTACGTTGCTTTTAATGCCGTCTCCATGACATGCCTGTTTCGTACGAGTAACGAAGTGCACCGTAAACCATTTGTAAAGTGCAGCTATAAATAGCTCAATACAACTGCGGCTCCCTGTTAACGTATAACTGATAAGGCAACCACGTTGTTTCCTGACGTTAAAGTGGCTGGCTGCTTTTGAAACGTTTGCGATCGCGGTAATGCGACATGCCACTCAACTAGCGGCACCGGCCATCATACTAGGAACATTTGATGTCGTTCGTCAATTTGACACGACGACGAACAAAAGCGTTCCACTTAACGTCGCCGTGCGACGCTCCGCGCCTACTAATGCAAATCTTCAGCAGAGTGGTGAAAGGAAAAAAAAAAAACAAATCTAAATAAAGCGCACATCCCGTAACGGACAAGGAATATACGCCGAAGGCCAAGGTACCGGTTCTTAATTGAAGGAACGTTTTTCCTTCCGTCTCGTGTTTACGGCATAACGGCTTTCAAAACCACTCTAGTCGTCAGCGGAAGCGCGTTCTTTTAAACGCAGACAAATGCGCGGACCAGCAGGTCACTAACGCCGCTTGATCTGACTTCAATCGGCGCCGCCTACAACGGACCCAAGGTCGGTTGGCCAAGAGCACGGAGATGCAGCAACGGGCGCCGAAGCACGCCGAAGCTTCCAGATCATGGCCAACGTGGCAAGGAGGGCACTGACACGAGAGAGGACACGCCTCTCTTCCCTGGCAATCACCCTTGCCCGCCCACGTGGTCAGCTGCCGCGTAGCGTCTTTCTCGAAAGAGGGCGCAAGTACTGTTACAGCTGGCAAACCGCGAACAACGCAGCATAAAGAAAATGCTATCAGCGATTCGTTTCCTGCACGTTTCATCCGCCAGAAGCATGAAATTTAGCTCGAATTTGTCCAGAGCGCGCTAAATGTGTACAACCGACATCTCTGGCACTGTAAATTTAACAGAGACGGTAGGTTACTTATCAGTAATCGGAACACAGGCATCCCTAATGCAAATATCGATTAGCGATAAGCTCTGGTGATTGATTACTGCTTTTCTGGGGCCACTCAACGAGGCAAAAAAGAGTGCATTCGAGTAGTCAGGCCTGCGCTGCTGTATTATAATTAAAAACATCTCTCTGCTGCAGTTATCGACTTATCAGTATACATGCGCCCTCTTTCGACGCCCGAGAAAAACGCAAGTACGAAACTGTGGCCTCGGCGGACGTCACCACCTGCTCGCTCCCGGCGGCATATTCCGTGCCCCTCGTAACATCGATATACGTGGCAAGCGTTACGTATCTCGAGTTTCCTTGTTGTTGCTAGCTGCGCTGGTGCTCTACGAAAGCGGATACCACTACAGGATGTCTCAGACGTAAGAATACGAGCTGCAAGGCTATCACCGCGTCACAGAGGAATAAAGCTACGTTCACCGACCAAGCGTACGAATGCAGATTATCCTTAGCTGCTCACGCGACATCATGCTCCATGCCAGTGAGTGAAGTCCTCTCGCCCAGTGAGTCTGATGGCGTGCATGCATGCGCTACAACACCAAGCACACCGAGAGCGGGGATGCCGGGCAACGGCGAACACCACCAGCGAACGTGATCGCCGTGAAGATGAACCGACCACCCCGCCATCTACACGAGGGAAACAAAAACGACGGTGGCGCGGGCTCCCCGAACGTCGCTGCCTCAGGCGACGCTAACTAGCACGCACGTGGTACTCACGCGAGGAGTCCGGCCCCACGGCGTACACGACGAGTGGGGCGAACAGCAGAGACGCGGCGAGACCGGCCGCGGCGGACCTTGATCCACTGGCCCTGTTCGCCATAGCTGCCGTCGCTGCACTTGGCCGAGCAAAAATGCGCCGCGGGAAGAGGAGCATCTCCGGCAGGGGGCGCGCCCCCTTTAGAGCTTTTATTTTTCGCGGCGTCTGCACTACAGAGCGGAAGCCACACATAACTGTACACGGCAGGGGATAGTGTTCGGCACTGCCCGGCGTCCAGCGCTCGGGTCGGGTGTCACTGCAGCACTGGGATGGACTTTGCGGCGGGCGAGAAGACGAGCTGCGGCTCGAAGGGCGCGTACGGCACGAACGGCCCGAGCGGCGGGAACGGCGGCAGCGCGAACGGGTTGCGCGTCGCGAACGGCGGGTAGAGGGGCAGGGTGAGCTTGCGGTGCGCAGCCAGGAACGGAGACAGACACGGCGGGCCGCCAGCTCCTGGGGACGGACACGAGTCGGTGTCGGACTCGGGCCGTGCCCGCTTCCCGCCGCCGCTGCTGGTCGAGGAGACGTCGTCCGCTGCCGGTTCGTCCTCGTCGGAGAGCGAGCGCTTGCGCTCGCGCCCCTTGACGCTGAGGTCCTGCGGCGCCTGCGCCATGCTCTCCATCTTGACGTGGAAGGGGATCTTGTTCTCCGTCTTGACGATCTCCGGGAACGAGACGAAGCGGTAGACGAACTTCTGTCCCAGCACCTTCTTGATGATGTTCTTGTCGTAGTAGTAGCGGAGCGCCCGGCTCAGCTTGTCGTAGTTCATGTTGTGCTTGTTCTTGCGCAGCCCCCAGAGGCGCGCCACCTCCTCGGCGTTGACCAGCTTGAACTCGCCGTCCTCGTTGGTCCAGGTGATCATGTGGCTGTAGCGCTGGCTCAGCAGCAGCTCGAGCAGGAACTGCCACAGCGTGATGTTGCTCTCCATGGCGGCGGCTGCGCGACAAGAGCGGCCCGCAGGAAGCGGCTCGTTGGTGCCGGCCGGGCCCGCCGCAAGCAGGAAACGGCCCAGCTCAGGAAGCGGCCAATTGCCACTCGCGGTCGGCCCCGACGGCCGGGGCTCACCTGCGCGATGATGCTGCTGCTGGTGGTGGTGGTGCTGCGGGGGCGGGTGATGAGGAGGGGGAGCGGGCTTGGGCTCCGGCGGCGGCGGCGGCGGTGGCGTCGCCGGGGTCGGCGGCGCTCCGTCGTCGTCATCCTCCTCCTCGGCGGGTGTCGGCTGGGCGGCAGCGGGCAGCGACTCCGAGGGCGGCTCCGGCGGCTGGGCTTGGGGCCCGGGGCCGGCGGCCGCCATGGAGCGCTGCAGCAGATGCCTGAACCTGGCCAGAGCTGCTCCGGAGAACCGTTAGGTGCAGGGAGCGGTCCCAGCGCGCGGTCGTCCTGCACGGCGGACTGAGCGCGACTAACGGCATCGGGGCCAACGGGCCGCCGGCAGGAGAAAGGGCGCGCGAGCGCGCGGTACGCTTTCCTTCCCGCCAACTTGACCCGCTCCATCCGGGCCGACGCCGCGAGCGGCGACGCTTTCCCGCTGCTGCCCCACAGACACACAGAACGGGCCCGGGTCTCCTCCTCGCCCCCTCCTCGAAAGCCAAGACCGGCTCTCCCTTGCCCAAGGAGGGGCGAGGAGGGACGCAGGCTGCTGCCGGGCCCGGGGCCCGTCCGGCGGCGAGAGCGATGACCGCCCAGGATGCGCACTGGGTCACTGGCACCGGAGAAACGCGGCTGACCCCATTGCCCAGAAATCCGGAACGGCTCCTTGTGTTTGCCGCGGAGGACGTTCACCTGGCATTGAAAACGAGTGCAACGGCCGCCGGGAAGGAAGGCCGGACGTTGACCGGCGCAACGACGCCCGCCGACGACGCCGCCGGTGCTGGTGCGGGTGGCGACGACGTCGTCTGCCGGGACCCGCGCTGTGGCTGCTATCTTCGGACGGCTTTCAAGGCCACCCTATCGGGCCGCCATCGCCGATAACATGGCGGCATTCACCTGGCTTGGAGAAAAGCCACGCGTCAGGCGTTTTCGTCCCCAAGCGTCGTCGCTCGTGTGACAGCTTGGGGGGCTTAGGTAACCGCGGGCATCACGACTGCGTGCACTCGGGTCTGTGGCGCATGCGGGGGAATCTGCCCAGTTATGTTTGGTATCGGGGGGTGGGATGCCATGAAACATATACCGAAAGTGGTCGGCTGACACAATTATCCATTTGCTGCGGACGTTGACGCTGGAGAAGAGCCTCTGTAGGTCCATGCCGATCTCTCTGAAAGGACTAGTTGGTGGCTCACTTGACTCCTTTTTGAACGGTGTTTTGTGCCGCAAGACATAAAACCAGACGCTTTATATAAGTTTCAATTGAAGAGCTCTGCTGAAATAAGTCCAGAACAGGTCACTGGTAGGGTTCCTGCTCCACTGTCCAAAGAGACCTGTGGGTGCCAGGTGCCGGATTGCTGTTGGTCTCAATGCTGGACAGACCCATAGCAAGTGGTGGATGTTGACTTCCCGGGAAGGCGCAATCTGGCCTCACCAAGGTTGTGATCGCTCATTCGTTTCGATTACTTTCAGTGCATTTTCAACGGATGGTCCGCGGATAAAGGAGGCCTCTGAAGCCATCGCCCCGTTGTTTCTATTTGACAGGGCCTTGGAGGTCTTCCTCGCTGTGGAAAATTTTCACAGACCTTCTAATGAAAATGCGTTGAAAGTTATCAAAACGAACCGACTCTGTCAGTCTTCGTGAGGCCAGATGAGACTCGTACAAGTGGTCCACTCTGATCTCCGGTTCCATAGCGGCTGGCACACCTCTTGGTTAATAAAAAAAGGGCGACTTAAACTTTTAAAAGCCTGTCTCTAGTTTCTATTTAGGATGCAATTTTACACAAAGAAGCGAGCCATCGGTTGACAATGTACACTTGGTATCCTACGTTTGAGATGTTGCTTAATTAGACCCCAAATGCTCTATTGGCCCTGACAATATCCGAAACGCATTCTTACGCCGCCACGCAGAGAATCTGGCCCATTTTTAACCAGAATTTTTCTTGTGCCTTTATCATCTTTTTCTTTGCCCCTCACTGGCTTACACCTAATGTTGTTCCTGGTGTGAGCAACTACCACCCCAATTCCCTTACATCCACTTGGTGTAAGATGCTTGAACATATTGTCGCTAGTTACATTTTTCAGATATTAAAGACTAACGCAGCTTTAAGCCCGTGCCAGCACGATTTGGGTAAATGGTTTTATACGGTCTCAAAGTTACAGTATAGGATACAACTTAAGAAAAAAAAAACAGCAGTTGCTAGCACTGGGCTGCGGTCCGCGGTATATTGATTACTGCGCTGACCATTAGCAAAAGTAAACGAAATCATATTTTTAATGCTTGACTATATCAAACAATCTACGTATCAAAACTCTGAGCTCTTTTTCTTGTGATAAGCTTCTTGTTTAGGTAACAAGAAACGTTTAAGCAGCGGACTACTTTTTCGTCGAGAAGGAATTCTGTGCGCGGAGGCTGAATGTGGGCGGAGCTTCACTGCAGACTTAAGTTGTATCCGACTATAGTTACGGCTATTCGTAATTTCAGTTGCACTTTAGATAATTTCGGACAAATAGACGTAGTCTCTCTTCGTTTTAATAAGGCGTTCAACAATGTTCTGCACAATAAAAGATAACTGGAGTTCCTTTAGCCCTTCTTAACTGAATTACCGCCCATTTAAAGCACCGTGCGTGATTTGTGGAGGTTGATGGCTCTTGTTCCCCACCTTTAACTGTCTCCTCAGGTGTTCCCCAGGGGAGTGTACTTGGCCCCCTACGGATTCTAGTTCATGTAAACGATATAATTTCTGCAATTGATCTTAGTGTTGCGATTAGCCTCCTTGCTGACGATTGCAGGCTGTACAAACCGATCCATTCAAATTAGTATTAAGCCTAGCTAAATACTGCTCTTAACGATGTTATGAACTGGTGCGACAAATGGAGAATAGTGATTAATGCAGATAAAACAGTATTGATGCGCATAACAAGAAAGAAAATTACACTGAGATTTAACTACTCTATAAATAACTGACCTACTTTTGAGCTTTTATGTTACATATTCTTTAACCGATGGTCCTTAAGGGTAACCGAGCGGATTCCAAGAGAAGGCAAGCGTAGCAGGGGGTGACAGAAAGTTAGGTGTGCGTATGAGATTAAGAAATTTGCAGGAATACGGTGGCCACAACTGGCGAAGGACAGGGTTAACTGGAGAGACATGAGAGAGGCGTTTGCCCTAGAGTGGGCGTAGTATGATGATGATGATTCTTAGGCGTTATAATTAATCCCAAGCTTAATTGTTCATATCACACTAACTATATAATGCCATCTGTGAAAAGAAAATTCGGCCTCCTGAGACATAAACTGAAAGGAACACCCCGCAGCGTTAAGAAATTAGCACACGTTTATCTCTCATTAGGCCCAAACTCTAATATGCAGACAGTTTGGGATCCACACACACACGCGCGCAAAAAAAAAAAAAGACATCTCAGAACTGGATGAAGTGCATTGCGTGCATTGCATTGCGTTCGATATGCAATAAATTATGAAACACTGACTCTGCCTCCAATTTAATGATAGCCAGTCAAATACAGCCCCTCCATATCAGGCGCGAAATTTCTCAATTGATCTTTCTTCATTCACTGGTAATAGAAAATGTGGAATCTCACCAGAAGCTCTAACTCGGAAAACCAGACACAAGCATAATTGCACCTTGGCCCCCTACGTTGCAAAGACTAACCAATATAAATATTCATATCTCCCGCGCACTATAACATTCTGACATGCATTACCTCAAGCGGTGTTCGAAAATGAAAATTTTACTAATGTCCCGTCAAAACACTGTGTAGGCCTAAATATTGTGTTTTTATTTCAAGTTCCTGATTATCTGTTCGCAGTTTTGTGTTGTAACCATTATAATTTATTGAATTGTATTACTTCTTGGCGTTACGAATACTGGTTCCCCCTAGTTCTTGCCCATCCTGCTTTGACCACATGCAGTATTACGTAAATAAAAAAGTAAATAAGCCGCCGCGGTGGCTCAGTAGATATATGGTGCTCGGCTGCTGACCCGAAAGACGCGGGTTCGATCCCGGCCGCGGCGGTCGAATTTCTTTGCAGGAGAAATTCTAGAGGCCCGTGTACTGTGCAATGACAGTGCACGTTCAAGAACCCCAGGTGGTCGAAATTTCCGGAGCCCTCCACTACGGCGTCTCTCATAGCCTTAGATCGCTTTGGGACGTTAAACCCCATAAACGAAACCAAAGCAAAAAAGTAAATAAATAAGCGCCAGCAAAAACAGAAAGCGCCCTTAACACCACTCAGTACACCCACAGTGCACCACTCTTTAGGCGCCGAATTCTAAAACGCGCACGATGCGATGGTGAAACACGAACCCGGCATACACAATGTCGCGTAGCGTGCTCGTGCCTGTCGACACCGAATCGCCCGAGACGACGCAAATAACGCCGCTGCCTTTTTTCTTGCCATCCACATCGTTTCTAACTATACTTCAGCTATGAGGAGAAAAATATGATTAGCCATCTGCTAGCTCGCGAGCCTATAGCAGCCCTTGAACTGAATTCCAGGATGAAATATAAGCCTACAGTAATTACGAAATCACCCCAAGCAGCACATTTAATCAGCCAAATATTGGAAATGTATTGGCAAATGCCGGCCCTGTCAAGGACCTCTGCTGCTTGGGCCAGACAAGAATGCATAATTAAAAACTAAGTTTGCGGTGCCCTGCGTAGTCTGCGTTCATGAAAAACAGATCATGCATGCTTCAGTCAAGTGTAGAACGGCTTTATAAGCTGAACATGGTTCCAGCCTAAAGCTTCACATAACCCGTCCAACGCATACACTCTCAAAAAGACAATTATTGCGAGCGCATAGTCAAGGCGCACCATATGAAGCCTTCAGTTATTTCAAGGACAGCCCTAACAGACGATTGCGACTGAATCTGGAAGGTACGACAGGAGGAGGAGGAGTAGGAATAAGAGGAAAGGCAGGGAGGTTGGAAGGTACGACCGGGTTAATAGAAGAGATATGGGAGAGGCCTTTGTCCTGCAGTGGGCATAATCAGGATGATGATGATGATGATGATGATGATACGTTGCGAGCACTCCCTGTATTATGCAAGCGCGTCTAAGGAGAATAGAAACAGCAATGCCGTATAAGCTGCAAGGTATCAAGCATGTTGATTTCGTTGCTGGTGAAAGCTACCAAACACAAGACCCGACCTGAATTCGCAACATCACACTCATCGGTTGTTGCACATCTACGCGAATGCGTCAGAAGCCACTTCTTGTTCTCCAGAGTGAAATCGTTTCATGCCGAAATTGTCATTTAGAAAAAGGGAAAGAAGGCCTTTCATCGTTTCGGAGCTGCTGATTGCGTATAGAACAGCAACGCTGCGTACGCTGTTCTTTCACCGGGTTTTACTGCTGGTTGCGGCGTGTTGCGCGAGTCACAGGCAACACGTGGTCGTTCTTTGGAGCTTTCGAGTCGAGACGCTGCAGTCTCTTCCGGGATTGGCGAGTCGCTCGAAAGGCATGCCGGAAACGCGCTTGGCGCGCAAGGCGGCTCCTCTCGCGTTCTTTCCGCTAACGGAGACGCCTTTCTCTGTGGCCAACACGTCAGGGAAGCACCGGGGAACCTTTTGCCTGAACACCCGCTGCCCTTGTTGAGCGGTAATAAACAAAAATAATTTGGAGCGAAGACCTGCCTGTTCGTATCATTATGAAGCACTAACATCCATGCGATATCCCGATTATATCCGTGTCTGGATGGTGTACGGTTTATGGGATTTATCGTCCCAAAGTGACTCAGGCTATGAGGGACGCCGTAGTGAAGGGCTCCGAAAATTTCGACCACCTGGGGTTCTCTAACGTGCGCTGACATCGCACAGTACACGGGCCCCTAGAATTTCGCCTCCATTGAAATTCGACCGCCGCGGCCGGGATCGGGTCGGCAGCCGAGTGCCATAACCACTGAGCCACCGTGACGGCTATCTATGTCTGGAGGTAACAATGTTCAGACGTCCCGCTTACCAACATTTCTTCAGATAAAAACGAAGACATACTCGCGGCGTTGTATCGGACTACCCGTAGAGTTTGGAACTTTCTAGAGATGATAACGAGACAATGTGCCACAACTGCACATTTTTCTTCAATCACATTTTTAGGACATACATGTTTTTCTCACGACGTTGCACAAGCACTCGCTCACTCAGCCGCTCGTTTGATTGCGCTCATTCACTCTCCCGCTCACTCCAACACTGTGGCACAATGCTGGAAGCGTTGAAGCTCTTGCGCTCGGAGGTGCGGTTGTAAATATTGTTCGATAGCATAGAAGCTTCACTGGAGCTAAAATCTGGTGATCGCCGTCGTCACGTCTGGCAGGTGGCCACACCAGCCATCTGACACCTGCCAACTGACCTTCTCTCCCTCCCCTTCTACACTTGTAGGGGAGAGGGAGACGCCGGACTAAGTAGAACTCGGCTCATACGAAAAGGACTAAGACTAACGCCGCAAAAATCAATAACAGCATTGATCAGAATAGAATCACATTGGGAAGTAAGTGGAATAGCATTGGAAGTGGAATATAATCAGAGTTGGAATAGACTGGCAAGTGAAAGAAAAATGCCATTACACTTCCACGGCATTAATCTAAATGATGTGCTCTAAATTTTTGCCCCGGTATGCTGCCTTTTTTCGTTGTTTATTTTGCCACTTTTTGATTTAATTTCCTGCACTTCATGTGCCATGTGCTTATTGTTTCGTGCCTGCCTTGGGTACAGCTACCGCTTAGTCTGATTCCACGGTAAGTTTCGCTTACAAGTGAATAAATACGAAAAGATTGGTGTTCAACAGAAGGAAAACGGCGAATATTCGTCATTATCAGCTTCAAGGAGACCGTTCAAGTGTGAAGGTCAATGTGGAAAGCGAACGTTCTTGCCTCGTTTATATGGAGACTTGGGTATATTCTTGCAAAACTGTCCTTTAAGCGAGCCGTCCGCAGACACGAATCCTGAAGAAAAAAAAAGAATAGGTTAAGAAAATACACTTATGATTAATGTGTTTTTGTACGTACATGATGAGCAATGAAGTTGAAATAAAACAAAATCTTGTGGGCAAGGAGTGGATTACCATAGTCGCCATTATCTTTAAGGTAATGTGGTGCAGTTTTATTTACCTAGATTAATGAGACGAATGATGGCGCTTCATGGGGTGATGACGTATTAATACTATTACTGTTTGCATCCTACGAACTGAAAGCACACAGCTGAGTGGTGCTGAATGCGGCTTCCAACGTAGCATAGGCTGCAGAGTAGTTCTTTTCCCTGCCACTCACGCAGTACGGCAGATCATCAAGATGCGTCGACTGGGCCTCTTGGCACTGTAAGGCATGAATCCCCCCCCCCCCCCCAAAAAAAAAAAAGGGGGGGGGCACTCAGACATTTCCACTTTCTCCCTGCCTTGTGCTGCTGCCCTGCACTCGATATACAGGTAAAGAAAGATCTGGAAGGCGCAGTTGAGGTTTTGTTCTCATCGCTGTCCATTTTAAAGCGGCAAAAATACACGGGCTCCAATAGCATCCGTGCATTTCCATCCTGTCCATCATTCCCATATCAAGAGGGAAAAAATACATTCAACGAGTTTGGTTCCCAGAAAAATTCCGAAATTCGAGTCGTCCACATGAACGGTGGTCGTATGAACAATGTGCGACTGACTCACCCTGGATAAGAGACAAATAGGCGGTGGTTAAGGCCTATGCCATGCTCACCACTTGAAATGAAAAAAAAAAAGAAAACAGCAAAGCTGCTCGCCTTCTATGGGTACAGAATGACACATGCATCTGAATCAACACCGCACAGTATACGTTTCAACGCAATGCCCCACCATGGAGTGGGCGCTCCTTTGGTTTCTTGCGTCCGTGGCAAGAGGAGTGGACGATGCATGCGCGGATCCAATCGGGCACATCATCGCGGTGTCCGACACAACTGAACTGTCCGTGAACCGTGATTTGCCTCGTGTTGGGGTCCCTATGGGCGCATCCGTCGTGTCACGGTCATCGCTCAGGCGCAGTCTTTCCGGCTCAGCCCGCTGATCGAGGCAGCGACGGCGGCGGATCCAATCTACCCCGCACTCAATTTCCGGTCCGTGTTCGAGCAGGCCGCCGTTCCGGGGCGCCGTGCCCGCGCTACGTGCCAACTCCAATCGACATCGACGGCCGTTTCGCGTGTGCAGCCAACAGTTACGCCAGCCATGTGCATGGTAAGGCTGAACTGTTCGAAATACAAACGAAAGATGGCGGTGAGGATATGAGCGACAGGTTCGACTTATGGACGCATGGACGCGTTTGGTACATTATTTGGACATCCTGAATAATTTCATCTTTTCATCTAATTTCACCTAAACATTTGACCAACACTGTTCCCACTTCGAGTTATTGATCAATTCGCTCTCGCCCTACCATAAGATTGCCGTCCCGGTTAGCTCTTTATTGCATTTTTTTTGTCTTTATTGCTTTAATAAAGACAACAAAAAAAAGTCCCCGTTAGCTCAGTTGCTAGAGCGACTGCTCCGGTGAAGCGATGGTCCCGGGTTCGAACCCCGGACCAGGACGAATTTTGCTTTAACTACGAAGTTCCTGAGAAAGCTGTTAGCTTTCCTAAATTTGCAGCCGTATGGCTGCGCTCGGGTGGATGGCAATGAGTAATTACTCCCTTATTACAAATCTACTCCACCTTGGGGGATTCCTCTAAACATCAGACCAACACAGTTCTCACTTCGAGTTATAGATCGATTCGCGATCGCCCTGCCATAAGCTTGCCGTCCCAGTTAGCTCAGTTCATACAGCGACTGCTCCGGTGAAGCGATGGTCCCGGGTTCGAACCCCGGACCAGGACGAAGTTTTCTTCAACTACGAAGTTTATGAGAAAGCTGTATAGCTTTCCTTTGTAGCCGTATGGCTGCGCTCAGGTGGATATCAGTGAGTGATTACTCCCTTATTAGCAGTAGTGAAAATACACCTTCAAGCAATACGAAATCAGAGACCAGATTATATGGTCTATAATATTCAATGACGTCATCATAGCAATGGAAACTGAACGAAAATATTCGTTCATTTCGTTCGAGATTAGCTATTGATCCGTTGTTAAGCCATAGCCATTCTTGAGTTGGATTAAGCTTATACCCTGACTGCTTAAATGGCACCAAAACCTGTCAGGCTGTCTTTTAATGGAGTTCGGCAAAATGGTCGAAGATAAATTTGTTCCTGCATGAGACAATACGCCACATAGCCGTGTTTGAAGGTTGCTGATGTATTCCGGACTTGAGGATCCTTTTTTTATCGTATTTTATTCGACTATAGTTGTACACAATATATGTCGTCAGTTCACGGGTTTTGGCAGCTGCATACAATTTGTATTAGAGGACCGAAAGCGCTGGTGCATTTGTTTACTTACCTCAAATTCGGGCGACGCTGCCTCAATATCAATACTCGGCACATTGTAAACCAGCCTCCAAAGTTTGTTTTACTATTTTGTTTATAAAATGCCGAGGAAAGTCCAAGCAGGGTGAGCATACAAGTTAGTGAAATCACAACGAAGCAACGGTGCAAAAAAGGCACAAATTGCAGTATCCGTTAGACCTCACAGGGCAATGGTGTAGTTTAGCCGATTCCAATCGTGCGCGAAAAAAAACGAAACCTGTGTGTTAACGAACGCAGGGGCTAGAAAACGAGGGTGGTGATGTCGAGCTTGCTTAGCAGATAACGGGGTTAAATATAATGAGGGGTACAGACAGATTTTATTATGCAATAGGAGAGAAAAAAATTCTAGCTTGAACTTTTTAATTTGAAGTTTAAGTCGATAAATTTTTTTTGTTTTCCATTAAAGCAGTGAGTGAATCAGTCTTTCAATGTTGATTACAGATGAACCTAGCGGTTCTTCTCAATAGTATTTTCAGAATTTTTGTGACAGATTGAGTATACGGGTCTCACACCATAGATGCATGCATATTTTAGTTTGGTTTTATCGTCCATGGGTACGGTCCTCTCGGTGGCATGTGGTTGTTCTTTCCTCTTCTTTCTAATAAGTTATTTTTCAGCCAAAATCAAATTACACTATTAATTTCTCAGCGATCAACACCACGGCCAACAGCACAAATTTAAAAATAAGAAAACATTCCCCTGTGCTTTCCTTTGTTTCGGGGACAATTTTTTTCTTCTTTAAAGTAGCTTAATGTTAGGAGAGACATTTTCAAGTTCGCCATGATTTGCGAAATACGCAGAAGCAAATATTACTTATATACAAGCTCCACGATAGCGTGCTCGTTATAGCTGCATCAAACTATATACTGATCACGAGGTAATGAGCCTAATTTATATGTGTAGCTATGTGGTATTTTTTTTTTTCGTGTCATCAGAAGATGTATACTTTTGTTAGCATTCAGAACCATGTCCCATTGGTCGCGCCATTTCAAAACATTGTTCACAGCATTGTTCATGTCATTCTGACCATCGATATTCGAAACTTCTCTGAATAAAACACAGTCGTCCGCGAACGACCAGATCTGTACGAATGGGCTAACCACTTCAACAATATCAATGATGTATAGCAGAAAAAAGCAGAGGGCCCAATACACTTCCCCGGGTACATCGGCTGAAACAAGACGAAGGCCCGAACGTTGTCCACCCATGCACTTCGACAAACTGACTGCGGTCTTTCAAATATGCGATGATCCGTGTTACGAAATTTCCCGGAATGCCAATTCTTTTGATTTTTTAGAATTACTTAATCATGAGGAACTTTGTCGACCGCCTTGTCAAAGTCCCCCTAAACTGCATCAGTTTGGCCGTTAATATCTAGACAATATGAAAATGAATTAAATACTGTCAGTAGTTGCGTTACCATCGTGAAGCACTTTCAGAACCCGAGCTGGAATTTATTTAGGGCTGAATTTATTTCTACAATTTCGTAATGCAAGGTGCAACTATACATGGACTATTATTAGTTCATGTTAGCATGCTCTAGTAGTTCTAGTCGGATACAACTTAAGTCTGCAGTGAAGCTCCGCCCACATTCAGCCTCCGCGCACAGAATTCCTCCACGACGAAAAAGTACTTCGCTGCTTAAACGTTTCTTGTTGCGTGAACAAGAAGCTTATCACAAGAACAAAAATTAGGAGCTCTAGAATTTTGATACGTGGATTTTTCATGTAGCCAAACGTTAAAAAGCTGATTTTGTTTAGAGTTGCGATTGGCCAGCGGAGTAATACAGGACGCCGCGGACCAAGGCCCAGTGTTAGCAACTGCTGTTTTTTTTTTTAAGTTGTATCCTACTATAGTAGCTTGATCCAGTATAGACTGATTGTCAGCATGAACGAAATGTTCGATAATTTTAACTGGTGCGGGCCTAGTTCGGCAGGAGGCACAGCGAAAGCGTGCAAGTTATAACAAAACTAAGCTACAGTCAATGGCCAGAGATCTGCCATCGTGAGTCATAATCCTTCCAGGATTTGCTTACAAAGAATAGATAAATGCATTTTCACCACTTTCCACGAGTAGGTTCAATGGCAAGTTGCATCACGCCACACGTCAGCCTCATGTCTAACAGTGGATCGCTTAGCAGCTCGAGATTAGGTTCAAGGGAGCAGTCTATCAGTGGCAGGTTAAAGTCACCTGTCGTTATTCTCTTAGCGGTGTTCTAAATAGACGTATGCTCATATAGAGACAACTAAAAATCTGGCCAGGGTGACGAAGGTCACTGCACAGCGCAAAGCGTAATCACGTCACTTCGCAGTTCAGTTTAAGAAACAGACTACACGGTTATCGATTGGTGAGACGTAAATATAAAGTCCGAAATTGCGTTTTCAACAAACACCGCGGCGCCACCTCCCTGAGACACACGATTGCGACGAAATACGATATGCGATGCGCTGATATGCGATATGCGATGCGCATGTACAAATGCTTTGTTTTCTGTTTTTTTTTATATAAGACTTGACAATGGCCTTATTTTTGTTCGCGGTTTTGCGTTGAAAAAATTATTCACACATTTCCTATGAGGTTGCCCAAATATGCTGTTTTGTATTGGACCGGATACTAGCCATGTAGGCTATCGGTCCAAATAGTTTGTACAAAGTTTCCTTGAATGAGCAAATAAAGAGTCTTTGATTGATTGATTGATTGATTGATTGATTGACTGATTGATTGATTGATTGATTGATTGATTGATTGATTGGTTGGTTGATTGATTGATTGATTGATTGATTGACTACCAAATGATCGTCGACACAAGCATGCAGCCAAGTTTCCATGAGAACTGTCCCATGCAGATCACACTTGAGGAGGAGGAGGAATTCTAACTTCTATAGGTTTTATTCACTGTATATGCTCAGCGCATTAAAGTTACTTAATCACCCTCCATTAATTTGAATGGAAGCGTGCGTCTCGTTACTCAACATCGGGCTTTCCGACAACTCACCAATTCTTTGCAACCTTCCAGACATAAAGAACGCCATCAATCTTAAATTTGTTGCGAACAAGCGAAACCATTTTCCAGTCCGCCATATCAGTCTTGCCGGTTTGCCAGAGACGTTCCTCATCGTGTACCTAATTTAGTCACTTTAATTGAATACACTGGTACACCTTTCAGCTATCCCACTTGAAAGAACGACCAGCCGCGGTGGTTCAGTGGCTGCGGCGTTCAGCTTAGAGCACTGCACGGGCTTGGGCCGGACTGGAGCACGCGTTGTTTTGCCAAGCCTTGGCAGGGGCCGGGCTTTAAGCTACGGGCCCATGCCAAGCCCGTGCCCGTACTTGGGTGGCCTGCAAGTCTGGCTTTTGATTAAATATTACAGGGTTGAGTACACTTGTGAAGTTCTAACACCGACACGGATGAAACAGAGCCATGGTGTTGGTTGATTAAAAAGTTACTCAGCGTTTATTTACTTATTTTTTGGTGTTTGCCATAACTGTATTTTCTCACGCGAGGAAAACTCGTCTAGGTTTTGAGTCGCCACTCGCGTCTGGTCATTTGAAGCCTCATAAAAATTTCCGGACAAGGACCTGCATTCCAATGCTGCCCGTCTGTTCTAAAATCGCCTTTGATTGGGAGCATCCGCCTTCCAAAAAACACACATCTGAGCCACTTCCTGTCTTTTAACGCGTACTGCGCAATAAGGAGGCACAGCGCAGGGTTTATTGGGAAGATATGAGAGCGGGCGGCAGTGGGCATGGTCAGGCTGATGATGATGATGAAACGCGGCCAGTGCCACCTTGAAATGAACCCGCGAGGTCGTGTTCGTGGGAAAATAAATAAATAAATGTCATTGCCACGTCTACGAGGAAATTTTAATATGTATACATTGTGGACCGTAAAAAAAATGACTGATTAAAACTAAAAACTATGGGGGGGGGGGGGGGGGGGGGGGGCGCTTAAGTCACTTTCAGAGTGGAGTACGACAGCATTAGATTTCATATCCTGAAACATTTTTGGCTTAGTGACTATAAGATTCCGTATGTTCCCACACGGTCTCTTCGACCGAAGGAACCTTTTTGTATTCCCCGACGGTCTACAAGATATGGAAGGCGTTTAAGAGATTATTACGTTCCCTTTCACTTTAACAGGTTACCTCCAAGTGTTCGCCGGGCAAAAACTAAATACAAAATAAAAAAGATGCTGCGATACATTAATTAGAGGGTTTACGACATCATGCATGTGCTTTACCACCTGTCAAGTAAATCTTGTGATGTCATTGGTTACTGCTGTATTTATTGCACTGATCTGAGGTATTGTCATGCCACTTTGGTTTTTCTTCCTTGCGATTTAATCTGATGAGGATTTTTTTTCCTTCATGTAACATGAGTCTTGTGTCTATTTTGTTCTCACCGTCATACTAATTTGATGTCCGTTATCTTGAATGTGTTTTTTTTTTTGCCTGTGTGTATGTCTGCGCGGTTCCGCTGCCTGTCGGGCTCTGCCGCTCAAGCCCTATGAGGCTTTGGCAGGCCGGATTTGTGTACATGTTTTTAAATATTTGGCGCAATAAAGAATTATTATTATTATTATTATTATTATTATTATTATTATTATTATTATTATTATTATTATTATTATTATTATTATTATTATTATTATTATTATTATTATTATTATTATTATTATTATTATTATTATTATTATTATTATTATATCTTGGCAGCTTCTGTCGCGGTAGTTTGCTCACAAACCGGTGGGCTGGTTGTGATGCCGCCACAAGGTCACGCGATATCTCTCGAGAAATCAGGGTGGCCAGTAAGGACGGGATTAGATGAGACCGCAAGGTCACGTAACCTCTCTCGACCAATCACCAAATTTCGCGACATCGGACAGCGGATATTGCTCCTGACGTGAACTCGATGCTTTCGCATTAAGATCTAGAGGCGGCGGAAAGCAGCTTATTACGCGCGTATGCAGCACTCGACATCTGGCTCTTGGAACTTCAGAGCTGCTCACAGATGAGATGACTGTTGAAAAATCCTAGAGGGCCAACTCGCCTGATCCTATCTTTTTGTTCAGAGCTGTGAGCGAGGGGTCGGGCAAGTCGGTACACTGCGTAACGCCTGATTATTGATATCATTATTGGTATTTGTCAATGTTTCCCGTGCTGTTTCAACCGTAACCTTTTCTGTGTTTACCAAATCAAAAACATAGACCGAGAAGCAACTACTCTCATATAGCCTGGCGGTGGTTCCGCGGCTTTAATCTCCAGAGCAGTATGGACCTTTTAGCAGCTGCAAGATCAAAAAAAAAAAAAAGGAAAGGGTGGGGGTGGTACGAAACTATACAACAGAAGTCTCGAGGGCTTCTGTCTTTGTCAGTATGCCTTAGCAAAGGCAAATGTCGACTGAAACTGCATCCTCGGTGGACCGAGTTTCCGCTATTACTAGCCCCAATGAACAAATTGACCGTGTCACAGGCTGCTTGCTCGCAAATCTCGCCGCCTCTCATCTGAGCGCTGTGAAAACGCAACCGCGGTCTGCAGCGAATCGCGGCTGACGGCGGCGGTTAGCGCTAACACGCGCAACGAGCGCCGAAGCAGCTGTATCGGGTCACTGACCTCACCCTGCCGCTGGCTCGGAAAAAAATGCTGCCGGTCCATTTCGTCAGCGAGAGTAGGTCTCAAACGAGAACTGTTTCCTTCTGCGCGCTGGTTGCGCCATCCGCAGCACTAGCGGCGTCTGTGGGAACTGGGTGGCTTAATCGTCTGCTACCGCAGCTACACACTTGCGCCCACTTTCGCCTCTGTAGACTAACCGATGAAACCAAGAAAGCGACGGAATGTCGTTTGCTCAATCATTATGTGATTAATATAGGTCGGAGCCAGTTTGTAATCACAGACAACATACAAGAAAGAAGTTTCGTGGCCGTTGCAAAACTGCTCCGCGTTTCTCTTATATAAAAGTCTTAGCATAGGCCTTCACCAGATTAACATATGTCTGCTGCGTACGCGCAGTGGCAGGTGCTCATCACACCTTGCTTGACCTCCTGCGACCGTGAATACGCGGCAGGCATACGTAAATCTGGTGTATGCCAACGCTGATACGTGTTCGCTATGCTAAAACTCTCTGACTACGGTCGGTGACTGCTGCTCTGTTCAGTCGGTGTACCGGCCAAGAGATATGTGCAGTCTTTGTCAAAAGTAACCAGGCTTCATGTTTTTCTTCTCAGTCGTATATTAAAGCTATTATGATAGCCCTCAAGATCTATATCTCTATATGGTAAGAAGAACCCATGTTCTCACCTTCAAAGAACTTTTCGATGTTTAAGGAAGCCGTGAGGGCTCTGTTATACGAATGAGAAGCAAACCATGGAGCCTGGTTACTTTTGACAAAGACTGTACATGCACTATCCTCCATCTAATATCCCCTCACCCACACACAATGTGGCAAAGGTAAGGGGGGAGGGGTGATGAAAATTGACCAAGGCTGAGGGTGAAAGAGGGAAGAGGTGGTTAATTGAGGAAGAGGTAACGTGGACGACTTGCATCGTGTACTCGCCTGAAAGTGGCTCAGCACTGTTCACGCGACTGCTTTAGAAAACGTTGGACTTAATCGTACGTGCGAAGTCTGTCGTCTTGTTGTACGTCGACTGCTTTCTCTAGGGGAGAATTATTCATGCACCAGGATGATGAACAGACTAGTCGGTAGACGACAGCATGCAAACAACGCCACTAGTTGAACTGAAGGCGGGGATAAAAGAAAGATGACACAGGTGCCGACCTACAACTAAGAAGGCTTTGTGCGCGTATGCCGTTGCACAGTAGCTGCACAGAATGTAAATAGAAAAGAAAAAAAAAAACGAACAAACGATAAAGAAAACGTTCCAACTACCTCGGGTGCATCGGTTATAGAGGGGTTTTGCTTAAAGACAACAACAACAACAAGAAAGGCGTGCGCAGGCTGATCTCGATTCTAACACCGTGATTTCTGGACTGTATGGTACGCACCCGGCAAATAGTCCGCTACATCCGCCGTATGTTAATTGCGGTAAGCTCCAGAAGTGCACAGATGCGTTCAATGCCTTTCCTATCGCCAGATGTGCGCCCATTTTTTTAGGAGCATATATGCCCTGCCTGCCGGGTGAATCTGCCAACAGTACATGGATTATGGAAGTCAGACTCATCTGGGATCAGCCACGTGCGATATTTTTGTTTTAAGAACAAATCTAGCGAACAGTGCTCCTGGAATTGAGCGTACCGATAAGTAACAATAAGCACGCGTAAAATCAGTCAGATGAGCGATGACAGGGGAACAACTGTGAAAGATTAAACATGAAAAAAAATATAAGTAGAAACCCGTTGTGACAGTAAGAATCATGTTGGAGCTTCGGATAGTTCTCAAAACCGAAAATAATTTACCTTTAAACATTTACTGCAAATTACGATATACAATCCGTGAGCTATAATACAGGCATAAAACTTAAAATTTGGTGTTTTGCGCACTGCCCAAAGCTGCGGGTAACCTAGAATTCCTCTTTTCAATATCGCGCAATATACATGGAATGCGAGTACAATTCTATTTGCCGGACATGGACAATCTAATAAAAAAAATTATTTTTCAGACAAAATTAGCCCTATGAACTACACACACCGGGTTCAGACTGTATACCGGAAGTTGTGGTGTAGTTTGCGAATTGTATTAATGCTTGCATGCATGACCTCCTCATCCATAGATGCAATGCTGCCTAAAGTATCATCTCTGACTTGAAGGGTGTTTACAACATGCATCCCGAGGTATGTTGCCTATACGTGCTGCAAGAGATGACCGAGTGCACACCCACACCACTTGAGGTGCTGACTAGACTGCCGACAAAGGGAGACTTGAAGATGAAGAATGTACTCGCAACATTACTCGCGCATATGTGGACCTTTTTTTTTTTTTTTCTTAAAAATCGAGCTCTCCAAACTCGGGAGCCGACCAATATAGACGAATAATAGCCAAGGCGAGGGCCACAACCGCCTACAAACTCAAAAAAGAAAAGGAGACCAACGCCAGCAACTCTATCTCATGTAAGCACCGAACATTAAATTAACTTCATAAACCGCCGCGGTGGCTCAGTGGGAATGGTGCTCGGCTGCTGACCCCCTAAGACACGGGTTCGATTCCTGCCCTGGCGGCCCCATTTCGATGGAGGCGAAATGCTAGAGACGCCTGTACTGTGCGATGTGAGTTAAGAACCCCAGGTGGTCGAAATTATCCGCAACCCTTCTCTACGGCCTCCCTCATAGTCCGAGTCACTTTGGGACGTTAAACACCATAAACTAAACCAAGCGAAACCAGAAATATGTTTCCTTTTTCATAAGATAATGAAAGTAACTAGCTAAATATAGTGGATTTCATGTATTGCACCAAAATCAGTGCTAGTCGGTAAATATTTTCGCTGTAAGGAATAACCCTGAATCAAAAGGACATATTTATGAAGCTATTTATTGAAGAATCCAATGTTTACTCCAGTTTGAACCTAACACACACCCGTCCCTCCAAGCCTCATACCCTTCGTAAAACACTCATTATACCAGCAAGGCCTTTTTCTTTATCTCTGATCCCCCCTGCCCCAACTTCACTGAACTCTATGCCGATCTGCCACACTGTGTATTCTACTGTCCTGTCGCTTTGGGGACTCCTTTCTGCGCCCTCCTTCATAGTCCTCTCCTGGCATGCCTACCTGACTACTTGTAAACGGCATCAGCGCGGTAGGCGAGGAGAGCTGGGCACTTAATTTGTTGCGCTGAAAAAAAAAAGTGTTTTACTATTGGTTTAGCATCAGGTTCGCAGAAAATTGAAGGTCAGAAAAGGTGCCCCAATCCGCATTGTCGCCTCATCGCTCACTTATTGTGAAAAGATAGTGTCTTCAGACGTAACACAGCTAGAAACCTTTGTCCCTGCGTAAATTTTTAAGGCTATTTCTGTCGGTGCTATGGCTTCAGTGCGAAAAAGTTTTCACTGAAATAACAAAAAAGGAGATGTGGTCATATCACGAACCCATACAAATGGAAATATTCGCTAAGATAAAAGCTTGGGCGAGTTGGTGGTTGATCATTTTAAAACAGCGCAAAAAAGACACAGTCCACATGAAGAGACGTACAAACGGGCACTTTTGCACAGATGCAAACATTCATCCAGCATGAAATGCTTAACAAGATATTCAATCTAGCGTCGCACAAAGAGCATGCAGTTTGTAGTAACATCAATTACATTCATGTTGATCTGCATAAGTGAGCACTGCATACTTTTCAACGTGTACAGATCTTTGCACAACTGTAACTTACTGCAGTGCAAGGCCGATATTTCTATAAGTAGAGGGCAGAGATATTAACGGGGTTAATCAAACAATTATACCGGGAGGTTGAAGGAAGTAGTGCTTTACATGTTTGCAGCGACACGAACCAGACACAGCCAAGCATTAGGCCATTTTATATACGCAGATTCCTTGTCTATTTTAACTTGTAGCGCTCATTTTACATCTCGTTCTTAGTCAGCACGAAGGCTAGAGGTTGAGAACACGCGTTACGAAACCATTGCGTATACAGTCCACAACGCTGGGTATTGCTAACGCAAACAAACTCGTAAGCACAAAACAAAAAATATGCATTACGGCTTTCAAACATATTTTTTAATTTTTGGAGTGCCTGCAGAGTATACGTGGACATGCTCGCGGCACCGCAGCCGTAATTACCCGTGTTCACAAGGCCGGCCCCACAAACAATCGCCGCGTAATATGCTTCCTCGAAGCGAGCGAAACGCAAATGCGTGGCCAACTCGTGAGACCGTTGCGCGCTAGCGACTAAACCAGTTAATGCGGGCGCCGTAACCGCTAAAGCACCCGGGAAACAGAATTCGCCTCACGCTGCTGCCGAGACGCTTTCGAAGTTGCATCGCCCGTCTTGTGACCGCATCGCGTGGCGTCTCGGTTTTGCTCCGGGGAAGTTTAGTGTAACACGCACGGTGGCGATTATCATTTCTCGCGCCATCACCCTCACTCACGTGCGTCGAACTATGTGCGAAACGGCGCCGTCTGCTTGACTCGGTTATACACAGTGGGGGTGGGGGCGCCGTCTTATAACCGCCAGACGTTGGTATAGCTCCACGTCGTTAGTACGTACACACTTGACCTGGAGAGAATAGAGCCCCGCAATTAGACCTTCCACTGGTTGCAAAGGAACCAGGAAGAAGATTGCAGAGGTTAACCACCATAGACCCCAGCTACAAGTAGCGTACGCCTCTGTATACAAGTCAAAGTTGTTGTAGTAAGCCAGACTGAACTCACTGTTATGCGAACCTGAAACTGCACTGTTCTCGCACGATACCTTTACTATGCCACGTGCAGGAATGCTGAACGCTGTTTCTCTTTATTTTACAGCGAGAGCGGTTAATGACACGTTTCCCGGTTTTGCAGCGTCAGCGTAGCACCGCTCCATACCGATTAGTCAGCACAAAGTGACGTCACGCGTGACGTAGCTGCCACGCGCCATGCTCAGTGGTGCGAACATAGTGACGCCACGAGTGGCAGCATTAGTGACGTAATGCGTGCATCACCAGAGAATAATACGAACAACAGCGAATAAACAATATCATATTGACCATCGCAAACAGGTGTCCCTGGATTTCACATTACACAGTGGTATCCCTCCTGTGAGATTTTTTTTCATAGCCCTTTTTTTAACTACGACAGCATGCTTTCTGGAATAAAAGAGCATTTTATATATGTATGGAAAGCTCAGCATGGTCCGGTTATGGCACCCCCGGATATAATCTACATCCGTTGTCGACCTGGGGGCGGTGCGCATTTATTTATTTATTTATTTACAGAATACTGCAGACCGAATCGGTCCAAGCAGGAGAGGGCACATACATTTGTTAGCAAGTACTATGCCGTAGGATCAGCAACAATGGTGAAGTTACAGATTACAACAAGAAGTTACAGATTAACAAAAATAAACAAGGTTACAAAGCAAACAGACTATGTGAGAGAACGTGCCCCAAACACAGGCACATAGACAAAGAAGCACACTATGCACTGTTAATAAATAATCATAATTTCTAACCATACAGTCAGATATATAGGCTCTGAAATGGTTGAGGACAGGAGAGGTGAATCATGAGGCAGAGAATTGCAGTCGGATATTGTTTTCGGGAAAAATGAATATTTGTAGAAATTCGTGCGGGCAAATATTGGCCTGATGCTATGACTGTGTTTATGTCGCGAAGATCTGGTTGTGCCCCTTTTGAAGTAGTCCTGTGGCGAATGCGATACGCTGCTCTCGGTATTCCTCCGGGTCAGGCCGGGTATCCTATAGAGGCTACAGCGGACAACCAGGAAATGCTACAGATCGGCGGTGTAAAAATTGAGTATTTAATAAATTGCTCAACTATAGTACCCAATAGCGCCGGTTGTTAACGCCTATGGCTAGAGCAGGGTATACGACACCGACACCTGCGCTCATTTCACCTGGACTGAAGGCGCGTGCACCTGTGGATTCACACGAGCCCCTAGCAAAGAGGCGCCGACGGCCAGTGCATACGACGTGGACCGAGACCCTGCGACTTCCTCATTCTCCAAATCGAAGCGGTCGAAGAGAGCTTGGATCACCGCGTAGACGACCGCGTTATGAGAATTCCCGTGCAGGTTGCGCGGCGCGCTGTATATACATGCGTCAAAACGTTGGCCTCGGTGGCGGTACATCTAGCTGTACCGCACCAGCCGCCTCACAAGTCTTGAATAAATGAACCAGTCAAAAGACGAAGGACACAGTGGAGACGAGGGACACACAGCGTCTGGGCTAACAACTGTGCTTTATCGAAACAAGTGCGTCCCCCAGGAAACACTCTGACTGACACTCTGCTACCGCATTAGCTGTCGCTGGAGTTCGAAGTATCACAGCGGTGAACGTTTCATCAATGTTTGCTCCCCTTTCCCTCACGAAAGAGCCCGGTGCGTTTTCTGCTGCTTTCGGTAGCGACGAGGTCGGCGAGGAGAAGCCTCCAGGAAGCATTCGCCGTCGTCGTCAACACCACCGCCACCAGCAGGTGAGTTGAGTCAATGGCTCGCCCAATCACCTCCAGTTGCTCCCTTTTATGGATCAGCCGATGTGTGATATTCCAGAAAACATCCAAAGCTCGTCCCCCCGCCTCCGACTCTCGGATGCCCCCGATCTACTTTTTTCTTCTCATCGTGTCCACTCTAACAGGACACGCTCGCGCACTCTAAAGTTTTTACATCCTTGAAGGTGTAAGAAAGATGCCCCATAGTGTCCCGGGTCTAATATCTTTTAGGGTGCTCACGAACACCCTCAAGGGATGTTAGCCCTGGGACATGAGCGTCGCACCTTAAAGGGTCTAAACATTTTTTAGTGTGACGCTCTAACAAAGCCCTGGTTGCAAGTTCTGCACGTTACATGTCCTGCTAGTACCTGTTTTCTGTTTATTCTCCTCACTCGATAGTCGCTTAAAAAAAAGAAAGATGAACGAATGCTCAAGAGGACTGAGTGTATAACGCTCGTCGGGAAAACTGGAGGGGGCACTTTAAGCTCTACCTTAAGGTCATGACGCAATAGCATTAATGGGTTAATGCCCATATACGCGGAATTGGTCATTCTCTACTCTACATCCATAGGTCCCTGGGAGTCCTCATACCAGTCCTGACGCAGCGCAGCAGCACTTGAGCGATGCGCCACTGCCTCGCCAGGTGGCGGTTGCAAACACAGCCACGTTACTGTATATGATACAGTAACTCTACAGCCGCCGGTTGAGCCTGTGATACCCAGGTTGTTCTCCTCGAGGAGCCTCACGCGACCAATCCTTAAGTGCCACCAGATACAGTGGGCAGTTTGATAACAATCAGATTGGCAGGCTGTGATGGCGTATCAAGGTCAAGTGACCGAGATGGCAGGTGGGCCCACTGCTTCTCTGGGGATTTTTCCCTCAGGCCGCCGCCGCCGAAGACACCGGGTTATCCCCTGAGCGGGACCTCTAACGCTAGCGTGTTTAAAGTGGCGACGGTGACTGCATATCCTACCTCCAGGCTGCCATCACCCTTAAATTCAATGTGCACCCAAGGACCGCTGCTCTCTTCGAGCTCTGTTCCCATGGTCGGTGCCCGGGAGGATCCGCGAAGCTTTTCTCTACCGAGAGGTTCGGCTCATTACAAAGAGAGGCTCGGCGAATGCATACCAATCGAATGAACAGCCATGCAAGGCGACTTGACACAAGGCGCGCCTTTGGAATTTCGGGGAAATGAGGACCTGCATGTAGGTTATTACGCCAATATATGCGACGTGACCGCACAGTGCGCCAACAGTTTGCTGACAACAGGCATAAAGGGCAATGATCACCAACCTCGAGTTCCTGAGCCATGCGAAAGATGGCCTTCCTGCACTATAACAACGAAGGGGTCTCCGAAGCTGAAGGGAGTTGGGAAGGGGAGTAAATTCTCGCCAGGAGTAGTATTGGAGTAAAACCCTTTTTATTCGGTGTTTTAGCTTCACCGCACTGACTAGTTGGCGCGTGCACCTAGAGCTGAATGGAGGCGTATTCCGCCTTCTTTTCAGATAACCGCGAATTCGCTGGAAATTAATTTCACCGAAGAAAGCCTGTTGCCTGGCGAAGGTATAAATCCCTCTGATGCATAGTCTGCGTCACTCCATAGTGGGAGCGAGCTGTATATAGAATCTTCGATGTGGCATGATGTGATCGCCATCCGATATTCGACTCACTGTGAAAGGACATCCATAGCGTTTACAGCAAGTGAGTCTACACTGGCTCCTCTCCCCCTGCTATTCCTCTCTGTCCCACACCCCAGGCATTGTCGGCACACGGCGTGATTAGTACAGCACCCCCCTACCGCAACTCTTCCAAATAGTATCCGCAGCCCTCCACTGCGGCGCCTATCTCGCTTTTGAGTCTTTCACTTCCTCCTTCCCTCACGGCGCGGTTCGGGTGTCCATCGAAGGTGACTCCTTCAGCTTTGCTTACGTTATAGCCGTTTTTTTAATCAATACAGACGCGTTCTTACTCGCAGGCTCGGCACTGTGACGATCTGTCACGTGGCACTTTCGCGTGAGGTTGTGTTAATACCTTACGAGCTTTTTTGAGACCAGGTTTCAAAATTGCCACGTGTCGATATCTTCTCTAGACGTTTATCCTATGGGATTATAGTTCTCTAATCCCACACGCTCTAAGCGTTCCGAAAACGTCATTCTTAGAAATCTGGTGCGAGATGGGTCCAAACCATGCAGCAGGCGCGATCGCTGACGTTCGCCGGCATTCGAGCCACCCGCGGTGACAAAGTGAACCACACGGCTTCACACAGAAGTCGCGGATTTGGCAACAGCAACCGACGGCGAATGACGAAGGCCAAGCGAGCGCCCGCAAACGTTCGGGGAACTGGACGCTGGTGACATCCGTATTACTAACTCCGTAACTAGCAGAACTAAAGAGGTGTTGCTTTCATCCGCTGTACAGGGACACAGTCGCTCATCAGTTGCGGATGCGCGCTCACCAGAGAGACAAAAAAAAAAAATGAACACAAAGGGGACCGACATCTGTTCGGCAGAGGCCGCGAATAAAATGCGGTCAATGAGTGTAACATTCATTTCGACGCGAGCAGAGGAATCCAGGCGGCCACCCAGACGCAGGCGCCGTGGCGTTCTCGTTTTAACGGCGCCTGAAACAGTTCCGGCGCACGCCGCTGACTGCGGCGAACCGGCCAGCAGGCGCCCAGTTGCAAGTGCGTCTCCGGCTGTCGCTCGCAGCGCCGCGGCGGCAGCTACCGGCGGCGTTTAGTGGTCGCTGCCGGAACGAGCTGTGACAGCCAGCGACCTCCTTGCTGTTGCTGGAAGCGGCCTCAAACGAGCGCGACTGCCGCACACCACCCTTTCGCCCCCTTGGCGGAACGGTACAAATGTCAGCCGGCGTGGGCACTGAATCAGATCTTCCCCCTTCCGTGGCTTCTCTCGCTCCTCACTCTCTTGCCGGCCCGTGCCCACCACCCCGCATCCGGTCTCGCGCAAGCATCGCTTGTTCCACGACCTGATTGGCGCGCCACTTGAAAGAGCCCCTTCAAGGGCGCACATCCGCGAGCAGCGAAAAGAAAAATGTGGCTGGCTCCGGACCGGGCGGTGGTTCTTTTGTTTTGGCGAAGAATACGAGAAGCACAGAAACGCCACTTCGACCGCACAGCCCAATTTGCAGATGCAGGACAACCTTATAACAACGTCGTAACAAAATGCTATTTATCTCCTCGTTCATTGCGCTAAATTCTCGTGCGCGCGCGTGTGTACGCGGGAGTGTGTGGGAACGCACTTTGCAGCAGGGGTGACATACACGGTCCTCATACCGTTACAAGCATCTTTACCGTAGCGGCTTGTAGCGGCATCTTTACCGTAGATTGCATATTACGGTAACCTATTTACAGTGAGAAGTAGCACCTTCTGCTGAGCATGATTGCAAGCTTGGAATCGTCTGTGCCGAAATCGAGTGGCAGAAAGCCGCCAACTCCTGGTTTCAGCCGAAGTATGGCGGTGGTGGCGCCATTTGTCGTCTGCAGAGGGGCAGATGATTCTGGGCTTGCGTCATTCGAGGCCGAACCATGTAAGCAACGTTGTCAAACATCCTGCGAGACAAAAGTTACAGTGATATACAAGCTTCACGCGCAGTTTCGCCGTAAACAAGCTAGCGGTAGAGGCGGTAGGATTTTTGAAAGCTGCCGCGATAAAGATGCATGTCACCATGCATTCCACCTCAGTTCGAGCAAAAAAGATAAAAGGCCAAAGGCGAGACTTGAACACCGGTTCCACAGCCAAGCAAAATGTAGTCCAACTAATCCAATTCGTGCAATCTTATATCCCAACCTTTTCCTGGGGGGCGAGAGGGATTGATATATATATTTTCGGCCCTTAGAGGGCTAAGGGGGTTGAAGCAGGGGACTGAGGCCTCAGCCGAGTAAGCCACCGCCCTGTTTCAACCCCCGTACACCATCAACCCCCCCCCCCCCCCCCCAAAAAAAAAAAAAAAAAACATTGATAATGATATTGTAAAACAATACGTAAAATATGGTCGTAAGTGCAACACTGTCTGTGATGAATCTGTCTTCCAAGCTTTATTTCCCTCCAGGGAGCAATACAGTCGGAGAGCGGAAGGGCGCTGCATAAGCAAACAAGCGAAAGCGCGCGATGATGGATATTGGAACAATGCATAGAACATATTGGAACATATAGAGGGTGTTTTTTCAAAATATTTCTGGCATAATACGAGCAATTAAAAAGTTTTTGATGACATGCTAGGTAACTATTAATCAATGGGCTTGAACGAGACATGCACCTGAACGTTATTTGTAGCTGCTATGCAACATTTTTTATCTAAAAAAGAAATCTGCATCGAACAAACTGAAACTGCTTGTGCGAAGCAAATCCACAATTTATAGAAACGAAGTGAATTGCGCGTGCACACACAAAAAAACATAGAGACATGCGAGGAAGACTCTTGATGCTAGCAGTTTCGTTTCTGTACATCTCTGCCTATATATAGCCACGCTTTATGAACTAATGGATGATGATGATGATGATAATAATAATAATAATAATAATAATAATAATAATAATAATAATAATAATAATAATAATAATAATAATAATAATAATAATATCTTTTATTGCACATAGTAAATACAGAATAAAGAAACGGGCCTGTCAAAGCCTCTAGTGGCTTGAGGGACTAGGCCCGGCAAAGTCGGCAGGCGGACGAGCAATACAAACATGAAATATGAGCATAATATTAACACAACATATCAAAACAATAACATGAAATGAGTAGTGATAAAGGTGTAACAGTTCAGGTAAGTGACATCAACAAGAGATAAAAATAAACTGCAAGAGCCAACGTTAACACAATAGTAATTTAACACTTCGTGCCTGATCATGAAAATTTAGACAAATAAGAACCGTGTTACAATGACTCAACCATGATTTTTAATGCTTTTTTTGATGTTGCGGAAAGCACCTCCTCTGGCAAATCATTAAAAATTTGGGGAACATAAACACAGCGCCTGGCTTCCCCATACCTTGTTGAGGAGCGCGGTACATTAAAACGAATGGTACTACGTAGGCTTCGGGAAGCTACATGATGCACTTTGAAATTGCTGTCCCAGAAATGCCGTACCACTACAGTCTGTAGAAAGAGCGTTCGAAAGCATGGAAGACCAAGGGCTGTGAAAATGTTATCGGATACAGAAAAGGGGGCGTTATATGCTATATTTGTCAGTATGTTTCTTAATAAAGTGTCAACTCTGTTTTGCCATCTGTCTGAGCAAAAAGTAAAAGTAGTAATTCCATATCGGAGAATGCTGTACACCAGAGCATGCGCAATATTTTTTTTTATGTGAAAAGGAACAATTGATTTTATATGGAAAAACAACCAGGCTGCGCTCCTTAGCTTATCGCAGACGTGTGATAGCTGGCTGTGCCAGGACATATCACTGTCGAAGAAGACTCCCAAGTATTTTACCGAATTAACATAGGTGAGCGGCACGCACCGACAGGGAAAACAGTTGTGAATATGTAGAAAAACCGGCGCATCTATAGCTGGTAGTTTTAATGGGGATCTGAAGCAAACGAGTTTTGTTTTTACCGGGTTAACTTCCAAACAGTTATTAGTGAACCAAGTTATTGTTTTGTGTATGTTATTCTGGAGATTAGTAATGGCCGTGTTGTAAGAAAAGTGTTTGGAAAGCAGAACAGTGTCGTCGGCGTATTGAAATATTAGACCTTTGGAAATTACTTCGGATAAGTCATTAACAAACAGATTGAACAGGAGGGGTGACAATATGGAGCCCTCAAGAGCGTCCGCAGAACTTTTTCCAGGGGGGGGCACCCGATGTCCGGGGATGGGGGAGGTGGTAGGTTTGTAGTTGTTTCTACTAGGGCATAAATAATATCCCTAATTCCAAGGGGGGGCAACCGCTCCCCCTTGCCCCCCCTTCCGGACGCCCATGGGAGCCCTGCGGAACTCCGGCCTGCAATGGAAGTTTGCTACTTACATTTGTCATCCCGTCTAACACGACAACTTGTGATCGACCGGAAAGATAATGCTTGAACACATCGTAAAACGGACCTCTGAAACCCATGGAGTGCAGTTTTTCTAATAAAATGCCGTGATGAACTGTTTCAAAAGCTTTTAAAGCAACACTAAACAACACTAAACAAATTTTGATCGAAAGCTGAGAAAAGTTCATCTGAGAATTCTTCCAGAAGAGCTACAGTACCACGACCAGGAATGAAACCAAACTGATGGGTTGACAAAATAGAAAATTTTTCAACAAAGGATGACATGGATGACAAGAAATAATAATAATAATAATAAGCATTATTAACGCAAGATTTTGCATAGCAGGAATACATGATGGCCCTGCCAAAGCCGCAGTGGGCTTGAAGGGCGGGCAGCGGCAACAAAATGAAATACCGCGAACACCACAGTTTGTGTTGAAGCAGTTGGAGCAGGAACAAATACAAGAAAAGGACTAACACCAGTGAGGAGAGAAATTACAAAAACAAAACACAATGCTTACGCTGAAATGCAATGTGAGATAGCACTCCTAATACAGAGCAGCCAAACAATGTCATGTAACGGTATAATACATAAAAACAGTCAATATTTGCGAGCAACAGTAAACAATAACATTTGAGATCGAAACAGAAATGGAATAAATATTCGTACATCCGCAGGATTACATGACATCAAAACCATGAATTCCTCTGTTGGCGCACTGTCCTTACGTGTCAGCAGAATCAGTGGCAACACAGTAAAACCTATAAGGCTCCGATTTTATGCTGTTGTGTATGATTTAAATACGCTTAAAGAAGAAGAAGAAGGAAAAAAAGGTTGAAGGCTACAGTACTAAAGGTTAATGCGACGGAGAATTTGTTTCAGTTTGAACTTTGTTTGCCCACGAAAGGTGTGTTTTCACGCGGATGGGCGAAGGAACTGATTCACGCTTGCAGAAACGTGACTGGGTCTGCCACACTTGTACGGCAATGCAGGGATGAAACAGAGCGAGTACGAGGCAGTGTCGAGTTTGAAGGGCCACGAAAAACTTGTTATATATGCATGCGTGGGAGTTGTACGCTGCCCGTCCAGAAATTAGTATGCAGTGTCCGTATAGCCCTCGTGTGTGGAGCCAAGCTGCGAACCGCTTCGAGAAGTGTACAACACGCACGGCTTACTTCCTAGGATTTGACTGTACGCCCAGTGACGTAACCAGAAATTCTACTGGGGGGGAGAAGGTCTGCGATATGCTTGGGACATGAGGGAGGGTGCCGATTGAGGACTAAACTGTGCGCTTTGTATGAGAATGGCTCAGTCCAGAAAATAAGAGGGTTTCGGCACGATTATCCACCCCTAGGATATGAACCAGCTACATAAGGAACCTGTAGACTCTACAGAACTGCGAATTACCTTTCTTTTCTTGGATTAGTTTTATTCGGCTACTTTAAATTCATTTTTTACACCCCTTATACAGCAAGCATCACGGCGTGTTTAAAAGAGAATGAGTGAGGAACTAAAAACCTACAACAAGCGCTTAGCTGAAGCATATTGCCGAAATATTTCTATATTTAAGGGTCGGCGAGACATCAGAACTGGTAACGACCAAGAATTCTGTACCAGTTTTATAATCGAAACTATGTTAATGAAAATTTGCAGAAAATTCTCCCCCAGAACAGCAGTTGCAGAAAAAAGTATAAAATTTGCAATAGAAATGTTCGCTTGTCGCTACAGTTGCTACCGAAAACAAAAAGAAGCTATGTTCCTAACTTATATACAAGAACACAAAAAGCACCACTTGAGAAAAATGAGTTTTAAGACTGGTGGTGGTGATTAAATCAAGAAAGCATTCATTGATTACAATATTTCTCACTGTCTCCGTCAGTGCAGTTTGTTCTTTTGTGTTTATTGTGTATTTTTATGGTTGTTTCGCAGAATACATTAGTTTGGAGTGACTTCTTTTTGGATCCGTTGTGCACCTGAAACACCAGGGCAGACATGCAGAGAGGTCCAGCAGGGAGCTCTAACTCCTGGAGAACTTTGATTATTATTAAATTTATACTATTAAAGCATGAAATGGCGTCATAAACACTCTATGAACAATCTTCACGCTTTGTAATAATGTTTTGGCACCTGCCAAAATCACTGAGTCCCTGTTTGACATTTTGTGAGAGATAAACGCAAGTTAAAGCGAATGAACCAGCAGCAAGCAAGCGTAGTAGCTCTAATGAGAAAGCTTGACACTAAAAACAAGTGTATTGCATGATAAGAAGATAAAACTAAGGTGTACTCTGCTATAGGGTGTAATCGAGGGTGCTATATAGGGTGTGCTCTAGAGAAGGTCTTACGTGGCACTGTCCCAATCAACTGTTGATGATCCACCCATTTTGTGCTTTAAGAAGCCAAATCTTTTACCATGTCAGGAACATGCGTCATCAATGCGCGCTGTTATCACAGCTAAACGTTATTACACCCCCACTAGTTAACTCAGGTTGCCGTCATCGTCGAAATAAATATATAAGTTGGCTTATTTTATTACTTAGTGTCGGGTCCTGGGTCTTTCTTATTTGCTAATTTTATTTTTATTAATGCTCCGGAGTCACTTGACGCCAAGCAGGGCTGAGTGCAAAATAACAACAAAAATAGCATAATAAGCGAATACTACATACACGAGCTCCGTACAGCGAAATACACATGATACGGATACATTAGAAAGATCACACAAGCGAGGCTCTGAAATTAGCTACGAAGATTTCCACATTCGGGCTATCCACTATACACTATGGCAATTTATTCTAATCGCTTAACTGTTTGGTAAAAAAAAAATGAGAATTTATATGTATCACTGTGCGTTCGATATTCTTGAATCATTCATTCATTTTTATAACGCGCACTTGCGCAGGAAACAGGAGGAATGCATCCATAATTATTTATTTTGATAAGTTACTTATGTATTAAATACAAAAAATTCGTCCTGCCTTCTGAGCGTCTCGTCTGGAACGATTCTAAGCCAAGACATTTAATCGTTGTTGTTACGCTCTCTGCTCTTTTAAACCTACTGCAAACAAATCTGGCTGCGATTATTTGCACTCTTTCAAGTTTTGCGACATTTTTTGCTCTGAATGGGCCCCATAAACAGGATGCATACTCGAGACGAAGTTGCACTAAAGCCTTTTACGCTGCCAACTTCCTCTACATCCGAGCCTTCGGCAATTTACGCCTAAAACACCACAGGGACTTAAGAGCACTCGTGCAAATAGTGTCAATATGCGTATCCCAGTTCAAGGTATCACTGATTTGAATCCCTATAGGTATTTTACAACTGCTGATTCTGTGGGTGGTATTTCGGAGTGTGAATGATGCAGAACAATTTTCTTTTTACATATTCGGAGTGCCAAACGGTTCTCAATGTAAACATAATTAGCCCAGCATTTTCAAAACGATTGCGCGTGCGTATGCAGCCTGACACTATGTTCATTGTGGGTGGTACAGCGCGAAACAGACGAACGCACAAAAGAAAGAGACACCACAGACGACCGTTCGTCTGCGGTGTCTCTTTCTTTTGTGCGTTCGTCTGTTTCGCGCTGTACCACTCACAATGAACTTTTACCAACTCGTCCAGCTATCCATTCGACACTATGTGAGGGCTCAAGTGGCGTTCGGGTCGACTGGAGCACCAATGTATACGGACTGCCCGGCCCTACGCCATGGTGGCCGGTCGTCTTTCATTCCCTCTTGAAAACGTAGCAGCACGAAAAAACGAGGACAAAATAGACACAGGTACGACAGGACATATGCTGCACTTCCAACTGAACTTTATTGCGGAAACCAAAGCTTAAATACAACGCTACTATCGTCCCCGTGGAAATCAATCGCAATGGTCCAAAAACGCCAGTTCATTATCAAGAAGAGACAAGGAAGCGGTGCTAACACACTGACCACCTGCTTTTCTAATGTGATATGACTCAATAATCTCTCCATCCGATCCTTTCCATGCCCAAGAAACTTAGTTTTCCGAAAAATGGGTTTACACTTACAGTCCTGGCAGTGGATAGCAAGATGACCGCTCTTCCCTTCTTTTACCAGATTGTAATGCTCCCTAGCTCTCTCATTAAAACAACTTCCAGTCTGGCCTATGTACACTCTGTTGCAAGTAAGCGGAATGCTGTACACTACCTTAGTGGTGCAACGGGTGAAACCTAGTTGGTGGTTGATAGTATAAATCGGCTTTTTCTTTTTAACCATCATAGGACAAACTTTTCATAGCTTGCTTGGGGCGGAAAAGAGCACGTTTACATCGTATGTTCTTGCAATTTTCTTAAGATTATGAGACACTCTGTGAAGGTATGGAATTACTTGAGTTGCCATCCTGTCATCATGCTTATCTGTCTCTTTGGTGCGCTTTTTCTTTTGTAGCAACGTCTCTGCAACAGTTGACAATGAATCTGGATTCCAGATTCATTGGGCCAGAACTGGCCCAAACTTCGGTGCTTTTGCATAGTATTTCATTCCCTGTAGTCCCGATCGGCGCTCCAATTGGGAGGAGTTGACTATATATCGCCTGCTCCCCCAAGAAGCGCCGAGAGAGATTCGCCGAGGGTGAAAGCTGCGGCGGCGGAGCGCGACAAAGGTGCGAGCGTGCACCTCGCGCGCAGGATGGAAGGCGAGCGCCCAGACGGGGAGAGCCTCGGCGCGGCAACAATGCGGCGCCACCCGAGACTTCCCTCCGTTCCGCGCAATCCGGTCTGCGTCACGCGCGTGACGACGGCGTGCTGATCACGCGCCCACGACGCATTTCGCCCGCTGCCTGCGCGCCATCCCCGGCGCTAATAACAAAACGGAGAATAAAAATCTACAAGGCTCAAAGGCGAAGCGGGGAGTTCTAGAAACACTTTGCAAATGAAGAAACAAGTGTGTCTTGAATACGTATCTACATGTATACCTATATCTCGCTCTGTGTTTACGTTACCGTTTACCGGGAAACGCTTTCAATGGCTGCGCATGCTCATATGTCGCCTGCCTATAGCTCGGTAAACTGTAACCTAAACGCGACAACGATATGCTATAACTAATATTTATTTATTTATTTATTTATTTATTTATACATAATACCCCTAAAGGCCCTCGAGAGGGTATTACAGGGGGGGGGGGGAGGGGGGGGGCACAGGCAATTGAAAAGAATAAAACAAAACCACAAATACAAAACAAACAAAAGCACAAATAAGACACTTTGGATGACATAAGTAAGCAAAAGAATCAAAAGAATGGCAGCGCGGCAAAGAACGAAGATTACTGCAGTATTAAAATTATACAAAGAGAACACTAATACAATGAATCTTTTTAGTAACAAACCCTGCAAAAAAGGAAGCCATGAACAAATAAAATAACAATGTATGCGAAGAGTTAAGCAGTAGCTATTGAAGATATAAGTTTAAAATATTTATCAGGATCAGTGGTGGTTGCGATATGTGAAGGGAGAGTGTTCTAGTCAGATATTGTGCGTGGTTCTGCACGTGAAACGTCTAACTTTAAAGGGATGATCGCGGCGGTCAAAAATCGAAGGAGGCAAAGAAAAAAAGTCGTTATGAAGTGATGGATGATGATAAAGTTTATGAAAAAGTGATAGTCGTGCAATTTTACGGCGGAGACATAAATCCTGGAGACCTGCGCGTTTCTTTAAGGCTGTGATGCTGGTGTTACGTGAATAATCAGAGTAAATAAAACGAACGGCGCGGTTATATATATGAAGCGATAATACCGCAATTCCCGGTACGCATTCAGAGAAATTAGTGAAGTCCCAATAGAGTGTTACAGCATATCTTTACCATGTTTACGCTCCCGTTTACTGGGCTAGGCAGGCTTCATCTGCGCATGAGCGGCCACTGCCGCTGTGCGCCAGCATAGCCCGGTAAACAGTAGCGTAAACACGGTAACGATATGCTATAACTCTCTGATGTCAAAATTTCAAGCTGTGCGGACAATACAGTGGACTTTGTAGATACTCATTAGCACCCACCTGAACGCAGCAAACACGCCATGTAGCCGTATGGGTGCGCTCATGTGGACGCTAATGACTAATTACTTCCTAACAGTAATCTACTCCCTCCTGGTGGATTTCCCTTATAAACAATAGACTATACAGCAGCTGTGTTTTCAAAATCGCGCAAAGGCAAAAGTGTTCTTTGAATGACCAGTCGGTTCATGTTTGAAGTTGACGTGGCGCGAAAGGGACACGGGCGGAAGGAACGAGCAAAACGAGACGAGTCGGCGCTCGTCTCGTCTTGCTCGTTCCTTCCGCCCGTGTCCCTTTCGCGCCACGTTAACTTCAAACACAGAGGCTAGTTTGAAGCAAAACTACACGCATAGTATACACAGCTATAGACTACTACTAGTAGTTATATCCATGGCGATAGTACTGCTTAGTTCTCTTTGGTCTTCACGGGTATTTGACCTCACCCTGAGCAGAGCCAGGCACCTTGCGCCATGGAGCTCTCTGGCCAAAGCTGTCCTTGCGCCATAAAACTTTTTAGCGCCAAAGCACCACTTTACGAGGTCTAACCGGCTCACCGAGTATGTGTTAAGCTTGACCTTGAACAGAACAGCAGACTGGGCTTGTTGGTTTTGGTTTGGTTTATTGGGGTTTAACGTCCCAAAGCAACTAAGGCTATGAGGGACGCCGTAGTGAAGGGCTCCGGAAATTTCGACCACCTGGGGTTCTTTAACGTGCACTGACATCGCACAGCACACGGGCCTCTAGAATTTCGCCTCCATCGAAATTCGACCGCTGCGGCAGGGATCGCACCCGCGTCTTTCGGGACAGCATCCGAGTGCCGTAGCCACTGAGCCACCACGGCGGCCTTGTTGGTTTCCCATCCTGATGTTAACAGCGCAGAACGTAGACGGGACACGAGAAGAGAAGCACACACAACCAGCGCTGACTTACAGCAACGTTAAATTGGAAAGGACAAATCTCCTTGTATTCTCACGAACAGCACACGCGTCACAGACACGTCATTTTACACCATGATACGGCGCCCTGCATACTCGGAGCAGTAGAAGTAGCGCTCGTGTTTCACGTTCCTTTCCGCCGTCCTTGTCTAGTCTGCGCTGTTTTAGAATGAGTAGCTGTTGTGCGTGCAGTAACCTAGCTCTGAGTGTGCAGGATGACGTGTGTATCATGGTGTAAAATGACGTGTCTGTGACACGTGAGCTGTCCGTGAGATTACAAGAAGATGCGTCCTTTCCAATTAAACGTTGTTGTAAGTCAACGCTCGCTGTGTGCGCGAGATATGACGTAGTCGACTGGCTGGAATCTTTGCCTATTTCACTTAATAGCTTCATTCGTGGTAAGGTCCGTCGCAGTCGACGTCGTAACAAAATAGCTACAATAAAAAGAAAGTGTCGAAATACCTCAAGTGGGAGAGCGTTAGATTGAACATGTCAAAGTTCCCTGTTTCGATCCCGGGTTTCAGCACAGTATGCTCCGTTCCTTTTATGCGTAGCCTATTGCAATCACTCAGTTCAGCCCTTGGGCGGCCGGGCAGCCACCAAACCACGTGACGTGACGTCACGTAGTTTGGTGACGTCACGTCACGTGGTGACGTGACGTCACCAAACCACGTAAAAATAGAAAAAAAAGAAAAAGAAAGAGAAAAAAGGAGAAAAAAAGGAGGGCTGAGCATGGTGGCGGTTGCCACCGCCCGTTTCAAAGGGGGCGCTCCTATCCATCCATCCATCCATCCATCCATCCATACGTCACGGAGGAAAAGCTGCTGAGAAAATCGAGTGCCGCGCAAAAAGACCGAGCAATATGCAACGCATTCTTGGCTTAACCAAGCTAAGCCTGGGCATCTTTTTTTCCCCTTCCCTCACTCTGCCTGTACAATCGACGCATAGGTAACGCGTGAGGTTGACTTGTTTTCACTGTCTGTGTGGTATATTTCTCTATTAATGTAAAAGCAGTGATTGCTCATCGACACGAAAACCAGGCCCCAAGAAGCGTTATTGCAAAACTCTCGACAGGTATAATTGGGTGACGTCACCAAATGCCTAAATATGCGAAGTTTTAACTAGGAATATTCAGTACTAGAACTTAAAACTGCACAAACTACAAATTAATAGAATAGAATAGGAATGGTATATATGAATTTGAATGTCGTCAGACGACTCGATCTAACCGCGACCAAGGCCGTTCAGCCATTACACAGACAGAATAGAACTAGTAGAACTGTCGAAGTTAATAAATAAGCGCAAGGTAGCCGATATCAGGAAGTTTAACATGGAGAAAATCGAGCATGCTCTAAAGAGCGGAGGTAGCCTAAAAGCAGTGAAGAGAAACCTAGGCATAGGTAAAAACCAGATGTATACTATAAGAGACAAAGAGGGCATGCCATTAGCAATATGGATAAGATAGTTCAAGTAGCCGAAGAGTTTTACACAAATCTATGCAGTAGCGATTGCAATCAGAATTGTCATTAGCAATATGGATAAGATAGTTCAACTAGCCGAAGAGTTTTACACAAACCTATGCAGTAGCGATTGCAATCAGAATGTTACTGAGAGAGGCAGCTGGTGAGGATCAGATAACAGCAGATTCGTTGAAGGATGGAGGACAGATTGTGCTCGAAACACTAGCCACCCTGCATACGCAATGCCTTGTGACCTCGAGCGTACATAGAGCTTGGAAAAACGCTAACATTATCTTAATTCATAAGAACGGAGACGTCAAGGACTTGAAGAATTACAGACCGATCAGCTTATTGTATGTTGCCTACAAGGTATTTACTAAGGTAATCGCTTATAGAGTCAGGACAACCTTACACTTCAATCAACCAAATGATCATTCAGGCTTTCGTAAAGGGCACTCGACAATAGACCATATTCACGCTATCAATCAAGTGATAGAGAAATGCGCAGAATATAAACAACTCCTATATATAGCCTTCATTGATTACGAGAAAGCATTTCACTCAGTGGAAACCTCAGCTGCCATGCAGGCATTGCGGAATCAGTGTGTACAAGAGTGTTATGTGAAAATGTTGGAAGATATTTATAACGATTGCACAGCTACCATAGTCTTTCATAAAGTCATCAATAAAATTCCAATGCGGAAAGGTGTCCGGCAGGGAGACACAATCTCGCCAATAAAGCGAGGCATGCGATTGGCGCGAGTTGACGTATCGTCGGCATGGAGGGATGTCGTAGGTACAGCTCTTGCTTCAAGGCCACATTCACGCCTGCGAAATTCGTAGATTTTCGTAGATTCTTTACGATGCCTCAGCACTACAGGAAAATGGGTACACACCGTAACGAATCGACCAAAACCAGTCGCGCGACGGCTGAAACTCAAATGTGTGAGTGTGCCTTAATAATCTAAAAAAGGGCGTCTCGAAGAAAGGTGAGTGATGAGGTGGAGTTACGTGAACTAAGCATGCAGGTGCTACTGCACTCTCGTTCTTCGCAGATACGTCGGTAAAAGCGAAATTGTGGTAGAGGGATAAATAACGGAAGAGTGCGGTACCATGCTGAAACTATCGGTGCAGAAACTCTCTCCGTTGTCACATAAAAGCGATTACCACCGTATGCATCTCGTCAGCCAGGCTTCTTGGCTTCTTCAACGCCAACTTTAGAAGGCACTGTCGCGAAGGCTGAAACGAAGAGCCCTGCACAGAGACGCTTTGAAATGCGAGATAAAGCTCGTGGCTTGGCACAGCAGCAGCACAACCAAGCGATGTACTTACCCCAAGTCTTACGCAAAGATACGAATTACCGTGCGATGGCATAGCTTTAGCAAACGCGAGTGACTGCAGCTACGGAGTGAGAGCTTCCACTACTCCACGCAGAAACATCCGAAGAAATCTCAGGGGAGAATCCTTGGAGTTATTTCGCACCCTAGAGCAGCTGACGTGCTATAAGCTGGTTTGTTGGTTGGTTTATTGGGGTTTAACGTCCCAAAGTGACTGATGCTATGAGGGACGCCGTAGTGGAGGGCTCCGGATATTTCGACCACCTGGGGTTCTTTAACGTGCACTGACATCGCACAGCACACGGGCCTCTAGAATTTCGCCTTCAAGAAATTCAGCCGCCGCAGCCGGTGCTATAAGCTCCTCTATTCATAGCATCTAATGCCTGCCTACGAAATTTTCGTGCGTGATGAAAAGTAGGCGTTTTCTGTTAGCACAACAGCCAACATGCAGTCGCCCCCTTGCCGATTACAATCGGCTCACAAATTATTTTGCATTCACGAACAAACGGCGCGCGAGGAAACCGAAGACGCATAATGAGGACTGAACACACGACAAGCAGTTGTAGACCGCATTCGCAATCATTACAAGGGCCTCCGCATTTCGTTCGAGGCGTTTCCAACGCCAGAGAAGGCACCGGCCGCAAAACTACTCCTGCGGGGGTCAAGGCCCGACGCAACGAAGGCGTTTGGGGTGCCTGCCGCGCGCTCGAGAGAGCCCGCTTGGTGTATGGCACTCGTGCTACGCAGCCAACGGGCGAACCCTTGGCGGGTTCGACTGCCCCGCGCGCAACACACGCACAACACACAACTGTACGCGAGAGGCATCAGAGGCAGCGCCGCGTTGGTCGGCGCGTGACGCAACAGGTCGTTGGCTGCGGCGCTGCGCTGCCAAGGTGAAGGCCATCTGGGTCAGTGGAACGACGGCTGCTCCAGTGGCCGGCTTCGGAGCCGACGACGGAAGTGGGCCGCGCGCGCGCTTCGCTTTCACGGCCGAAGCAGCGAACTCCAACGAGGACTCGACCGCAGCGCCACCGCCGCCGCTGCGGCGCTTTCTGGCGCTGCGCTCCGCCTCAGCGCCGTTATTCGCGGCGGGCCGCAGTATTTTCACCCCGAAATAAAAAACGGAGATTTCTCCCCCGGGCGTTCTCTCTCGCTGTTGCACTTGCTGCGGCTATTGTCGCGCGCTCTCCGCACTGCGCCTGAGGCAGGACGAGGGGGGAAGATCGTGAGGCGTATAATTGCGCAACGGGTGGACATCTTATAATACCCTACCGAGGCAGCGCCATCGTGCACCTCTAAATGCAGACGACGACGCCAGTTAAATATCGATGCTGTCGTTCTCGGAGCTCGACTGACTCGCGATTTCGAACCCGTACGTGTTCTTGCATAGGGAACTTCGAGATGAAAGGCAGAATGTATAGTAAGGACAACCGTTTTTGTCAAGGAGTAAGCATAAGGGAAACGGACGCAAGAAAACGCGATACGCGCTGCTGCCGCTGCTTTTTCGTATACATGTGCGTCGGCCTTTGCTTTGGTTTGTCCCCGAGAAGGCAGCCGTTTCCTTCAAAGCCGAAGGGGAGTCAATAACCTTCAGACCAAGAGGACACGTGGAACGGGTTGTCCCTGTTCCTATGGGCGGTTATTACGTGGAGCTCAGAGTACGAGATGCGTATGAAGGAAAAAGCTCTTGACTACGTGCGTTCCATTGGAACAACCACGCCAGTAAAGAAAGCAGGAAAAACGTGGTTTACAATACCCCAAATTAGGACCTATAACATGTGCACCACGGTGCAGTGCCATAACGGGCTCGCCTCTCTAACCTTACCGCACCCTGATGAGAAGCAGGACGCAAAAAGCAGTGAATATTTCTTCTTTTTTGACACAGGATTATCGTCCTGACTGCATGACTTTTAATAGCGACAGCTGTTACTGCCACGTATTCCAGTTTATCCAACGTGGGTGTCGTAACACACAGGTACAACGCGTCATGCTAATTGATCACAACGCAGAAAATCGTGTATGACATCATGACAGCGCGCGCTAATTGGTCGGAATAGAGTGACGTCTGCCGTGACGTCATGAAGCAATCGCTATAACTTACCCGCGGCGCTAATGAGAGTGCAGCGGCATAAACGCAGCCGACATCATACGTCCGTGTCCTCAGTTATATTATTATTATTATTATTACTATTATTATTCCTACTAAACACTTATTACCACAAGGGTAAATGGTGAATTCTTCGCTTGGTTTCTCAAAAACCTTTATTTCACTGCCGGCTGACATCTTGATGCCATGTTTGGCGTAAAATATAGCTTTCAAAATCGCGACTCTGAGAACTTTCCCGAGATAATACCTTGCCCAACTGAGTTTTATGCCTTTATCTATAACCACACCACTTGATCTTCAGCTGCCTTCGACTTCGCTTACTTTCTTTTTCTCTTCGAGAATCTAATAGACCACCAGCTTGCTGCTTTGCTCATTGCAAACAATATACAAGTAAACATTCTAACCTTAACTGTAGTTATAACTCCACCAACACGCGTTTTTTTCATTAAAGAGTGACCGAGGGCGAGTAGGGAGAAAACTTTTAAATCGAATTTTGTGAGCAGTAAACGCGTGTTTTGCTGCTGAACAAAATCAGAATAGCCAGAAAGAGCCACAGAACCGATTTTCGTTAAGAATGAAAAATGGACGGAGTAGTCTTCAGACTGCCAGTATTTCCACTCTGATTTCCGTCTCTTTATATACGTCAACGCTACGCTATTTCCCTTCCTCTTGCTCACTGCGCTGTCCTTGTGTCGTCACAGTCCTTGTTTCCAATGGTCGTTTCGGCTCTACAGGTGAACATTGGAAGGGCCTGAGTCCAACACCTCTCGCTACTCACTCTGATACGGCAACTGTAGTCGCCGCTAGGAGCGCTGTTGCGAGTAAGCGAGCAACGAAGCGGTGCCGGTACACACGGGTAATTAGACGCTCCTTCTTTAAAACGGGATCGGTCACTATTCATTCGGCATTTACTCGCATTTCTGTAGGCATTTGACTGTTGTGCAAAACATATATTTGATTCTGCATCTGCGATAAAAAGAAAAGCTTGTAGAGAGGCTTCGGGTAAGAATAAGAGAGCGATCTTTCTCAGGCACTCAGCATGACAGCAAAGAGCTTCCATCTTGACTGCGTTGCAGGGAAAATGAGATTCGTCTCGAATGTTGTGAGCGCACTGTCGCTCAGTACAAAGCCTCAACTTTTATAAGCCGTAGTGGTATCCCTCAAAGTCAGCGATGGAAGGCTGCGCACCTCCAAGCCAAGCATCGACTGAAGAGGAAGAACTAAGTTCGCCATGCGCGGGAGTTACGCTGCGCCCAGAAAGGTGCGATTGAGAACGTCTATTGAGTCAAGCCACAGGAAAAACGACTACCGTATTTACTCGCATATAGGTCGACCACGAGTATAAGACCCCTATACATTGGGCTCGCCGAGAAATAAAAAAATATTCGAATATAAGTCGACCCATATCTTTTAAAAAACATGCACATATGACGTAGGACAAGCACACACTTCTTCTGACTTTAATCTCTGAAAAGCGAGCAAATATACAGAACCCTAGGCATGCGCAGAAAGAAATCTGATGTGCAATCAACAGAACCGTTCAAGATATGAAATCTCAGCTTTAAAAATGGTCACAGATGTATCGCTGACACAAATTTTTCCCCTTTTTCTTATGTGGTACGCCTCCACAACCTCCCGTGCTTTACTATCACCGTTCCTGCCCAGAACGCCAAAATATACTGCTTTCTAAGCTGTCTACCACGATAAGACCACAGAAATGAGCGAAAGAGTAATGCGGGTACACACAGCAATTCACTGTGTGCACCCGCATGATGATGATGAAGACCTGCGTCACGATTATAGGTCGAGGTTCTTTGGTCACGAATATAGGTCGATAACTAATTGTCATGTCTGGCCTCCAAGAACTGGGCGGCGTAGACGTAGCATCGAAGGAACGTTTATTCCTGCTACTTGGCAGGAAGCCAACAGGTTACATACTGAGCGCGGTGGGCCCGTGCGAGCGGTCTTTTAAAACCAGCACGGGCTACCCGATAAGAGATAGCCGGGCAGTGAGCATGCGCAGACAGTACGCGATAACACGAGTGCTTGGTTTCGCGCGCACACAACATCTCCTTCCTCCTAAAGAGCACAAAGTACTTTTGCTACATTATACAATGCAACTAATGCTATGGCTGATATCTGTCAGGAGGTCGCCGGTCCCTCTGTGGATAGCGTCGCTCCCCTGGAGGGTCGGTCGTTGCCGCAGGGGCCGCAGCTGGAAGTGGCTCGTTGGCGCTCTCAGGATCCCCGAAATCTGGAATAAAATCTTCCATGATGCTCTGCTTTGAGCTGTCGATGCTGAGCAGTAGCTGGTCTTGATGACGACGCCAAATGAGCACCCCACGATTCGTCTTAACTCGAACCTTGAATGAAACGGGGCCAGACTGCTGAATGATAGTGCCAGGGACCCATTTCTCAGGACCTCTGTAATTCCTCACGAGGACCTCATCGTTGATGTTGAAAAGTCGCTCACGTGCCTTGCGTCGCACCATATCGGAGAGCTGTTGCTGAGCCACTCTTCCCCCGACAGAAGGCTTGACTGCGTCGAGTCTCATGCGCAGTCGTCTACCTATGAAAAGGTTTGCTGGAGTTTCTCTTGTAGTCGCATGCGGCGTGTTGCGGTACGTCATCAGGAACGTCTGTAAGGTTGCCTGCAAGGAGTCTTGGGGTCGTCCTTTCCGCAACGCAGATTTCATTGTCTGTACAAATCTCTCTGCAAGGCCATTCGTGCTTGGATGGTACGCTGCACTCACGATATGACGACCACCGAAGCCTTTGACGAAGCTCTTGAATTCTTCGGAAACGAACTGTGGTCCGTTGTCGGTCACGATGGTCTCGGGTACGCCAAAACGCGAGAACAGGTCTTGGAGACACTGAATTGTGTGGTACGCCGTAGTCTTCTGCATGACATAAACTTCTGGCCATTTTGAGTGTGCGTCCACGGCAACAAGGAACATTTTGTCTTTCATGGGTCCAGCAAAGTCCAAGTGAACTCTTTGCCACGGCGAAGTCGGCCATGACCATGGATGAAGCGGAGCCGGTGCTGGTTCGTTCCGTTGCTGTTGACACTCTTCACATTTCTTCACGTGTTGCTCTAGGTCCGCGTCGATACCAGGCCACCAGACGTAGCTCCTCGCGAGTTCTTTGCATCTTACGATACCGGGATGACCCTGATGAAGTTCCTCAAGCAAGAAGGCTCGGTGTTTTGGAGGCACGACTACTCTCATGCCGTACATTAAACACCCTTGATGAACTGTGAGCTCCAAACGCTTGTCGAAGAAAAGTTTCAACTCCTTCTCAGCGACATGCGACGGCCAGCCAGCACTTGTGAAGTTCAGTACCTTGCTTAGTAAAGGATCACGCCTCGTTTCACGAGCGATGTCTTGGCCTGTGACAGGCAGCGTTTCCAAACGAAGCGAATAAAAAGTTTCGCTTTCTTCTGCCGATTGCGTTTCGCTGCTGTCGAGCGGCAAGCGCGATAAACAGTCTGCTTCCGCATTATCGGTAGATTTCTTGAATTCAAGAGCATAGTTGTAGGCTGACAGCGTCAGCGCCCAACGCTGCATGCGGGCAGCTGCCATCGCGGGAATGCCTGTTTTCGGGCCGAAAATTGTTTGCAGTGGTTTATGGTCAGTCACAAGCGTGAAGAACCTTCCGTAGACGTAGAAGTGAAACTTCTTTACGCCGAATACGAGGGCAAGGGCTTCTTTCTCGATCTGACTGTAGTTCTTTTCGGCACTTGACAATGTGCGGGATGCGTAGGCAACCGGTCGAACTGATCCATTGATCATTTTCTGCGAAAGAACTGCGCCTATGCCGTACTGAGATGCGTCGCAGGCAAGTTGAAGCGGTCGCTTCGGATCATAATGGGCAAGAACTGGAGGGGAAGCCATAGCTGCTTTTATCTCCGTGAAAGCAAGCTGGCATGACGCATCCCACGTCCACTCTGTTGTTTGCTTTAGCAGCCTGTACAACGGCTGTGCCAAAGTCGACAGACGCTGAACAAACTTGCCGTAATAATTGACCATCCCAAGGAATGACTGCAGTTGCTGCTTGTCTTTTGGAGCAGGCGCATTTAGCAGTGCCAATACCTTTTCAGGCGATGCGCAAACACCCTCGGCGTTGATGACGTGGCCCAGATAACGGAGCTTTCGTTGAAAGAACGAGCACTTATCGCGCCGGATGCGCACACCGCGTTCCTGCAATCTTGACAAGACGGCTTCCAAGTTATGGAAATGCTCTTGCTTGGTCTTGCCTGTGACCAGGATGTCGTCAAGGTAGCAACTGACTCCTTCCAAACCTTTCAGCATGTTGTCCATAATTCTTTGAAATATGCTTGGGGCGGACGAAATGCCGAAAGCCAGACGGTTCATAGTATACAATCCCTTATGCGTGTTTATCGTCAGTAGTTTCCGGGAGCTTTCCGCCATAACTACCTGCTGGTAGGCCCTACTCAGGTCGATCTTCGAAAATTCCTCTCCTCCTGCAAGCGCTGCTAGAAGGTCATCTATCCGAGGTAGCGGGTACCGGTCTACTTCCAGACAGGGATTGACGGTGGTTTTATAATCGCCACACAGCCGGAGGCTTCCATCCCTCTTCACTACCGGTACCAAGGGCGTTGCGTATTCGCTTGTAGCAACAGGCGTTATGATGCCCAGCTTCTCCATTTTCACAAGTTCCGCTTCTACTGCACCTTGCAGAGCAAAGGGAACGCTTCTTGCCTTTACAAACTTCGGCTGTGACCCTTCGCGAAGGACAAGCTCGGCCTGCTCTTCCGTGATGGTACCTAGCTCATCCTTGAAAAGTTCGGAATGGCTGTCTAGCATGGCTTCCAGCTTTTCTTGCCAGTGCTTTGACATTTCTCGAGAGAGAACAAGGTGATTAAAAAAAACTAGGTTCTTCCAATCCAGACGAATATCTTGCAACCATTCTCTGCCGAGGAGTGCCGGTCCTGTAGTGTCCACGACGTACAGGGGAAGCTCCACGCTCTGGTCGTTGTGGTGCACGACGACTTTCGTCAGACCCTTCGGTTTTACCATAGCCCCAGTATACGTGCGCAGCTTTAACGATGCTGGCTGAAGTCGCTTACGTGGAAACAGCCTCTGGTATTCGCGCCATGATATGACGGATACGGCTGCGCCGGTGTCAAGCTCCATCGTCAGTAGGACACCGTCAACGTTCACGGGTACAGTAAATGGGTCTGCGTTGACTGATTTAAGTGGGACAGACGGCTCGTTTCGGACGGACGTGAGCGTCTTCACACGTTTCCGGGGCTTTGCCTCCCTAGCTTTCTTTCCTTTCTTGCAGGCGCGTTGAATATGCCCTTTTCGGTTGCAATTATAGCATGTATCGCCGATATGAGGGCATGCTTCGCTAGAATGATTGGGTGACCCGCAACGGAAGCAGCTTGGCGACATCACAGACTTCTTTTCGCCTCGAACCTTATTCACTTCGTACGCCGGGGATGCGCTGTTATGCGTGAACGCCGCGCTTTTAGTTGCAGTTTCCATGGCAAGAGCTCTATCTACGGCCTTCTGGAAGGTTAGCTTCTTGTCTTCTGTGAATAATACACGCTGAATGTCCTCGCGGAGCAGGCCGCAAACGAAACAGTCCCGGAGCGCTTCATCCAAGAAACTTCCAAATTCGCAACTCTGCACCAGCCTTCGAAGTTCCGCGACAAATTCTGTAACGGACTCACCGCTTCGCTGTGACCGCTTGTAAAATTTCGCACGCTCTGCGATGACGGACGACTGCGGCGCCAGGTGATCGCTCAGGAGTTTCAGAAGACTGTCAAACTCTCGTGACGACGGTGCGTCCGGTGCCGTCAGCGACTTGAGCAGCGCATAGGTCTTCGCGCCAATGAGACTTAGGAAAGCAGGAACCTTCTTTGCTACTGGAACATCATTGACCAAAAGATAGGCTTTCAACCTTTCCTCGTACGAGCGCCAGTCACTCGTGGTCTCGTCGAAAGGTTCAATGTGGCCGATGTGACTCATGACTCACTTGGAAGTTTCGGCTGCCGTGATGCCAGTTTCAGGAATTTCACCGCAGGGAAATCTTCGTGGCGGGAAGCTTTTACACAGAGGCCAGGTTCTTCACACTGCGAATTCCGTACGGCGGTCATCCCATCCTCGTCGCCAATATGTCATGTCTGGCCTCCAAGAACTGGGCGGCGTAGACGTAGCATCGAAGGAACGTTTATTCCTGCTACTTGGCAGGAAGCCAACAGGTTACATACTGAGCGCGGTGGGCCCGTGCGAGCGGTCTTTTAAAACCAGCACGGGCTACCCGATAAGAGATAGCCGGGCAGTGAGCATGCGCAGACAGTACGCGATAACACGAGTGCTTGGTTTCGCGCGCACACAACACTAATTATGGGCAACATTTCTGAAAAAAAAAGGTCGACCTATATGCGAGTAAATACGGTACGCGCACTACAATCAGCAAAAAGATTTAGCATAGCGCCCATGGCTCACACAGAGGCGCACACTCGTCCCTCTGCAGACGCTGCTGGATCCCTGCTGTAGCAGATCACGGTAGTGGAACGTGGATCGCGCTGGGCTAAATCTCACAAGTATGTGGCATAACTCGGCATGGCTCGGAAGCATAGCGGTTGCTGCCGACCATACTTCTCGTTTCTAAACATGGTTAGTTGGAGGGGACAGGTTGCAGCGGCATCTGACTGAGGCGCGTTAACGTCATTAAGGCTATTATAAAGCTTCAATAAAGCTTTGTAGGGGGCTAGTTGGTCGTGCATACTGTGACTGGGGAGGAGCGCTAGATTCTAGACAAGTAAACAACACTACAAAGGAACGCGACAAGACACGAGTGCAAGAGGAAGACTATTATATCCCACTGAATTGCACAGGCGCTTTAAAGAGAACGTTTATAGCAAATTTTACACTTTATATTTTGTGAACAATGAAAAACAATTATTTATTCACACAACACGCAAGTAGTGTCAAAACATACGCAGGTCATGGAATAAAAAGCATAAATGCGCAAATACGGATTAATCAGAATTATTTTCAGCGCACACCTAGAGGGTATCGAATCTGCGCATACATTTTAGTGGGAAAAAAATCCCAGATACATCGCCTTAGAATGGAAGGGCCAGCGATAAGCATACTGTTTTCCCGCCATTCTTGAGAGCTTCGCGAAATCGTGGCGAAGTCCCTTACGCAAGCATGATCTTCAGTCTGAAATGTACGCCTCTGTTTTCCCCCAGCAGTGCATCTTCTGGACAAGTAAAACTCTAGCATGTATATCTATCTTGGATACCCACAAGGGCAACGTTATGCCATTAATGAAATTACCCAGGTAGACCGCAACGTCTTATAGGATATAATGGGGATGCATCTGATAAAATCAATTTTCTACCAAATTCGACTTTTTCAAGCGGTCTAAAGAAGGTCTGATTTAATTCAATTCAATTCTTTATTTTCTTTCCATGAAAAAGGGGAGCCGGGGCAAAAAGCTGGTTTGCCTGAAGAATGCCTCAGCATCCATGTACAGTACGTGAGACAGTAAAAAAAAAATAAAAGCATCCTATTTGTGCATATCAGTTCAATCAGAATACAAGTTAGGGATAACGGGTATGTATATGTAGTTTATAACACAATGATGCACCAAAACATTTTGGAACACTCGCTTTTCTACATAAAGTTCATCGAACAAGCAGCACAGTCAAGATGTGATAGGAATAGGAATCATAATAGGAATCATCAAACAAAGCAGTAAGATTGATAGAACAGCGCAGGAACTGTATGGAAATTTCTAAAAAGCACAGCGTTGGAGTGTACGTCGACTCCAGAGGACATTCCAGCCATAGTGAGTCGTGTTCTGGGTTGGCGACCATGTAGGAGCCTTGCAGGTGACATGCCAGTTGTCGCGTGCGGAGTTTTTCCTATACGTGCCGAGGTATACTCTACCGAGGTAGTCTGTAACGGGTGTTTTTCCAGCGTCGCCATCTCTACCCAGTCCTTGAGTACACTCCGCCAAATCTTTATCTGGCTGGGGCGTTGCATCGCTAAATGCACCTTGTAAAAGGTTCTTCTCGGCTACACCGCTGGCATATTCATGCTGTAATTTGACGCGTGAGATGGCATTTCGTGGTTCCTTTTTGTTCATCTAATGTTTGAGTGGAGTACTTGCGTGTTTAGAACAAAGTTATTAGAAAAATTCATCGACTTCCACTACGAAGAGCCGAAAAATCGGAATACGCAGCAATATGGTTCTGGTCCATATGGCCTCCTCCTCAGGGTAAACTGTCACTCCTTTCATGGCAGACAAGTCGTTTTCCCAGAGTTTGAACTGAAAGCCGCAACTGCGTCGACTTATGATTGGGGCCGCCACATTGGCACGTCAAGCAGGGCGCGAATTCTGCATCTGAGTCAAACGTTTTAAGGCAATAGCGTCAAGGCTCCCGTTATTGGTTGGTTGGTTGGCCTCAAATAGAATGGCCCATACCCACGACGCGGGAGTGGCCAAGACACAGACGGTGAACTGCTGGAAAGAGGAGCGTTTATAGAGGAGGAAAAGGAGTAGTAGTAGGGTTATAGGCTGACAGATTGGACTACGGAACGACAGGGGACCTGTTATAGCTGGGGGATCGAAAACGGGACGATGGCTTTATGTGCAAATTCGAATGCAACGCATGTAACAGTTCAAATTTGCACTGATTGAAAGAGAGGTAGAATGAAATTAAAACAATTCTAAATAAAAATAAAAACAAATAAAAGATAATAAAATCAAAATTACCATGACAGTCGCAGTGTTTCCAGAATAAAATTTTGTACAGCAGAGCGCACACTCCTGTTTCTTCGACCAAGAAAAGAAGCGCCAAAGGAAAGAACAACCGCAGTGGACACAGGCAGACCCAGCTGGTAAAACGGAATTTCTAATAGGCGCCTCCTCGAAGAAGAGAAGCGGCAGCAGAACAGCAGGTAGTGATCCACTGTCTCAGGCTCGGCACAAAATGGGCACAGTGGAGAAACCGCCAGGCCAGATTTGTGAAGGTAAAAATTCAGCAGAGGAACTCGGCATCGCAAACGCGCGAGAGAGACCTCCAGTCTGCGCGAGCGACAGTCTTTGCTACTCGAAGGATACAGAAGATGTTGATATTCGGGAGATGAAGTAAGAGCCGAGGCTGAAAATTCCTGAAATAATGTGTAACTGCGACACCTCGCCGCAGCTGTATACGCACAGGTTGGCAGGACCGCAATTATTGGCCCACAGAGAGCCCTTGCTAGGGAATCTGCAACCTCATTTAACTGAAAGCTCATGTGCCCCGGTACCGCACCGAATTTAGATTTAGATGGAGCGGGCTCAGATGCTTAAAGAGGCGTAATGCCCGAGACTCAGTGGATGATGATGATAATGAAGAGCAAATAGATAGAGAGCCCGTCATAGCCATGACTTCGGAAACGGTAGGATCTAATTTACGTAAGGCTAAAATTAATGCTAATAATTCGTCCAGATAAATTGGAGTGAAGTCAGGAAGACGGAGAGAAAAGAACCATCCCAATGTAGGTGAAAAAGATGCCCACACCTGCCCTCCCGTTATGCGGAAAATCCGGCGTCGTCGTCGTCATCGTCGGCGTTGTGGGCGATAGATACCCGGGAAACAACCAAAGTGTGCCACCTAGGTCAAGTGACCTTACGGCGTCATCATAATCTGCCCACTGGGAGGTTGCTGAGCAACCTGTGTCGCACAAGCCCCACCGGTGGCAGCACCTGCCATCGCAGGGCAGTGGCGCATCGCTTAACCGCTGCACCACTGCGCCAGGAGAGGTATGACGACCTCCAGGGATCTCCCAGGGATCTCCCAGGGACTCCCAGAAACAGACGAGACGCCATAGGTGGCGAGGCGGATGGCGCAAAGTGTTGTGTTTTTTTTACTCCATTGGGGACTTGGGGCGCATTGATTAGAAACTTTATTTAAAAATAAGAGTTATAAGGATGAGAATCCTTCTTTATGCGTCGTCATTAAGTACAGGGAGTAAAATAGGTCATTTAGCACATTTTTACTCCATACTGATGGAGTAGATGCTTCCGCATATGGAGTTTAACGGGTGACGCCAACCATTTAAACTCCCATTTGGGTTGATTCTTTCTTACAGTGTAGGGGGCTGAATGGGACACGGAGGGTTTCAGTCCCGACCTGTTTTATTTATTTTTTTCTTGCGCGTCGGCCTGTATGAGTTGAGAGGGCGAGGAGGAGCACAATTTTTAATCGCCGATATCATCGATGTTAATGGTGCTAGCTTAAATTTTTTTTTACGATAAAGCCGGTGGCCTGTGTGCACTCGCATATGGTACCGAAAATCCTTGCGATGGCAAGAAAAACACGGTGACGTCATCAAGCGTCCGTATAAGGCACACAGCAAGCCGACCGCCACCACTTCAGTCAACCCTATAAATGTCCATCGTACGTCGATATATATACCCGCCACTGGCGAAACCTCACGTGGCGGCAGCTTTCCCGACGTTCATACCAAAACTGTGACGCAATTGTAGCACAGCGTTCTGTGTGATGTCATATGATTTCTCGTTGGATATAGCTTGCATGTGTTAGTCAAGTTTGAGGCTAGCTTGCAACAGGGATTTGAACCGACCACATAGGCACCTTCAGTTGTATGCTTCCCAGACTGCCGTATAAAATCTGTGATGCAGCCGTTCGTCGCACAGTGTGGTGTCGTACGCGCGCGCGTGTGTGTGCGGGTGAGTATCAACGCACAGCAATGCTTTTGCACTCCCACACGTAGGCAGTCGTGTCTCTGGCGATTTTTTTTGTTTCGTTTCAAAGACTGATACAGATCTTGACCATGGCTGCCAACTCTTCAAAGGCAAAAACCAAGACACTCCGTGACTATTGCGCAGAATACGGTATACAGCCGCGTTTGGGCCGTGCGTGTAAATGCTGTTCCCCCCAAAATGGCACACGGGCAACTGAAAGAAAGCAGGCATACAGCGCTGACATTGTGTATGATTTTCCTCGTCAAGCACATTCCGCATGGAGCAACAAACAACGCACTCTTCATAATATGATGAAGATGCCATATTTCCTGAGTTCCTTCATCAGCGAGCGGAAAACAGGGCCAGATGAGAGCCTCCTCTCACCTACGGCCGTGGGTCCCACGAGCGAAGCACCGATTCGAACCGTCAGCCAAACCGTGATTATGGTCACACGACAAATCCCACCACTATACGCATATGCCTTCGCTTTAATTCTAAGTGAGAACAACTTGAGGTGACGCGACCTTCGGCAATAAAGGGATCTACCAGTCTGGTAAATTTATTGGAAGCAGTTCTGGCTGGACGTCGCACATAATCCATAATTTCAATGGGCTCTCTCCGTAAAGGGTCCCCCAGACCCACGCTGAATCGTTTTAAAACAAGGGTGGCCGCACAAACAGTATACACATGCATAATCTCGCCTACACTGTAATCGCTAAAAATGAGTAGAAAAATTACGCTTTCTTGCAAGAACAGCACCCCGTCAAAATCCCGAAAAAAAAAGTGCGGCCTCCACGCACGTGTCTACACACGCTTTACTCAAGGTTTGGTGCTGCTGGCAGTAATGTTCTTTCTCTTTATTTTTTTTTTTTTTTGGGGGGGGGGGGTTAACATATTCATGCTCTGCCGCAATTCATTTCCGCAAGAAGAGCGGAAAAATATATGCGCATAGCTGGCCCCTAACCTTCGTTGCACTGTTTAAGGAAAGTGATCTTCACTCTAGAAAATAGTAGTTCGACCGCTAGAGGTCTGCCAAAGGTCGAAATGGATATTTTTCAACCTTCCTGCCACTGTTCTCGTGATAGTATGGTAACGCTACGGAATCCCCAGTCAAGCGGACTAGCAGTTTCGGCGACAGCCAAGCATGCTCTGTTGCCGTCTTTCCAATCGCGACGGAAAGGTTACGTGGCACTGGTATGCTCCCGTCTGCTAAAAAGCAAAGCAGTCGAGCGCGACTGAACGTGAGCTTCAAACCGAGATAAAACAGTGCAGTCTGAAAACTAAAAAACACGAAAACAAAAGAGTCGCTGCGGCCTCAGCTGCAGCACGCGCTATCAACTCTGCTATCAGGCCTCCCGCTTGTTCCCGCCCGGCGGACGAGAATTAGCGAGACTAGGCCTAAGCCTACCTGGCCGAGACAAGGCGGCGGTTCGCCGTTACAGCGGTGTTCGGATGTCATTTCGTTAATTACTTGTGACGTAGTTCGAAACTGGCATTAATTATTGGACTAATGCGCCCTTTATGCATCTCGTCGTAATGTGACCCCAGCCCCTGTTTGTCATTTCTGTCAAGTTATGGCTTGAAAAATTCTGAAGCTCCAGCTACCACCGGCGCCTGACAACGTCGTGTTCGTGTCAGCTGTTCGCCTGACCGTCGCCATTCACGGTGGATATTCTGTTCTGCGGCGGAAGAAAGAACTCTTGCCAACGTGCCAGTGCCGGCTTGTCTTCGAAGTGCGGTGTTGTTGGCGTGATATCTTCAATGTGTGAACACGATCGGTTTGCGTGAACTAAGCCTTCCCCAAAGCTTCAACCTCAGCAGCAAGAGTGGTAAGTGCGATGGCATCTGGTCAGTTCTGTAATTGGCATTGCTGAATACGCGAGTCTTGCAACAATCGAGAATTTTATTAGCGTAGAAAGTGCTTTTAGTGCTCACGCGAAGAACCCGTAACGACCTATATTTACTCCGTGAGATTTGTTGCCCAAATCGCAGAAGCACTGGTGAAAGAAAGTGACCGATACAGTCATATACCGCTGAGGGTGGTCGCGTGGCTGTGGCCGATGTAGAAGTGAAACTCAGGCCTTGACGCGATCACGGCTCGCCTCTTCTAGAAAGCACGGATGGAAGTAAGCACCGTAGTTCTTCACTCAGCGAGTACTGCAGGTTTTCAATTTAGAAGCACTGTTCTTGCCGGTGTTAACACCGGGAAGGTTAAGGATGTTTCAAGCGAATGAGTGGCGCGACGCCGCGAAAACTTTCGTACTTCTCGGAACATCGTCACATTGGCCCCTGTAGCTGTCGCGGCCGCTCGAAACACGTTTTTCTGCTTCGGGGACAGATTTTCATCCACATCGAAGAAGCCTTCAATTTTAAGTTCAACTACCAGCGCTCGCTTGAGTCGCATCTGCATGCGTTCTGTTACTCACTCTTGCATATCGCTCGCAATAGCGCGCATATGTTGAGAAGCAGGGTCTTTGTTTCGCCGAGACTTGAGCGTACTGATGTTACTGCTGACTACCTGCCTAAATCTGATGTTTCATTCTAAGTGCACGCCACTGAGCACGCATCGCAATTATCATCCAATAATTAGTATGCGCACGCAGAGAGCCTTCGCGACGTTGTCCCAGTTAAGTCCTTGTCGTGAAATTTCCAAGAGTTTGGCGATTGCACACATGACCGTATCCTATGTCGCGCAAGGTGGCATTGAATCGTCGCGTTAGAAAAGATTTTTGGACTCGTAATTTTTTTTTTATTCCTTTTGAGTTCGGTCGCCTCAAGAAGCAGAACTGCATTCATGCATGTTATCGTAGATGCGATGGACTGCCAACGCTGTTGGGAATCATAAGATTACAGAGAAGCTTAGTGGCGTTTATCTTCACCCTCGGCATTCCTATTCATCGCTGCCAACGTGCGGCCTTTGCGTTGTCATTCTGCCACGCCTTTCATGCACCCGCCAGAAGAAACCAGGAGGCTGGCAAGGTATCGCAGTTCTTCGCAGGTGATTACGCTTTTTTCGGGACTGTTCGCGAAGGTGTAGAGCCTTTGTCAAAAATGCACACCCCAACGGGTTTGCTTCCATGCCACGCAGTATGGATCGCTCGTGCAATCCAAATCTTTCTTGGGCAAGGAGGAATCTCGCCTTCGTCTACCCGAATTTCTGGTTTTCCTGGAATGCCAGGGGGTCCACTACTCGGCTTAGAAGCGCACCTTTCCTGCTGGATATTCATCGGCGTCGGCTGTACAGTATAACGAAACATGAGGGTTCGCTGTCGTTTAGGCCAAACTGCACCAAATTTTTTCTGCTTTCATGTTCACTTAAGCTCTTCAGTAAAAATGGCGCTGCAGGATAGTGCGGACCGTGGGGTGATGGTCCAGCGTCTAGCTAAGCTCCCGCGTATTGGTCAGTCTTCCTGCGATATTGAACCGCGTTAGAGTACTTTAGATTAGGCCTCGAGCAATCATCTTCGGACTGTGTACAACATTGTGTTCGGCGCGTGCATTCGGCGTCGCGACCATGCAGTGGCATGCGCTTGGTTGGTTCGCTTTTCGGGAAAGGAAATGGCGCAGTGCTTTTCTCACATCTCGGTGGACACCCGAACCGTGCCGTAAGGTATGCGGGTCGTATGCAGTCCAAGTGAACGGACTTAAGGATGTTTCAGGCCGCTCTGAATGGGCCACAAGCAGCTCCGGCGGATACTGCCGCTCGCTTGCGCCGAGGATAGAGGGCGAGAAATCGATGCCGCTCGCCCTCGGGTGGTCAGCGGTAACCAGTGAACACCAGTGTTGTCGGTAACGCGTTACAAGTAACGGCGTTACCGGTAACGCGTTACTTTTTTCGGTAACTTAGTAACGTACTCGTTGCCATTTCGGACCTGTAACGGGCAACGTACTTACGTTAACATTTTTCGGTAACGTGACGTGTCACGTTACTAGTTAATTTTTATTTCAATTGTTCCCCTCCGCCTCTTTTTCAAAAAAAAAAACGCCGAAAATGATGGTGCAAATAAACAAAATCTACCGGTGCTCTCGACGACCCTTGTTGCGGCTCGCATGCATGCCAGAAAACACCTGCCCTTGACGACGCACTCAACTAAAAAAGAAAGCACGAACACGCAGTCACCCACTTGTATTCATCCCCAAACCACCCACACACACAACACTCTAAGACGCATGCCAAGCCACCAATGAACCATTTGGAGAAATCTTTAAGTGAGTTTCTGCGTAAGCTTGTTTTTCAACCAAAATGTATCGTTCCCAGGCGACACTCTCGCATTCTTGGTGGAAGCAGTTCCCTCTTGTGAGCAAACTCATGAATGTCGCCAGTTCACTTCAAGTTGGCCCCAAGAGAGCCATAGAAAGAGTACAATGATACAGCACAGAAAAGGGGATTGCAGTCAACCATTTGTTTCTATCTGCAACTGCGGCTAAGTTTTGCGAGCGAAGCTGACCTTGAACACCTTGACGCAAACACTCAGCATTTTTGCAATAATTATGCAGGTTCAAGTAAAAAAAAAAATGTTTATGTGCGCAAATATATTTTTCTGAACTATGACATTTAAGCATTTCGTTATTGCTACACAATTTCCGCGTAATTTCGTAAGCAGAAGCACACCAGAATTACTGTAAATTTGTTCAGTTCAGCTATGTTTTCTTTGTGAAGTTGGAATTATATGAAGTATGAGCTTTATAAAATTGTTATCTTGAGTTCTTACAGCGAGGAACCACTGATTAAAATTTATGGCCATGGAGTAACGGCAAAGTAACGTGCGATCCTTTTTTCGGTAACGGTAACGGAAATGCGTTACCTTTTTTTGTAGGTAACGTAGGGCGGTAACGCGTTCTTTTTTGTTAGTGTAACGAGTAACGCATTTAGTTACTTTTTTTCGGTAACGCCTACAACACTGGTGAACACCTAGTGCGGCGTTCGCTTTGCCCGCTGCGTCCATGTCTTGCGGCCGCCGCGCTACGGCGCTTTGCGCGAGTGAACACAGTGGCCAGGGCGATGCTGCCCGGCGCTGTAATGATTTCTAGCGGCCGTGAACATCCACGTAGCCGCTGCAGCACAGATCATCGGAGCGCTATTTCATTACCTTCTCATTTTTGCATTCCGGGCTCATTCACATGGCTCGTCTACTTTTATACACTTTTTTGTTTTTCAAAAGAACGGAAAGGAAAAATTTAACGTCCATTACCTCGCTAACAGGGACGCGTTCATCACCTCGCATCTCGTGGCCGTGGCCTTTACGCGATTCCGACTTAGCGGTTAATGTTAAGGGTGATAACTTTCACGTTACCGTGGACCCTAATGAGGACAGTATCCACTTGTGCCTCGACAGTGTGTACATTGAAGTTGGCACTAACGGCATGAGACAGCATTGTCGACGTCATCAAAAGAGGCCGATGCTGTGGCGCCATATGCTCTGTGTCGCTCCGCTCCCGCGTAACATGGACATGACTTCACATAAAGGCAGACTACAAGCCCGGGTTCGCACGCTTGAGAGGCAATATGGATCTAAACAGGGCGTCTACTACGCAGACATCACAGGGCCGTCGGCCGCGGGATTCTGCACGGCTGTCGTAGTCCCCCGGGGAGTGAATGTCGATGGCCTATCGTTTAGGGCCCCGAATTCAACGCGAGCGGAGGAAATAGCAATAGCTCTCGCTGCCACCGATCCAAAATCGAGAACGGTTAGCACAGACATTCGCCGGGCCTGTGAACGCTACCTTGCAGTGGAAATATCACCTCTTGCCTCCCAAATTGTAAGACGGGCTCTCGCCGATCCAACTCGTTCAAATGTAATCTGGGCTCCTGGCCACCAGGGCCTACGAGGCATTGAGGCCGCCGATGCGGCCGCCCGAGCGATCACACACCGGGCTCCTCATTCTAGCTCTCCTGGCTGAGTAGCTCATAAACCGCTTCTGCGGTCCCGCGAAATCTTAATTCATTACTGCGACAGCCACCGTCTCTACCCAACACCTGCCAAGGGGCTGAGCAAAGCGGAGGAGCGAACTCCACGGCACCTGCAGTGCAGACAGGAACTCTTCTCTGTTCTGCCATCGCCAAACACTTTGATCCGTACATAGATGGGCGCTGCCCGCACTGTGGGGAGATATACGATAGCTTTGACATGGTGTGGCCATGTGCTCAGAATCCTCACCTTCCCCCACACCTACCTGAGAGGCATGGGAGACTGCCCTGCGTTTAAACGTGTCAAACTGCTCAGAGTGGAAAGCCTAACACACTACGCTATGGCGTCGTACACTTTTTTGCTAAGGATCCATCGGATAAGGTGTGTGAGATCTCGGCAGTCTTTTATAACAAAAGCTTAACGGCGCCGGAGCCTCGAGAGGAGTAGCAGGCGGTTAGCAACGGCGTGCCTAGACAACGGATATGAGTCTGGAAACAGGTGGTCGCAGCGCCGAGCTCCGCGCTTGGCCGCGGAGTAGCGCCGCAGGATCGCTAGTCTTATTGCATCTAGGCGTGTACTAGTTACTGTGGTTGACCATGATGACGTCATAGTATGGTAATGAATACATTGGAGTAAACAATGTCCACATGTAATGCATCATTGTAGAGATGAAGTTTTGCCTAATTAACATTAATTATACAATTTAATTGCAACAATTAATGAGTTGATATGTTTCTATAGCAGTGGATAACTACAAGTGCTAAACACGATGTGACCTTCTGCTTGACTTTGAAAAATTTAGCAAAATGTAAGAATAACAATGGGTGAATGGATGACGTCATATACCCTATAACAGAGTGCAAGCCACGTGACCTAGCATAACGTCACTCTGCGCGTTGAAAAGGTGCCTACCGGGACTGATCTCGCCGCAGACGGCGCTGACGTGGAAGGGAACGAAGACGCAGCCTCTTCGACGAGCTCCCGTGCTGGTAGTTGTCCGGAACGTTCTCAGCGTTACTGACGCCAAGCCGCTTCTAGTTACTCGATACACTAGAGCTTTCACTCTCTAACTAGGTTGAGCAGTAGTTAAACCACAGCTAATTTACTTTTTTCACTCCCACCTTCCCCTACGGCGTGGTTGAGGTGTCCATCGAGGCGTGAGACAATGACCGCGGCTTTCACTTCCTGATAACCAGTCATTAGCCTGGAGCTGCATAGGCATGATGCCACTCGCGGTCACTGAATTTCCGTTCGCAGCGCAGTAGCCCTGGCTTCAACTGTCTTGCGTTCTCATCCTGTGAAGTTCATTGCTCGAGTATCGTTTCATAAGAAGTAGTTCGAAGAAGTGCGTTTGGGCGCTGCATCAACCGCACCGTATGGGTTGTTTTCCGTGACCCCAGGTGGTCGAAATTTCCGGAGCCCTCCACTACGGCGTCTCTCATAGCCTTAGTCGCTTTGGGACCTCAAACCCCATAAACCGTTGTTGTTAATGTTTCGTGCTCCTTCAGTCATGTGGCTCACGCACTGTGCGGTACGAATAGGAAAACTTTTTTGAAATTGTACATGGTTGCAGTTTGTATTGTCGTAATCGTGTATTAGGAGTCCGAGTATTCTACACGCTGTCACCTTTGGTACCTGTCTGCCGAGTAGGGTGAGTTGTAACAGGGCGGTGGTTTTGTTTTGGTATTGCATTCGATTCATCAGGAGGAATTCCGACTATTCTGCTGACGGTTTGAATCCGGTTACGTGGAAGTGATCCACTATGGTGTGTATGCTTTCCTGGAGGGTCGTTTCAACGTCCCCTGGACATCCGGATTCGTTCCACAAGGTAACGGCGTAGAATGTGGGATGACGGTTTCAGATCGTGGATAGAGCTCTCAGGGATATATTAATGAGGGTTGGAGATATAATGGATCCTTGAGGTGGTCCACGGGTAATGTTGACTGGGGAGGAGAGAGAGACGGCGCTGCCTTGAAAAGGGCTACCCTACCTTTGAGAAAACTGCGTATGTAATTGTACATGTTGGGGCCGCATCGTGTGCCTTGAACGGACTTGAGTATGAGATCATGTGTAACATTATCGAGGGTCTTTTTTATGTCTGTTGCGAAAAGTGCCTGTGTCTGTGCTGTCTTTGGCTGCAGAAGCGTGCTTTGTAGTATGAGAAATACGTCCTGCGTGCCAGCATTATAGCGGTATGAGCTTGTGCGGAAAATGTTTCGTGTTTCCTAGGTGTTCTCCTTGCCTCTTTTGCGACTGAGAAATGTACGCCATGCTTTCGCAGCTAAAGTTTTCATTTGGGAGAAGGCGTTCAAGCATGCTCTGGCGTGTTTCGTTGCGTTCGTTGGCTGAGTCAAGTTTCTTTGCAGTGTCAGTCAGGCGGTGAAGTCTGTTCAGTCTTTTCAAAGCACGTTAACGGGATCTCTGTTTTGTTCATATCAGATTCTAGCATTGACGGTATGTGTTGGATATGTTGTTGATATTGTGGAGCTGCGTAAATGGTAGTAGTAGTGTGTGGTTGTAACATCGAAGAAGGAGTGCTTGGCTTACCAGTCGGCGTAGCTGTGTCAGTTTTTCTAGATGCTGGGCTGCGCACAGGGCCTTTACTCGAGGCACATCGTTGCAGGATGTCAGCAGCATTTGCCGATGCCATTGGCTACGACAGTGGTGCGTTAGGCTGCTTGTCCTGTGCTTCTGAGACTGCGGCGTCTTCGCTGTTTGCGATGGCTATTCTAGATGGTAATCGGGTGGCGTTGCGTTGCTGGGTGTGCTGCAATAAAGTGGAGTCTGGTGCTGGTTGCGCATTTTGATGCGTTGTATATAGATTCATTCAGTCTGCTTATGGTTTTTATGGATCGTTGGCTCTATGATCTCCGGGGCAGTGCAGGCAGAGGAGAAAGTACTGGGTCTTCAGAGTGGCCGAGTTAGATAAGTGAGACGTCACGAGAAAGAATATCGTTCCGGCGTGCTACCGGCATCATCATCATCATCAGCCTGACTACGCCCACTTCAGGACAAATGCCTCTGCTATGTCTCTACAGTTAACCCTGTCCTTTGCCAGCTGCGGCCACCGTATCCCCGCTAACTTATTTATCTGATCCGCCCACCTAACTTACTGCGTCCACTGCTACGCTTGCCGTCTCTTAGAATCCGCTCCGTGACCTTTAAGGACCAGCGATTATCTTCCATTTGCGTAACATGCCCTGCCCAAGCCCATTTCTTCCTCTCGATTTCGACTAGGATGTTATTAACCCGCATTTATCCCCTCACCCTCTCTGCCCACTTCCGGCCTCTTAAAGGGGTGGAGACACCAAATTTATGGTTCGCGCGTTCTTAGTTTCAAACGCTTCTTATGGCTCCAGGAAGCATGATACACACTCAAATATTCATATATTCACAGTGAATAATTTATTATCGCATTTTTAGGTGAACGATTTTCGGTTTCGGTTTCGGAACGCCGAGTTGTACAGTGACGTCACAGAGGGGGAAGATCAACTACTTCGCCTGGTCACGTGGGCCCACAAAAGTTGTGACGCATCAACTGCTGCATCGTCTGCTTTCTCACACACGTGCTGACCAGCGCATGAAAAAAAACAACGGCATGGCTATAGCAGCTCGGATTCTGACGGATCTGATTCCAATGAGTGAGGACATCGACTTTTTTTTTTATCACACGCTAATATGTGATAAAAAAAATACCGCCTTCGCGAGTTCGCGTGAGGATGCGAAACACTTTCCAAAATGCCAGTGAGCATCGCTGCGCCGCTCTACCCAAGCTGCGCCCACAACCGGTGTCACACTTCGCCGCAGTGCAGCAGTACCTGAGCGCTGCTTGGGATGGTGTACAAATATCACAAGAAAAGACAAGATCGCCTTGTTATCAGAACTGCCAGCTATACTCGAGCAGCGACAAAGCATATACCTGCTTATGTTGGGAGCTTTCGGCAACGGCACCGCTCGCGGGCGCTCCGGGCGACGAGCTCTGCTGCTGCCTGGCTACCGTGGTCGTCGCTAGGCCTATAGCCTGTTTCGCAAGCGGCCGGTGCTTCGGAAGTAGCCTGCGCTATAATAAAAGGCCTACTTTTCACAAATAGCTTTAGTGTCAACAGCATCATCTCACAATAAAATAATAGTATGGTCAATCTCTTCGACGCCTTCGGCAGCGGAGCTTGCGGGCGCCAGGCGAGCCGGACCCGAACGTCGGGCCAGCGGCAGCTGAGAGGCGGTTGTGGCAAGAAATTTGCTCATATCACAGTTGTTACCTCTACCAGCAGCTCAGTATTAGTCAGCGATCCTCAAAAATGACAATTTTTTCACATTTCTTGTCCCATGGTTTATTATTTACGTCAAGAACACTCTTCAGCTCGCTTTTATGACGTCGGCAGACGGTATCCAGGCTGGCCGACTGGCCGGCAGGCTCGGCGTACTTCACGTCCGCACAAGAAAATACAAGTCAGCCATGCTACCAGAAAGGATATGCTTCCTAGATTCGAGATACGACAGCATGACTGTGCTAAAAGTGGATCTTTCGGCAACGACACTGCCTGCGGCAACGCCGGGCGACGACCTGCCCGCTGGTTCCAGACTGCCCTAGTCGTCGCTAGGCCTAGCTGGTTTCGTATCGACTTCGCAGCTGAGGGCGCTTCGACACTGGCCAGCGCTCAGAAACGTGCTCCGCTCGGCACCCCTTTACTGTGAACTCGTCCCACAATAAGAGATATGTTCGATTTCCACGACGTCTTCAGCAATGGAACTAGCAGACGGCCGGCGAACCGCACCAGGTAGCAGCAGCACAAAACCGGCTATGGGATGAAATTTGCTTGCTTCGCAGTCATCACTGCAGGAACTCGGTATTTGCCAACGATCGTCAGAAACGATGCATTTTTGATATTCATATATCCCAGGGTTTGCTATGAACGTGAACAAACAATACTATCGCGTTCTTCAGATGCCGGCGGTCGGCACGAAGACTGGCGCAGGCCGCCCGGCTCCAAGGAGTGCGCCCTATGTCATCATGACGCTGCCGCTCTCCGCGTTCGCATTGGCTGCCCCTTCCCGTCGTTGCGTTTGCCGCGAGCGGCCCGCCGTTGACATCTAGCAGGCCGGACGCAGGCGGCGAGCTGCAGTCGGACGGTGCGACGCTGCTCGCAACGGCGCGCCGCAAACCGAGCGCGATGGTGGTAGTGAAAAACTTTAATAAAAGAGAGCTTGAGGGTAAAAAAAAAAAAAAGGGGGCGGTTAGCAGCAAAAGCGGCTCGCTGGTGCGTCGACTGCGCTCACGCGGCTGTGCCCCGCTCATCGTACGTCACTGTATTTTGATATGACGTCACTAAAACTTTAATTTTTCTTCCCACCTTGTGACGTCAGGGTTGATGGCGCTAGCGATGGCTCTAGGTCGTGAGAGTGAGCATTTAGGTAATCTTTGGAACCGAATTAAAATATTTTTTAAGCGTTTGTTGTGTCCAACACTTGGCTGTCAGTGCCCTTGCATACATAGGAATCCCATAGCAGGCTTTTTATAGCTTCAAAATTTGGTGTCTCCACCCCTTTAACGTTACACTATAATTATTCTTTCCGTAGCTCACTGCGTTGTCATTAACTTGAACTGAACCCTTTTCGCTAGCCACCGCGTTTCTGCCCCGTAGGTGAGTGCCGGTAAGATACAAGTGTTGTATACTTTTCTTTTGAGGGATATTTGTAAACTGCCATTCATGACCACAGAGAACCTGCCATATGCGCTCTGTCCCATTCTTATTCTTCTAGTTATTTCCCTCTCACGATCCCGATCTGCGGTTACTACCTGCCCTAAGTAGACGTATTCCCTTACTACTTCCAGCACCTCGCCACCAATTTCAAACCGCTGTTCCCTTGCTAGAGTGTTGAACATTCCTTTGGCTTTCTCGTTGTAATTTTTAGACCCAATTCGGGATACCGGCATGGATGTGGAAAAAAACAGAGGTGCCCAAATCTATATCTTCCCAATCGGAAGTTGAGGATAGCTTTGAATAGTTCGTACAAAGCAGGTTTTGAGACAGAAATGAGCTAGGCGAGCCTGAAGGCAGTCAGGAAGATGCGCCAACGGCAGAGGACAATCATCCAGCTTATATAATCGACATAAGCTAACATAATCAAGTTAATAAGGGAGTAATTACTCATTGACGTCCACCCGAGCGCAGCCGTACGGCTACAAAGGAAAGCTATACAGCTTTCTCAGAAACTTCGTAGTTAAAGAAAAATTCGTCCTGGTCCGGGGTACGAACCCAGGACCACCGCTACACCGGAGCAGTCGCTCTACCAATTGAGCTAACCAGGACGGCAAGCTTGGACCTCAATGAGTAATTACTCCCTTATTACAAATCTACTCCACCTTGGGGATTCTCCGAAACATTTGGTCATAATCAAGTTAAATTTGAGTAACTTCGTTCTGTTTCATTACCCTCACAAATTACTTCCTCGGTATTTTATGCTGCCGCTTCCAATCGCTTTTACGAGTGAAAGTTCCCATCTAGTTGTTCATCTTGCCTCATTCATACATTATTTTGTTTGTTTGTAGTTCTTTAACGTGCACGGGGCTTTAGCATCTCGCTCCCATCACCGCAACGCCACCTTGAGTCTCAAGGTGATGGTGCTTGGTGCCACCACGGACCCTTAGCCCCCTTATACGGAAGCTGTCATCCGCACCGTGGCGATAGTTTTTAAGGTGAATGTTAGAAACCATGAACGGCGGCGGTTGGAGCCATGGTCAAGTTCCGGCCGACGGGCTCCCCGTCTGTTTACGAGTCAGGGGCTCCGGGACCTTTCTGTAAATAAGAATGGGCAACACAGGCGACATTTCAGGAACCGTCAGCATACCTATATCGCATGAGTTCCTCTTCCTCCAAAAAGCCTGATGAATTCCTGAAAAGCAACTGCACCGTAGAAGGCTCCACTAGAAATCGACCGCACTGTGACTACTTTCCTCGTTTCCGGATATTTTTTAATTATTTATTGCAAGTACCTACAGCGCCCATGAGGCATTATGGGGGGATATTACTACATACAATAACACATGCACAGAAGATATTGGGAAACATGTCAGCAAGGATAACACAGCATACTAAGAGAAGACTAAAGGAGTTCACAAGTAGTATGAATGGTGACACATCGGCAAAGCGCTGGTAAACGCATGAGACCTGGAAGAAATACATCAGGTTATCATTTCAACAGCACTTTGGAAACCAGGTGAACAAACCACATCAATCGGAAGCTTATTCCAGTCCAGAATTGGGGTAGGAAAAACGAATACTTAAATACATTAATGCGGCATTGATAACTCTTCATCTTTTTCGTGTTGTCTAGTCTCTCCGAAATGCAATACGGCTGCTTTAGATAAGTGTTTTTATCAATACCGGTGCAATCATTGTAAATGCGGTTATTCTCACTCCCTAGTAGATAACGACAAAGTTCCTGCAGTGTCTGTTTTTGTTATTGCTAGAACCCTTGAGAGAATGATAGGAAAAAATTACAAAGCAAAAACACTTTCATCCGATGACCTTCTGGTTGAAGTTTCGCAGGAAGATCACTCTGACATCCTCTCAAGCAAAAGCAGTTTGCTCACCATCTGGTGACCCCTCAAACGGAATCTAAACACTGTACAAGGTGGTATATCAGAATGCGGTCAGATCTCCTGAAATGCTTCAAGGTGCGATTGCCCTTCGCCGCATCACTATGAGGCGAAGCGAGGAAGAGGCATCCGATATCGCCTTAACATTTGAACGGTGCCGTCTACCAGATACTGTGAAATCGGAATCATCCACTGTAAAATCTGTCCCTATATCCCAAACCCGAGAAGATTTTTCAACTACGAAGAGTACGGACACGGATCCAAAACATGCCGTGGAAATCTCATCAATGCGAAGAGCGGTGCCCATGAGCGCCTGACTGATAACTGCAGTGCCGGTCAAGCAGAATGTCCCAACTGTCACAGGACACACGCTGCGCATTCACGAACACGTCAGGCGTTCCAGAAAGAGAAAAAAAAAGTAATCCAGATAAAGGTTACAGAAAAGAACGTTTTCTGAAGCCCGGACGAAGCTCTAGCTTCTCTCCGGAAGATCCTACGCTGACGCAGCGTGCAGAGGCGGGCGCCGTCTGGGCACGCAATACACCATCGCCAACATTCCCTGTCCCAGAGGTCAACTTTTCACAGAGCTCTGAGAAAATACAGGCACGCGAGAGAGAGTCTCTCCCTTTGCCTATGCGTCTCCAGTGGAGGTAATACCAGGCTTCTCAGCGTCGGAGACGCTGAAGGAGTCCCCCAAATAGAGGCGGATTTTCCAAGACCGTCTCAAACCGAAGACATCTGTCAATTTAGCAGGATAATAAATGCGGCTATATGTGAATAACTCCGGCTAGTTTTCGCGTCCTCGCTTACAACTATGGCTGTCGAAAGCATTATGCACTGGAACTGCCGAGGGCTACAAAGAAGCTGGTTGGCATCGAAATACTCGCGCAGTATCAACCAAACATAGTTTGCCTACGGTAAACTCAACGAAACTTTCTGGAGAAATATGTAGTGTACCGGAATGACTGGCAAGGAAGTACCTCCTCATCAGGTGTCGTTGCTGTTGTTTTTCAGAATTCAATTGCCTCTCAGATTTAGAGGCAGTGGCAATACGAGCACTAACATGTAGTAGAGTAATAACCGTATGTTGCCTATACATACCACCACATCATCAACTTTCCATTGACTAACTTGAAAAACTCATTTACCAGCTTCCGGAGCCGTTCCTGTTGGTCGGCGATATTCACGCACACCACCCATTGTGGGGAGGTATTAGAACCGATTCTCGAGTTGCGCTAGTCGAAAAATTCATATTGTTATCTGGGTCATGCATATTCTATAGAAGAGAACCAACATGCTTTAATGCAGCACACAGCTAACGCGCTGCGATAGACCTTGCTATTGGCAGCTACTGTGAGGGCTGTTGTAGATAATCTCTATAGAAGTGACTTCTTTCCCATATCTTTAAAATGCACATAAAATATAAACCCGAAAGTAAATAATCCTAGTAAGTTTAAAGAACGGACTGCTGATCGAAAGATGCTCCATTGTCATCTTCATCAATTTCATAACTAGGTATAGATGAATTTCAATTCTTGGTCGCACTGCGTATTATAGGCACTGCACAGAAATCCATCTCAAAGACACCAGTTGAAATACAAAGCAAACGTAGAGCAGGGCAGGATGCACACTGCAGAAGAGCTCGTGAGAACGAAAATAATTCGTTGTAAAAGTTTCGCTATAATTCTACGGTTGGCAACTTGAACTTTAAGCGAGCTAAAGCAAATGCAAGCGTACTCGATGTATCCAAGCGGGAAAGTTAGCAGTCGTTTCTCTCCTGTGTAAATTCTTACGCAGATACGCATAAAGTGTACTGTACACTAAACGCACTTCGAGGGCATAGTGCACGTACATTACCTCTTGTTATCACTGCCGGCGGTACATTTCGGCACCAAGCAGATGCACTAGGCAAACACTTCTAGCTCAGTGCATTATGCAGAAAAAATCAGGGGGCAATTTGGCTCACTAAAGTGCTGCAAGGCGAAAGCGTTTCCTGGCCACTGTTTGTTTTTATTTACTTTTTTATTTTTCATATCTTGTTTTTTATTTATTTTTTGCTCCTATTCTTAATTTTATTGTCTTTTATTTTTATTTTCACATCTTATTTTTAGTTTTTAGTTTCCTTCCCTTGACTTTACTCCTTTTATTTTATTTATAAAGCCCATGCATTCACTAGATGCGCCTTTATTAATTCTGGAACCTTGAGCCTATTAAGCAGTGACGCCGAAAGGCGGGCGAATCTGCCGACGCGTCTGTCGACATTCCTGCCGACGCGTCTGTCGACACGGCTGCCGACGCGTCTGCTAACAACAGTATGGGGCATTAAAGGCTTTCGCCTTAATAGCCGAGCGTTCGTTATATCTGTCGCAGTTATACGTGTAAATCAAACGTGTGTTGAATCGGTAAAAATGAAAGTGCTCGTAGGTTGGACAAGTCCAGATCTTGCAGAGATCGTCCTTCGATTAATATTTTCGCTTCCTACGCTGAAAAGCAGATTTTAAGGATTGCTAATTAACAAAAAGAAAGCAAAGTTAGCATTTAAGAGGATTTTTGGGAAGGGGTACGCAAGGAAAAATAAAGTGTAGGGAGTTTCGCGAAAATCAGTGTCGAAGAAGTCAATCTCACGCACGATGCTTCATAAACGGCAAGAAATATGTGTACCACGGTAATAAAAGCCAGGTCGCACCGGTCATGTGAAAGTCAGCATAATGAAGCGGTGATTTCTTTTCTCAAAATTAATTTCCGATGCATTAAAAAAAAAGGTTTATGAAATTGGTGTATTCGTTGATATGGTTAGGCCGTCCGTTAATCTGGTCACGGGATAATGGTTAGGTAGTGAAGTTGCTGATTAAGTATAGTCAGATCGCTTTCAATGTTACAGAAAGCATAGAAACTTGTATGGCAGAGGTGCGTTCAAGATGTGTTGTGGGTTACATGAAATAATGCTTTCTTGTCACTCTTGTGAAGCTGCACTCTTTTTTTTTTTGTTTCCTGTAGCCCTACTATAATGCCTTTGGCGCTATGGGTTTCTGGAAAAAAAAACCCTAGATGCCCTACAGGTGCGTCAACGTAGACGAGCTGGACCAAAACTGCTGAAGCGAGCATAACGCATTAAAAGGACTTACCGAGCGCTAAAACTTGTATTGGGAAATTGAAAGCAAGTTCCGGCATTGGCGTCGTGGCATTCGTTGGTCGCTCCGTTCGCACAGAGAACAACCGTGGATGTTTAAATCGCGACGAAAAGGAATATAAATAGGCACCCTACGTCACGTAGAAAGCACAAACAACGTATACTAGTGCACGGAGTCAGAAACTAGCCAGCTGATGTCCACGGACGTAATGCAAAATATGCTACGTTTTATGCGCAACAGGAGCTCTGTTATTGGTAAGCGCAACATGCGTTGATGAGGAATTCTATGAATGGCATCTTCTATTAATTTCCTGAATATGGTCGTCTTAGTAAATTACAAACGCTACTGAAGTTTCTTTCTCAGTCTCCAGCCAGCAGTAGGAAGTTCTTTTCTCATTTTTCAATTTCTGTTGTTTGCAGTCTATTAACCAATGAGTTTTATTTCATCATCAGGTGTCAGTGTGGTGCTAGGTTCGGAGACATTCTCGCAGAAAAAGACGTTGCCTGCTACAAAGAGTAACTGAAAGTACAAAGCGTCACTACGAGCTATGCGTGCTTAACAAAGCACCCTCCGTTACAGCTGTACTGTCTGAATCGGGAAATAGTGGAACTTGAATACTTAGTTGACGTATTACTGCCCTGCAGCCTTGGGCAGCGGGAAATGCTTTGTTATACTAATCAAGACAACGACAATATGCAGCGCATACTTTTATTTATTTGTGCACATGCCAAGAGGGAAACACTATTACACGAATGCAGGCACTGTTGCTTCTTCCGTTGCTGGGTTCATAGGGTCTTCCAGCAGCTGCTCGAGGGCTTGCAAACCAAAAAGAATGGACCGCCAGATTGCGCGTAAAGAGGGAAACTGTAAACATTTGAAAAAGTCCTAATTTGTAAAGAAAAAACTTTATTCCGTTATTCCAAACCCCAAACCTAACTCTGACATTGAAATGAAAGTATAGGTTGCAGCAAGACAAAGCACGTTTCATTTATTGCCCCTTCAGTCCTTCGAACACTTTGCCTCAGACAGGATCCCCGTCAGAAAATCGACAAAAGAGAAGAAAAGCAGCTCGGAATGTTGCAACGGTAGCTGTGTGCACCGCGCTGGAAACTGCGGTTTCACCCTGCTGAAAAAAATCTATGATGCAATAACCTCATAGAGGCTTCCTCATAAAATATTACACAATTCGTATAATATTCTGTGACATCTGTTTGATGATTGCACGACTTTACAGAAATGTATGACATTTGTATGATAATTCTATGATATTTGTGTGACGAACTCTATGAGCTTATTGCATGGTACAACTTTTTTCAGCAGGGCAAATCATCAGTGGCCAACGCTTCCATAACTGGCGAAATGCTGGACACCAATCAAAGTTTGTGTTTAGATGTGGTGACAGGCCAACCATTGGCCATTCTAAGGAAGGCCAAGCATGGGCAACAATTGGAAATGCCTTGACCATCATAAGGCCTTCACTCTAACACCACGTTAAATCCAAGCAGTTTCTTTGATTGTAGGCCAATCATCTTGGTCAATTAGTATTTTAGCTTTTTCCTAGAACCATTTTTTTCACTAACTGCAGCTGCTTCTAGATCCCTGGACCCTTCTGTGAGATTTATTAACTGTACACATTAATTTTGGGGCCACCACTTGCCAAACACCTCAAATATATACAATCCCTTCTAGAAGATCTCAGTCTCAAAAAACACCAATATCACCACATGACCGGATGGTGTGAAATGCAGCAGTAAGCAGCTGACAGCATTGCTGCAAAAAGACTTCTGTAAAGAAAGGTGCAAAGTACTATTTGAGCCAAGCACCTAAAGAATTACACATATTTGTAAATTTGCCAAAGGCTAAACGCATGTCTTTTTTTTTTTTGCTTCGCATTTACAGCACATTTCAATTATGATGAGGCACCATAAATTCAAGGACTGTTAGATCACTTAGTTAAATCACTTAATTTCACAAAAGCCACGATGACGGAAACGCTACCAAGGCATTCAAAAATCTTACCCGAGTATAAACACTGCTAATGAGTTATCTCGGAAATGTCGTTCAAATGCAATATAAATATTATTTTACGGAAAATACCGCTTCTCTTGCTTGACAAACCGAAAAAGTAGCCGTAAACTCGCGTGTCAGCATACAAGCCGAGAGTATCTGTCAGAAGTGCTGGTAAAAATTTTTTTACTTATTTTACAGGCCTAAGATACAGGACTTAGGCAGGAGTGGACAATACAAATCAACAAATTCAGAAACAGCAAACAATTAGATACAGGACGTTGAATGATAAATCAGAACAAAGACACAAGATACTGTTTACAACATGAATGCATTTTGATGGGGGGAGGCACAAGGGCGCAGAGGAATCATTAAACCGTTGTACAGTTGACCGTATCGGCGGATAACAATTCCAATCGCAAATAGTGCGCAAGGAAAGGAATTTTTAAATGCGTTAGTCCTGCACGAAAAATCTAGGACTCTTTTGGTGTGATAGAGCGCGTAGAGCGGCGGCGCAGGCTGCCGAGATTTCGGCTTCTACCCGACGCGCTGCCACAGCTAGCTCGTTCAAGTCGCCGCAGTGACTTCTTCCGCAAATAGAGAGCAAACGTGGGGTGGCTCTGTCGGACAATCCTTTCCACTCGCTCCGCATTCGAAGCTCCGGGATCGGCGTAGACGTATTGCTCCTGCATCGCCCTGACGTTCTGGACCAGTTCCAACTCCCTCTGCATCCGCAGCATCCGCACACGAGCGGACCGGATCGCGGATGGTCCGGGCGCGTCAGCGCTGTCCGCGTGCCACGTAACGTGAACGTCCCTGCTCTGAGCGACCTTGAGCCGGCGGCGTGCACTTTTCTGAGCCCGGACCGCGGACCGAATGAAAAAGGCCAGAGCCTTTTTCAGTCCGAGGGCTTGTCGGCGGACCGGGATTGTTTTTGCTTCTAGGTGCGCTCGTCTGGCTAGCTATCCTGAATGAAGTCGGCTTTGCTCCGTGCTGGCGCCTTTCGTTTTGGCGCGCTTTTCGCCGCATTTGCAGCTCGAGTGCAGCATTGTGTGTCCTCCTTTTCGTATTTCTCTCACTGCGTCGTACTGTGTATTTGAGCGTGTGCGTAAATACCCGCTTAGCTTTGTTGTTTCTGCTTATTTGAGTGAATATGGAGAGAAGGAGCTCTGTGAGCCAGTATCTGGTAAAACTGCTCTGGACTAAGCCGCAGCAAGCGTTTGTACTCTCCGGGTCGCATTCAAGTAGGTCCTCGTACAGCAGGTCCTGCATGGCCAAACACTGTTTTTCCAACCTTGACTTTGTCCAACATAACCGTTTTAGACGCGAAAGCTTCCTTCTCGCCCTCAGACGCTTTAATGGCGACAACCAGTGCGGCGAGACGACGTTTTCGTTCGGCGTTCATGTTTAAACTCTCGGCAGCTGAGTTTTCGAAGCCACGCTAACAGCGCAAGCCCGCTGTGGGCGAGAGTATGCGCGGATTGTCCGCTGCGTTCGTGTGAATGCCCGACGTTCAGACCGACTCCCGGATGCACGTGTCACGATAACCGCGCTGACGCGCGCGTACCATCCGCGATTCGGTCCGCACGTCTGGGCCCACCTTCATGGAGATACGATCACGTGGTGGGTACACCAGTAATGGCAAGGCTTTGGGTTCGGTTCAGCTACGGTTTCGGGTGAAAATTCGGGTTCTGTTCCTGTTTCGGGTTCAGGTTCGGTTCCGGTTCGACACTATGCTTTAGACAGTCAAAGTGCCCCTGAATTATTTGCTGTCCTTTTCGCCAAAGGTAGCTTCATATTCGCTACTGAGAGCATAATTAGCATTCGACTCGAAGAATTTTTTCTACTGCTAATTGCAACGAAAAATTTAGCGGCAACAACGCGGCACATAAGAGAGCGCGAAGAGTGAAAGAACATCTGGCGAGCGCGGCGCCTTGGCTTTCATGCTCATTGATGGCAAAATCACTGAGGTCCTTATCTGTGGGAATGAATGAACACCGTCCTGACGTACTTCCATCTCTTGGGGACACAGCTGGAACACCTTGGTTACTCTACTGTTGACTCCGTAAATGCATCTCTCAGTCAGACCGCTATCTCATATGCGGATCTGTCCCGCAAATAATGTCAAAACTTCGGCTTCAGTGCCCATGGGGATTCTAGAGCACGTCAGAATTAAGCGCTCACCGTCAAAAACGTGACCGCTTTCCACAAACCAGCGCGAATTTCATCGCAAGCCAGGAACAGCAATACATTTTCAAAGCGACCAGTTATATGCATGGACACATCCACAGACCACGTACGGACGTTTGCAAATACATCATCTTGCCCAGTGTAGCAATATATTTATGATGACGATGATCACGTCCACGTTCACACCCCTTTTCAACGGGCTGTCACGTTGTTGTGAGCCGCCAGACATCACAATGCCCCCTTACGCTGAGTTTGCTCGCGAATAGAGGGCAGCGCGAGATGAGCGAAGAGGACAGCAGTTCCTAGAATTTTCCTTCCCTCGGTGTGTTGTCGCACTCGGCACATCACTCACGTGACCTTTTCTCCCGTGCTCCGGTCCGTCGTGTGGACACTGACGTTCTAGAAGACCGTGGTTACCGCTCCAAACAGTGCACATCTCGGAGATACGGTCACGTGGTGGGTACACCAATAATGGAAAGGCTTCATCGCTCTTAGGCGTTTTTCAATGCCAAATTAAAATTATATATTTTTGTTTCCTCCGTTATGGCACTGCTCCACTCTTACATCATGGTACTTTTTTTTCGAATATAATCTCATGACACGTGTTTCAGTCAGTAATTAATATACTGTCTCTTTAATGAGCACAGACCTCGATGTTTCATAAATGCTGCACTTACCTCCCAGTATCCAGCGACCTAGTACCAAGCACCCATTGCCAGTAACCCTGCGTTATTCCCAACACTGCTTCGTTATCAGATATGGCAGCTGGTGACTGAGTTCCAGTTGCTCTGGGAATGGGTATTCTAGCCAATATCGACGAGCAGTGCCAGAAAGAAGACAAATGCAAAACAAACCTGTTCATTTTGGCGAAAATGGTGGAGCGAGAGCTGACACGCTGCATGAGACACATTCACTCAAGGCGCAACGCTGACACAGTGCAAATGGTGAGAATTTTGTAGCCCTCCAATCTCCGAGATTAGACATGAAGGCATGCTGATGTCCTGCTGCATCCCAGTCTCCATGGGTCACACATGAAGTATTGCTGATGTCCTGCTCCATAAGGTCGGTGGTCATGTCTTCATGCAGATAATGTTAAACTAGTCGCGAAACCTATGCCGGGTTTTCTATCAGTGACCTCACCACATTGCATACCTTGAGAGCCATCCCTAAGCTCATACCCATGACATTTGTTAGGTAGTCCTCAGTAAACATAAACAAACCTTCCCTGTCAGTTAGCTGTGCAGTGAATTCTTCGACGCATCCTGTGCAGCTTGGAATTTCCGCGATGTAGGGAATAGCCTCCGGAACCGTCCAGCCACGAGGGCTTTCAGACCAGCAACGCCAGATGCTCCAGCAGGTTTTCCACTTTCTCTTCGTCAACCATGTTCCACTGAGGATCATAGTCAGCAGTCGTGTTGTCCGGGATCCAGGCAGCAGGCGGGGTAGGGGTCCTGAAGCCAGTGTACTCCTGCGTAGAGTAAATATGCCGACTCTAGATCGAGAGCTCCACATTCTTGGAACTGCTGTCGCAGCCTTTATGGCAACACATCTTAGCCAAATTATAGTGGCAATGTATTCTAGACACAATGAACAAATATTACTATGCAGACCAAACACAGCGCGTACTCAGTAGTGTTCTCCAAATTATAGTACCAGTATAATGTAAGCACTTTGAACAAATTTTACTGCACACAAAATGCTGAGCGTACTCAGCAGCGTCCTGCCCCACCGCGGTGGCTCAGTGGTTACGGCGCTCAGCTGCTGGCCCGAATGACGCGGGTTCGATCCCGGCCGCGGCGGCTGAATTTCGATGGAGGCGAAATTCTAGAGGCCTGTGTGCTGTGCGATGTCAGTGCACGCTAAAGAACCCCAGGTGGTCGCAATTTCCGGAGCCCTTCACTACGGCATCCCGCATAGCCTGAGTCGCTTTGGGACGTTGAACCCCATAAAACCAAATCATAAACCAATCAGCAGCGTCCTGCTCCGTTGATGTGATCACGTTATCTAACTATTTCCGTGATAGCAGGACTGCGACGCTTTTAAGTCCTCAAATAGGTAAAAAATATTCTCCTTAATAATACTTAACTGGGAACGCGGGCAGAAAATTTTTTACTGGGGAGGAGCGGAGAATTAATTTTTACGTAGGCATGGTGCCTGCGTGACTGTTTTTGCCGCTGCCCGTCGCGTACCCTTGACGCCGTCACTGATTTTCAACGCTTGTTGAGCCTCGTTTTGAGCAAGCATCGCAGGAGTTAACTAACACGACTTCCCCTCAGCGCTTTGCCACCCTTCTTCCTGGAGCACAGCCAGTAATTTTTTCTAGGGCTATCTGTTGTTTTTTTTTTTTTCAATACATAATGACATGACCATCGACCCGCAAGCGCTAGATTGATTTGTGATTTTGTGACTTGTGATTTTTTTTTCCTTTCAAGAACGCTTGCAACATCGAATGGCGATTCATTCCCGCCACCTGCATAGAGGCGATTACAAACCCCGCCAGCCCAGGAGAAATAAGCCGGGCGCCGCTTCCAAACCTGTCTTCTAGCTTAAAATAAATAGAATTTGCACATGGCATGTTTACACGGAGAAAAATTTGGGATTTACCTTTCTCAGCTCGAGCAGAATACGCCAACGCTTTTTCGAGGTGGTGATCCTGCTAAAAACAATCGCCGCGAGAGGCGTCAATCGTCGAAAGCACGTTGTGGGCATTTAAAGCACTGCATCCAACGCAAAACTGTCGCAAAAGTAGGCCCTCACAGCATACATGTATATTTAGCCGGGGTATGTTGCGTATTTAGCGAATGGAACATATGTGATCGTGCACGGTGGCCAAAGAGTTGCGAAGTCATCTGACCAATGGTCGTCCTATTTAGTTTCATTAGCATGGTATGCAAACCATTTCCTATCAAGGAAGTAGGCTGCTAGCCAAGTGTGATGGACATTGAGAGGATTCCGAGACGTGTCCAATGATAAATGATCGGCCACTGCAGTGTCCCCTGCGGGAGAGGAATCAACGCTGGTTCACGGGGCTTTCGCTTGTGCCCCACTAATGGATGAAATAGCATGCACTTCTTTCCATCTGTTCTTCCGAAGCGTACAACTAGTCGAATATTCTTGAGAAATTGGAAGGCCCAGCATCAGGTTTGAAGTGCTCTCGTTTCAATGATGTTTTCCGAGGGTCCTCAACAGTGTGAGACTTGTCCTGCAGCCGACGTTGACGAAATGGTCCGAGCAAAGAAAGTCGTTTTCGGAAAGTGTCTTATGTCGATCGAGATAGCTGTGCCGCACTGACCCATGCCCTCTAGAGATTGCTATCCTTTCGAAAGGGTATCACAGCTCGTCAGCGCCACACACGATGTGTTACACGGTGGAGGCACACTCTAATTAACTTTTGCAACAATTTTTATCCGAGCAAATACCCCCTGCGTCCTGTTTCGCCGGTCACAAAACTACATATTGCAATGCAGCAGATTGAAGTGGCCAGCTACCATATAGTACACCAGGTGACTGTGCTATCCGTGCTTCCGCTACTTGAAGGACGCATCGATGCAGCTGCAGCAGGGGCGCGCCGTAGGTGACACCGGGCTAACCGCGTGCTGTGAAAAAGTGTGACGTCATGGCTGCCAAGAGGCTGCTGTGTCAAGCCCCCCTAATGAACTTGCGCAGGTCACGACTGTACGCAAAAGCGGCGTTAAATGACTGAAGGTGCTGGACGCGTTCTCCAAGTGCGGCTTCGGACGGCACAGAGCTCACCGTCGCCGAGGACAGGCACACGGTGAGCAGCTCACTCATTTCAGCCCGCGCGAGAATGCCGCACCCACAGCTATACGGTCTGTAGACGAAGCACGAGCACGTACAGTCGGACGAGTAAAAGCAGGACAGCGTAGAGTGAAATTTTAGTGCGAAACACCGACTAAAAAATTTGGCTGTGGCTTAGCTAAGGTTAAGCCTGGATATCTCAAAGCGAAAAGCTCTCGCTGCTTTTCAGCCAACTCCCCAGCTACCACTTCTGGATCGGTGTTGATGATGATGACGATGTCCTCAGGCTTAATGGCACATACCCATGGCGGGGGATTGGCCAGGGTGTTTCTGCGCCGTCCGACTGTTGCTTTTTCTTCTCCTTCTATGGCGAGTGTCTGCGCCTGTTCTATGGGGAAGCGCGCCTTATGTACCCCTCCTTACAAATGCGCACTGCGCACGGATGTGGCGAAAGGTCAAACGCTAAACAGAGCGTATTTCTCTTTGACCAAAAATGCCCTACATGAGGCACACACTCTGCCCACGGTTTCACTCAACTTTGTACCAAAATCTATGTCCAACCATAATTGACCAAGCCAAACACGATGGCGACCTCCAAATTTGAATTGAGGCATTTCCAAAGTATGACCCGGGCCACACCCGAAATTTGACCTTAGCCTATTGGGACCAAAGAATACTTGGTATAGGAAAAAACTAGAGCTTTCGCACTAGTAGGTTTAACCAAGTTAAAACCCTGACATCTTTTCTTGGATGCGTTTAGTATGCGCTCCCCGTACTGTCACACTTGTGTTGTAACCATATGTTTATGAACTTTCACAAGGCGACCATTTTTGGTGTATTAATGATGGACCAATCAAGCTCTTCAGTGTGATTTTTGCAATGGAATGACTAATTTTCACAAAACTACCTGGGGCAGAGAGACGACGACAGAACGAGCGTTTTCTCTCAAGTGCTACTTATAGTATACAAGCCACGAAGCTATCCAAACTTGCATTACTGGAAAGACGCGCCGACGCAGCTGCAGTAGGGGCTCGCCGTTGCTCGCAGCGCGCTAACCATGTGCTCTGGAAAAGTGTGACATCAGGGCTGCTGTTTGAAGCCCCCGTAACAAATTTGCGCAGGACACGACTGTTTACGAGCGCGGCGTTGGATGCCTGGAGGTGCTGGACGTGTTCTCCACGTAGCTCCAAGTGCAGCTTCGGATGGCAGAGCTCACCGAAGACAAGCACACGGTAAGCACATCATTCATTTCAGGCCGCGCAAGAATGCAGCACAGTTTACTGAATGGTCTGTAGACGAAGCACAAACTCTGACAGTGGGGCGAGTAGCAACAGGACTGCGGAAAGCGCAGTTTTTTTATATGTCTATAGTATGTGCTCCTCATGCATACAGCGACAGCGGTGTTGCAGCCGTGATATTTATGAAGTATCACAAGGAAACCTGTTTTTGGTATACTGAGAGAGCAATCATGCTTGTGTGTGATTCTTGAATTGAAGCGATAACCTTGACAGGAAGGCCTGAAGCAGAGAGACGACAAACAGAACGAGCGATTACTTTCAACCGTTTTATTTTTTTGGCGGGAAAAGCTTTTCTAGGAATGGCGGAGGGTGGGCACACACAGTTATGCCTGTGCTGTCTTGGTGAGCTTGACGGATAGGCTGCTCACATAGTCATCCGTCAGTGCATGTCAGTAGGACACGCACGAAGGTATACGTCGTCCAGAAAGCGTAACCCCCCCCCCCCCCCCCCCCCCCCCCCCCCCAAAGAGGCCATTCACAACCAACAGGATCATCTCCACCGTCACGTACACCATATACCACTCACCAAGGAGTCGAACAATACATTCAGACAGAAGAATTCCACACCAAACGCAGTTACGCAGGAACAAGCAACCTGTACATTAAAGGGGTCATTTATGATCTCCCAACAAATCGTGGCGTTCTAGCCACGACCGTTGTTATGCATACTTAAAAAAAGAAGCAGGGCTCTACGTGGGCATTTTAGCTAAAAATTGCAATTTGAAGTTGACTCTAAGCCCCTCCCCCGACAGCGCCGCCGTCTGGTGGAAAACCGATGCAAAATCACCTTGACACATTACAATTAAGCCGCCGAGATCGGCAGTAGACAGAAAAGGGAAGGACACGGACCTCTGTTGCCTTTGTCCCCCTGCCGTCACTCCCCCCCCCCCCCTTTACCCTCAGCACTCCTATCCCGAACAGCGAGCCACCCACTCCCCTACGCTCGTTACGAGGAGTGCGCAGTTCACTCGTTCAGTTGAGAGAAAGCACGTGAGCGTTGGTTCACGGCGTCATGAATCGCGAGCGCGTTAGTCTTACCTGACTACCACACGGTACAGCACAAGTTTTAAAAATTCAATTAGAAATTACTCGTTGCACCAAATGACCTCATTCCCAGTTGTTCCGAGAGTCATAGCGAACAAAATGAGTCAGAAAAACGCAGTCATAACCCATTTAAATGTTATTCGGTGACAGCACCCACACATCACACAGCCATCCTCACTCCTTAAACCTTACCAGTTATCAACAGTACACCGACACAAACCTAAACACACCCGCAAGAATCGGCACGTGTTACATGCGGGCCCTCGGTGACCTTGCTTACATATGCAAGCCCGCACGTCTTGGTTAAGCCACAGGGTGTCTTAGCAGATTATCTCGGCAGCAACCTCCCCATCTTTATCACTACCCATACATTCAAAACCAAAATATTTCTTCCCCACTGTTCTCTTCCGTGATATGTCAGTGCACATTAAAGAACCCCAGGTGGTCGAAATTTCCGGAGCCCTTCACTACGGCGTCCCTCATAGCCTGAGTCGCTTTGGCACGTTAAACTCCAATAACCCAAAGCACTCAACTCCTCTGAGAGCGAGACAAACTTGGCTCTCATCTTGCGCCAGAACCAGCTCCCTGGGCGAGTAGGATTGAGCAAGCTTTACACACCCCCAGCAAACGAGTCAAGAAGATTATTCAATTTGATCTACAAAAGACACAAAGTGAACAAGGAAGGGGAAGGGGGCTTCTGTTCACCTGGGCCATACGAAGTCTTCTTGCCGAAACGCTGGCAAGCACCCTGAGGCTTTCCTCTTCCTTGTTCTCTTTGTGATTGCGAGAACCGTCCCGCTACCTTGATCTACAAAAAGGGCACTGACATCAACCGAACTCTACAAGACATATGCACTGCGAAAACAATTCTATCGATTGGGACGGAATCACTTACCATACGCCGCCCAACAGCCCCCGGACCAGACCACATGACACACAAGGTCCTCCGCAACCTTGACGACACCTCACTTTAGGAACTGATGGAGCGCTGCCCTCCACCTGGAAACATGCACACATCACTTTTATTCCCAAACCCAGCAAGGCAGTCATCCTCCGAAACCTTTGCCCTGTCTCCCTCGTCAGTTGCGTGAAAAAACTGTTTGAACATGTTTTCCAGCCAGCACTATACCATCTGTCCCCATCCAGGTCAGGTATGTTGGTGAGTTGTTTAGCCAGGAACTGCACCTTGTGGAGTGTTCTGGATTGGGAGGGTTAATAAAGGTGACACTCCCCAAGGTGCAGTTCTCTGCTCCCTCCTACTGAGAATAGCGTTAGCCCACTATCATACCTGACCTCCGCGCGGCACTATACACCTACGACACCACTTCATGGACGACAAAAGGCTCCATAGGAGAGGCATAAAATACTTTACAATATACAATTGATATTATCACTTCGAAACTGACCTTTATGGGCCTTAAGTGTTTTCCATTCAAATGATCACTCCACGTGATCAGACAACTTCCTCGGGTTCTACGCATACACTGCGACACACCCCTGGCCAACAGACTCGGAATCCTTGGCCTCTATATATACAAGACACTTTGGGTGCCACCCTCATATAGAACTCCTAGACAAGGAAACCGAAATTAACGGCAGCCTTAATTCGCAGATTTGCTATATGCAATCACGGCCTGTCGAAGAGGGGAACCCTTAACATGACAGACGCCCGAATCACCAGCCGATTGAGTTATCACCTTTCCTACCACTTTCTCATCAAAACACAACAAGATAAAGCTGATGTCCTTATCATAAATGCGACCGCCTGAGCACTCCGCCTGCAACTGTCAGTTTGGTACGTTTCTTATTAGATTATGGGTTCACTGTACGGTTGGGCAGGTCTGTCATGCCGTAAAAATTGGATCGAGTACAAAACTGAGGCCTAGCGCTCTCATGTGGCGCATACAGAACAACTCCCATAGTCAACCTCTGTGCAGAAATAAATGAAACCTCCCTTGAATACAGAAGAATCGCTACCAAAACATATATACTATCCAGTTGTGGCGAAATGTCGTTGTTGAATATTATTTACCCACAAACCGCAAGCTACCTGGCCACTGGTATTGCGATTCGAAGAGATATGCCAGAATCTCAATATACAGGACACATTACCTGACAAATAGATTCACAACAGCGCTACGGAACGAGGACAGAAGGAACACGAAAAACACAGGACGGGCGCTGTCCTGACATTTGTGCAGCTGCAGGAAAAATAGTAAACGAGAATCTCACGAACAGTATTATTTACACAGGCCCCCTAATGGTACTGACATCTCTTCACTCTAGAAGTGCAATCACTCCGTCACTGGGTGACACCATTCACAACATAGCAAAAGACAAAATTATGCTGGGTCCCCAGTCATGTCAGAATGAAAGGCAACGACAGAGCAGATTTGTGCGCTGCTGAAGCTTGTGGGAAGACAAAATAAACAATGTATACCATTTAAGGATTGCACGAATTTAGTACAACGTAAATTAAGAAAAAAAAGGGCATTCGCCTTGGAAAAATGAAGTAAATAGCAAACTGCGCTTGGTAAAGATAGCTTTAGGGTGAATGGAAGTCATGTGTGCAGCAAGAACGTTTCAAGCAAGTGGTTCTCTGTCATCTCCGAATAGGCCACACACACCTTACGGACCAATTCCTGCTAACAAAACAAGACAACAAGGATAGCTGCTGAGGTGTCCAACCCCCTTTAAAGGTTTTAATATTAGCCATTTCTAGAAATTCTTTCCTATGTGATCACTAGGTCGCACTAACGTTTTAGGCCCCCTACACCACCGATGATTCTTCACTTTTCTATAAAATTCAGCGGAAAAATTTTCGTAACACCGTATGCTTGGCGCATAATGGCCTTAGTTGCCTGTGCGCCATAAAACACTACACACACACCAACCGCCCGATGCATCCCGAGGTCTGATGGCAACATCAGACAAACCGTTGCATCTCCCCCTCCGTCCCAAAGCAGAAGAAGCCCCAGCTTGTTCATCCTCAACACGTACAGCGCGCCAAAAAGCAGCGGAGCCCCCCCCCCCCCCCCCCCCCCCTTCGCCCCCTCCGCTTGCGGTTATTACAAAAGTGCTTAACAACCGCGCGAAGAACCCGAGGAGATTTTAACGCAAGAAACGTAAGCTGGGGTTACAAGCAAAAGTGCAGAAAAGAATCGCAACACTGGACATTAATGCAAAATGAGGCCCTAACCCGTTAACGATACACAACAGCGCGCAGCTAAACACCAACCCAATCCCACGATCACCAAAAACATCGCACAGTGTTTGTGAGCCAACACGCAGACCTCCCTAGGCAGCGACGACTACAACATTCAAACAACTTCCGCACTGAAGTCAATCTCTCCCTCTGTAAAAAGGACACTAAAAATCACAGACTGGGATAAATTCAGGAATCTCCGGAAGAAATCCACTACTGAGATAGAGAACCTTGCAAACTGGGTGAATGCACTCACATAGGACGTCGGAAGTGCCACATCCCGAGTAATCGGGAAACGAAAATCGTGGACAGCAGACTTGTCCACATGTGGGAAACACACTCCAGTATGCAAAAAAGATGGCTGAAAAACAAACACGGCCTCCTAAACTAAGGATAGCAGCCTTAGGAAAAAGATTGAAGCACACGCAGTACACCTAACCCGTCAACAGTGGGACCAGATTTGCAAATGCATGGAAGCAAATCTGGATTTGCTTCCATGCGGTTGCAAATCTGGGACTGAAAAACACGTGGAAGCTTCTACGTTGCCTCTTAGAAGCATAAAACACTAAAGACTCCCAACAACGTAAGGTAAATCGCAGCGCCAAGAAATTAAATGTGGAAGACAGCGCTTTGATCCAAAACTTAAAAGACGGGTATCTCACATCCACAGCTAGAAGCCTACCCCTCAAATACTCAAGCCCTCTGAACCCCGTGTTTGACGAAGACATATCGACAAGGGAAGTGAGAGTAGGTATGCACAAGCTGCGCACCATGTCGGCGCCGGGCGCGGATAAAATCACCAACAAAACATTACTGAACCTGGACGAAAATTTGGTTCAAGCCGTAACCAAGCTTTTCGATGAACACTGGAGAGGGGCACCCCCTCCCGGAATGGACCTACGCTAAGGTCACCTTTATTCTAAAACCAGGTAAACCAGTTCAATTGGCAAGCCTCCGTTCCATGTCGGTCACCTCGTGCCTAGGAAAACTGTACGAACACGCTATCCTCGGCCGTTTCCAAACCCACATGCAAAAACACGGCCTCTTCCCCCATGCGAGGCTGGGATTTAGAAGCAAACTGTACACGACGCAGGACGTGATGCTTCAAATCTCAGAAGTAGGGGTGTGCGAATATCAAATTTTTCGAATACGAATCGAATACGAATAATCAAGGACAGACACATTTATTTGAGCACCCAAGAACATCACAGTTCAACTATCAGCGATGAAATGAGCACGAAAGGTGCGTGTGGCTGCACAAAAAGTATCAGTCTCGAGCACTGTTCTTAGAAGAGTGAAAATATCAGAGAAGGTGGCTAGGACACAGCATTGATCAAGGCTAGCTTGCCATAAGCACAAAAGCGCGTTGCTGGGATGAACATAAAAGGTTGTCGGCTGCTCTACTTGGTCAGGCAGAAGTAGTTCCCTTCTAGCTGAAACAACTTCTCCAGCTACAGAAAATGCCCTCTCAATTGGCACTGAACTGGCTCGTATTGAGAGGTATTTCGTGCACTGCTCTGACTATACCAGCTTCGCAGGTATAGCCACAAAAAAGTTCACCAGTGCAGTCAGCTACTGCATGGCCCAATTGTAGTGCCTAGAACCCAACGTTACGCATTGCTCTGGGCGCCGCCATGTTGTTATGTCTCTGTCGATAGGACTTGCGGACCGAAATGAACGCCGGTGCTCGCAGTAGAATATTCGGCTAGATACGAATATTCACGTCGTGTCGAATAATCGAAACAACACGAATATGTGGATTTCGAATCGAACACGATTAATAAAAAAATAATATTTGAATTATATTCGAAAATTTCGAATATTCGCACACCCCTACTCAGAAGAAATTCTACACCTGAGACACGGCAGACGCACGAAACCAAACTAAATGCACTATCTTACTGAGGTGTAGGGGCTAGAACACACGCGTATTTAACCGCCTTTATGAGTAACAGGACGGCGGAGATATGGTTTGGGTCCACACAATCCCCCTCGTTAGCTCTAGAAAGCAGGGGCACATCTCAAGGCTGAGTTTTATCTCCACTACTCTTCGACACCACTCCCATATCCATGGGCCGAAAATTAGAGCGGATCCCACTCCTACGCAGAAGACCACGGCAAAATGCCGGCGAAATGGAGGAAAGCCTCCAAGCGGAAGCGGCACGGACTGCGTGGCCTGTATAGGCCTTGCACACTCGCTGACCGAATCCTGCTGCTCCACCCGACTGCGGGTCGTCACAAAAAGGGAAAACCCTCTATACAAGTGACGGTCGACGGCCTCCCAGTATCGGAGGTACAGAAACTCCGCATCTGGGAACGTTTGTCCAAACACACGGTCATGACACATCAAAGCATCAGGCTAATCAAAAAAATACCAAACAAGCATTCGTGATTAGCAGAATGGTATACTCACTGCCCTATATTCCACCTCACAAAGATAGAAGAGGAAAGAGTTGTGGGTTTCTAAGTGGACACAGGCCACCACCCACCGCGGGTTCGAGCTTCGCGCGAGCCAAGGGCCCCGATCAGCCGTCACCACACACACACTGGGACACCGATGCGGCGCACTCAACCTCCGCTGGGAGGAGAGCGATTCGCCGCAAAGAAATAGGACTCCAAGTTCACAAAGGAGACGTTTATTCACGTCTTCCTTCAGCAGGTACACAAACACTCAATAGTCACCCCGTCCCGGGGGCGCGCGAGGAGCAAGGCTCCGCTGCGCGCACGAAGCGACTCGAGTAATGCGCGCCGCTAGCACGCCGCTGCAGGAGAATGTCCCCGCGGCAGTGCTGTGATCTCCCTCTCGTGTCGACCGTTGGGCCGGTTGCGAGAGAGAGTGGGCAATCAACGCAAGGTACGCCTGTCTGAGGTCGCTGGACCCCGCTGGACAGGCTCGAGCCGCTGCAGGTCAGAGGACACGTGCGGGCGAGCTCGAGTAAGCACTGGTCCGAGCGGCAAAGGCTGGCAGGGACAAACAGTAACGTACGCACCTTTCGCTGTCTCGGAGGGATCTCTCTCTCGGCCCCGCTCGGACGGTCGCGCGGCGCGCGGCCGCCCAAAGCGGTTCCCGAATTCCCGCCAAAAGGCGCCAATGGCAAAGGCCCTTGGCGAGCCGGGGCGGAGCTGTGGCTAAATGACAGTGATTAGTCACCCAGCCGCCTCTCCACCGCCTGAGGCGGGAGCAAGGGAAAGAGGAGAAACAACGCGGGAGGCCGGCACAGCCGCGCAAAGGCGACGGCGGAAAGCCAGGATTCCCACATCGTAAACGTGCTAATAAGACAGGGAGAGACGATCTCGCCTATGCTATTAACCGCATGTTTACAGGAGGTATTCCGGGGCCCGGAATGTGAACAGATGGGGATAAGATTTAGCGGAGAATACCTTAGTAATCTGCGATTCGCTGATGATATTGCCTTGCTAAGTCGATCAGGGTATGAACTGCAAAGTATGATCAATGAGTTATACTCAACCGTCTAGGAAGAAAATATGGCTGTTTAGGGCAGGTAGTGACAGCTGATCATGATCATTAGAGGGGACTAACTAGAAGAATAAGAATGAGGTGAAGCGCATATGGCAGTTTACCAATACCCCTCAAGAGAGAAGTCTACAACCAATGTATCTTACCGGTACTCACCTATGGGGCAGAAGCGTGGAGGGTAACAAAGAGGGTTCAGCTTAAAGACAACGCAGCGAGCTATGCAAAGAAAAATAATAGGCGTGACGTTAACAAATCGGAAGCGGGCGAGGGAACAAACGCGGGTTAATGACATTCTAGTCGAAATCAAGAGGCAGAAATGGGCATGTAATGCGAAGGCAAGATAACCGCTGGCCCTGATGGGTAACGGAGTGGATTCTAAGAGAAGGCAAGCTCAGCAGGGGGTTGCAGAAAGTTAAGTGGGAGGATGAGATCAAGAAATGTGTAGTAATACGGTGGCCGCAGCTGGGAAAGGACAGGGTAAATTGGAGAGACATGGGAGCGGCCTTTGTCCTGCAGTGGGCGTAGTCAGGCTGATGCTAATGACAAATCGGGCCTAAATCCGCCTCAAGGGACTTCAACCAACAGGCTCCTCCGCATGTGGGTCCGTAACACTCTACAAGAACTGTCTGAAGCCCGTTGTACTGCTGGCTATCCTCCACAAACACAGGCAGATACATCCCAAGCCCCCCCCCCCCCCCCTTCTGGACAACACCCTCAGCAAATCACGGAAAACCTAATCGTCCACCCAACCAACAACCGGGAAAGAGCTGATTTCACTTCATTTTATGCTTGAAAGTAAAGTTGTTACTAACACCATGCTACAAATGCTTTTCCCGCCTGAAGAATAAGTAATGGAAACCGAGTGCTCGTTCTGTCAAAGGTAACGTTTACATTTCGAAAATGCTATAGCAACTGGCCCGAATAATCGGGTGAGTGTAAGTGTCAGCTCCGAACTGAATTCTCGAAAACTGCACAAGTGTGCTTTCGGTGAAGAGTGAGTGTTATGAAAAGTACGAGAGACTGATGTTATATTCCGAGGGTTGCCTTGCGTGAACAATTCGAAGTCGAAGGCAGGATGAACGTTATAATTGTAATAAAAAAGAAAAAGAAATGAGCACAGTTTTTGCATTGACTGCTGCGCAGACATACAGGCCGGAATGTATTGCGAAACCTCCCCCGGTCTGGTTCCGGTCCTAGGCCCGAGCTAAATGATGCAAGTGCTCTCAGCAGGTGTGTGGACGACCGTACGCAGAAAATGTTTCAGAAGGCTAGGCCATTAGGGTGTGTCCCCGAAGACAGTACAGGATTTCTTAAAAATAAAAGTAATGGACTCAAAAGAAAACATTCGACAGAAGTCTGTCTGGTTGGGAAATTTAATGTTAGGAGAAGGTAAGTGACGCCAACCAAGTAAAATACAGGAAAAACACGACGTTTCGGGACCGGCTCGGCCCCTTCTTCACGGTGTGACTACGGGCGAGCGCAGCTTGGCTTTTTAAGCCCCTGTGTGGAGGACCTGCGGGTCAATGGCCGCAGCCCATGGACGTAGGATGAGGGGAGAGTCCCCAGGGAACGATTAACATTCTCTCGTGTTTGCTGTATGTGCCACGACTCGAGTAGAAGCCTCCTGCGTGGGTTAGCTTCCGTTTCCAATACAATGGTGCTGTCGAAGTCAATTGGGTGGTCACACCCTTCACAGTGTTCGGCCACGGCGCTGCGTTGACGATTCATGTGACGGACGTCCGCTTTGTGTTGGTTCATCCTTTCCGCGAAGTTCTTCGTTTCCCCTATGTACGACGCCGGGCAGACGGAACACGGAATTTTGTACACGACGCCCTGGGCCTTTTCTCTGGGCTGCCAGAGAAAAGGCCCAGGGCGTCGTGTACAAAATTCCGTGTTCCGTCTGCCCGGCGTCGTACATAGGGGAAACGAAGAACTTCGCGGAAAGGATGAACCAACACAAAGCGGACGTCCGTCACATGAATCGTCAACGCAGCGCCGTGGCCGAACACTGTGAAGGGTGTGACCACCCAATTGACTTCGACAGCACCATTGTATTGGAAACGGAAGCTAACCCACGCAGGAGGCTTCTACTCGAGTCGTGGCACGTACAGCAAACACGAGAGAATGTTAATCGTTCCCTGGGGACTCTCCCCTCATCCTACGTCCATGGGCTGCGGCCATTGACCCGCAGGTCCTCCACACAGGGGCTTAAAAAGCCAAGCTGCGCTCGCCCGTAGTCACACCGTGAAGAAGGGGCCGAGCCGGTCCCGAAACGTCGTGTTTTTCCTGTATTTTACTTGGTTGGCGTCACTTACCTTCTCCTAACATAAAAGTAATGAGTTAGAACATTTTTTTTCGGCTTAGAATTGTCAGCTGAGTATTACATCAGAATACAGCTAACACATTCTAAATAGCAGGCTGATTAACAAATACTCATTAGCTGTCTTTTTAACTATTACTAGTAGGCTGCTTAGTTATTGAGACCCCTGTAGCCTATCGTAATTTCTACATCAGTTTTTATAATTTCGAAAATACGCTTACCCTCGACGGTGTGGGCCAACAAATCTTGGCTATTGCGACGAGTTACGTGGCTACATCGAGGCAAAATGCACGCTCTTTCAAGAAGCTTGGAGGCACAGCAAACTCCCTAGTGCATGTAAGACGTCGAAACAGACAACGTCTGTTGTGCCACAGCGCTGAAGGTAGCCGTTATTATTGTAAAAACTTTGGATGCTACTGTGGGCTGCAGGCCTCTTAAAGGTGCAGTGAAGCGAAATCTGAACTCGTCTTTTTGCCGCGGGAACTCAATCTACACGTTTCTCGCATTCTTAGAAACTGCGATTTATTGCCCTGTGTGGTCGATTTGCCTAATTAAATGAAATTAACGTCCAGCTCCCACCTTTTCTTTTTTTTTTTGAATTCTCCCCGTACGGTGGGCGGAGTCGACCAACGCGCCACCCAGTGCCGTGGCGGCTTGCCGCTGTGCCATCGGCGGAGTAATACGTATGCTTCGTCTCACAAGATGTTTGCAGCACTACGGAAGGCAGAGCACTCTCGTCCAATCAGGGCTGCAGGAACACAAAAAATAGTCCCTCGAATATTTGAGCAGTGTAGGACTATTAATCAAACAATGAGCACAGCAATTGAAAGCATAATGTGGACTAAGCCGCCGCGGTGGCTCAGTGGCTATGGTGCTCGGCTGCTGGCCCGAAAGACGTGGGTTCGATCCCGGCCGCGGCGGCTGAATTTCTTTGGAGGAGAAATTCGAGGCCCGTGTACTGTGCTATGTCAGTGCACGTTAAAGAACCCCAGGTGGTCGAAATTTCCGGAGCCCTGCACTACGGCATCTCTCATAGCCTTAGTCACTTTGGGACGTTAAACCCCATAAACCAAACCAAACCATAATGTGGACTGGTAGATTTAGGTGGTGTAGAGTGCTTCAATCACTGGTGAAATTAACAAAGCCCGTACGAACACAGCTCTGCGGAGGCTTGCTGCGAGGTAGTGATGCATCGCCATTTTCCAACATGGCGCCGGCCGAGTCGGTTGTGTCGTCAGTGTGCCCTACACCGACAGTGCGCTGTTTTTCTAAGCAGACCATCGCAGTTGGCTTCTTGAAGTGCTTCGTGTCGAGAACGGGGGCAGTTCAAGTACGAATGCGCTCACCAAGAGGAGGGTAAAACTCACTCAGGTGAGCGAGCGAACGCTTTACCAGTGGACAACGCAGACGTTGAAGGCGGGCCGAATGTTGTCCCTGAAGAAGCCGGCTGCGTTACAGCGATGGACAACGCGCCATATCATTCTGTGAAGCAGGATAAAGTGCGGCGGATGAGTAGCCTCAAAAAAAGACATAGACCTGGAAAACGGGTCGCGTGGAGTAGCGACATGGTGAAGGCCGAGCTCATGAAGCTTGGCAACAACGTGAACACAGGTGGGGACCGATACCGTGTGGACTGCAGCGCCGAAGCTGCTGGCCGTCTCGATGTGCACCTGCCACCCTACCACTGCCAATCGAACCCGATAGAGTTTGTTTGGAGCGATGTCAAGGGCTTCGTCGCCAGTCAAAACAAGACGCTTAAGCTCTAAGACGTGGAGCCTCTGGTTTGGCAAGGCATCATGCAAGTGACTACTGAGAAATGGAAGAATTACGTGCAGCATGCTATTAGTGAGGAAGATGGGATGAGGAAACTGGATCATGTCATTGACGATGCTGTTGACCAAGGACCATCTGTTGTTGTCAACCTGGACGACGACACAAACCAGCAGAGTTGAGTGGAGTTGTGATGAGCCCCATTAATGTGCTAACGTACGCGCGAAAGTCGGAGTACCCTCGCAGCGTCTCTCATGAGATATTGCAGACACCGTAGCAGACGGCTCCGGATTAATTTTGACCGCTTGTGCGTTGACTTTAACGCAGCGCATGGGGTTTTGCATTTCGCCAACATCGACATTCGGCTGCCCCGGCCTGCATTTGACCCTTGCATTTGCTTAATAGTGTAGTGGCCATGCTGGAATAAATAAATTCATTTAAACATAGCAGGAACATTGAAAATAACTGTGACGTGACAACAGAGGAAATGATACAAACAGGTGGCGACAGAAAAAAAAGAAAAAGTGGGGCCAGTGCGTCTGGAACGGGCGTCTGCCTGTACAAAAATAAACAGACATCAAGCGCCCCCTGCTAGATGTAGAAAGAAGCTAATTAGCAGTACGCCTTCTTTTATATGGAACGAGCCACCTGATGTCCAGCCAGGTGGATCGAGCAACAGGCGCGTAGGAACACACTAATGTAGTGCGCGCCATCCTGATTGGACGAGAGAGCTCTACCTTTCGTAGTGCTGCAAACATGTAGTGAGACGGAGTATAGTAGCAAATAGTCCGCGCGTATTTTGCGACTATATTATCTGCGAATGAAACTATTTATTCGCGGAAACCAAAAAGACAAAATAAAGCGAAAGCAAAGCTTCCACGGGACTGGCTGAAGGCACTCCACGCATTGGTCGACTACGCCCACCGTACGGGGGAGAAGTAAAAAAATAATGGCGGGAGCCGGACGTTAATTCGATTGAATTAGAGAAATCGGCCACACAAGGCAATAAGTCGCAGCTTCTAACAATGCTCGGAACGTGTTCAGATTTTTCTTCACTGCTCCTTTAATAATCAAGGTTCGTAACAGTAACAGTTTAGAAGATAGCTATTGAATATTGGTTTATCGTCTTGCTAGATAGCCCGTAGTAGCTGCATTCTGATGTACTACACCGCCGACAGTGCGCAAAAAGTGCTTTTTGAACACAGAAAGCCTATTTTAGAAGAAAAAAAGATATGTAAAGTTTGAAGTTGAACACTCCCTATATACATCCTTCGCGGTCGCGTTTTGCTAGTTTCCCGGCAGCTGCGCACCACTGCCTGCAGGCTTCTCTAGAGCGAAGGAGTTGCTATGGAGGTTAAAACATGCAGAAAGTGCAAAATCGAAGCGGCGGAATGTCGGCGCGAGAAAAACGGGTTTCCACGGGCCAAACCAAAGATACGGTGTACGCGAGACGACTACGCTGCATGAGTAAATTCAGCGGGGAACTACTGATTGCGACCGCAGGACGTTGATTGGCACGGTGCTGGAGGTGCCGTGGAGGACAGCGGCGAGCGTACATCGACCGGACATCCGGAAACGCGACGTACGCGTCTGGTTTTTTGTTCCTGGATAATTGTTTTAGCATCCTCTCATATCCTGATGTCCCGTAAAAAAAAAAAAAGGGTCTGCCTTGTGTCTTTCTGATGTGTGCTCGCTGCGGTCTATTATGGTATTTGCAGCGGCATGCCTATTAGTATAACGATATTAAATTATCATCATAAAAGGAAATTGTTTACAGTGGCTGCGGCCCTCATCGACTCTCTCTGCACTTTCCCCATGTTTGTGACATGAAATATTGCTGTAGCACCGCGTGAACTGCACAATGTAGAACTACGTAGCGCATTCAAGACGGAGGCCAGTAATTAGAGAAGACTCGCTAAGTGTTAACGGTTCCACTGACCGGATTCTCGCAGACTTTTGTGGCAAGTGGCCATCAATTCGGCAGTTGCAACGGACTGTGATAATTGGAAGTGGTGAGCCATTCGCACAAGGAGAGTAAATTCCAATGAATGTCTGCAGCCTGCACCTTACGTTGCTCAGTTGTAGCAAGGCGATATGGACCAGCTGGCAAAGCAATAACTAGAGCTAGTGAATTTTACGTTGTGCAGTGCGCGCGCTAATAAAGCAACAATACAAGACACGAAGATGTGGACAGTGCAGAGAGAGACAATGAGGAGTGCAGCCGCTGTATTGTGCGTACTTTCATGAATGTGCTAGATATTATGATACGAAAGGGCACGCTGCTGCAGGTGCCTGAAAGACCGCAGCAAGCACACACTGGGCAGAAATACGAATCACACTGCGTACGCCCTTTTTCTCTTTTTTTTTTATGGAACATCAGGATATGAGTGCATTAAAAAAAAAAAACCGTACGTAGCGTTTTCGGATGCATTGCAGTATCAACATGCTGCTGCAGGTACCGTAGAAGTCCGCAATAGCAACCAAACACCAGCCAGACATCCGAAAGGCATCACGTACCCTTCTTTTTTTGTTTGCCGGACGTTTCGTTTTTCATGAACGTTCATGGAACAAAACGTCCAGTAAAAAAAAAAAAAAGAGCGTGTGCACGTGGTGTCTCTCGGACGTCTCGTCAGTGTGTGGTTGCTGCGGACTTCTGCGGTGCCTGCAGCAGCGTGCGCACTCCTCCCTAGAATTCGGAACGATGGGAAAGAAAAAAAGAAACATCCTCCCCCGGGGAAACCTCCGCAGGAGCAACGGGCATCCGCCCTCTGGATACCCGGGGGACAGCGAGAAGAAGAGCTGTGCGAAAAAGCACAGATCCTCCCCTTGTCCTCCACACACGGCGGCCGAGCTGTGACGATGGTGGGATCACCAGCCGCAGTTTTTTCGACAGCGATCCGCTGTGCCTGCGCTGGGAATCGAACCAAGGTCGGTGGGGATATTCGCCCAAGCATTGCCAACTGGCGCGCTAACCACTCGGCTACCGTGCGGCTCTGGTTCTTGTCGGCGTCCGCGAGTGCTGATAGAAGGGAAGCGAAGAAGACCGAAAGCGAGCATGCGCGGGGGATGCGGTTATCTCGCCATCGGGCGTGGAGCGGCCGCACTAGGGCGGAAGTGCGATAGCGCGTGGGGCACCAGCCCCGTCATGGCGGTTCGTCCGTGCAGATAAAAGAAAGGTCGGAATGCCAAAGCCGCAACTTGAAACACGATCGGTGCGATTGTTCGGCGGTGAAAAGGTAGCCGCGCGGCGAGGCAAGATGGCCGGGAACCTTTTGAACGGGTATGGCTTTGTTGTAGGTGTAGAAGCGCAAGCCAAAAACTTGTGGGATGCTTTAGCGTACGTATACAGTAGCACGCAAAAGCGTTGGAGGGTTGTTACATCTGGGATTCCTGGTGCCCCGTATCGGTGAAATTGACAGGTCGGGAAGGGACCTGTCGGTAATGGCGCGCGCAAAGGAGCGTTGTTTCTGTGAGCGAAAAGTATGTAACCTCCTGGCAATTAATGATTCGTGAATGGCAGACATTTTCTGGCATGTGCGTGGCCTACCGCACAGAGATGCTGCCGTACTAATAATGGCAGTGTCACGTGCATTGAATGAGGAATGCGTCATCGGAGTTGTAACGACCATATGTAATCTCCACCCTCGCAGGCAGTGGCACGGATGGGAGGAGCGGAGATTTCAGTCCCAGGCCGAGGACATTGGTCGTGGTGGGGCCACTACCCAGCGTGGAGTGCTCTTTCACACCTGCACGAAGGGACAGCAGGATATAAGTTACTGCAAGAAACACAAGGTTGCAACGGCAGTGCCATCGCGAGAGACCACTTCAAATTCGCAGGAGTTCGTAGGATTTCAGGTGCTAGACAGAGTGTGATGCATTTCATTTATTCATTATACACTGTTCACTTTCCATTTGAGACACTAGACTGTGTAACTGGTCTCTTTCGTTCAGTATACACTCTTCATTTTCCATTTCAGGTACAAGACAGTGTAACTGGTCTCTTTCGTTCAGTATGCATTGTTCATTTTCCATTTCAGGTACTGACAGTGTAACTGGTCTCTTTCGTTCAGTATGCATTGTTCATTTTCCATTTCAGGTACTGACAGTGTAATGGATATCATGTATTCGGTATACACTCTTTATTTTCCATTTGAGACACTAGACTGTGTAACTGGTCTCTTTCGTTCAGTATACACTGTTCATTTTCCATTTCGGCCACTAGGCTGTCTAACTGGTCTCTTTCGTTCAGTATACACTGTTCATTTTCCATTTCAGACACTAGACTGTGTAATGGATATCATGTATTCGGTATACACTGTTCATTTTCCATCTCAGACACTAGACAGTGTGATGGATATCATGTATTCGGTATACACTGTTCATTTTCCATTTCAGACACTAGACAGTGTGATGGGTTTAATGTATTCAGTATTCACTGTTCATTTTCCATTTGAGGTACTAGACAGTGTGATGGGTTTCATGTATTCAATATACACTGTTCATTTTCCTTTTCAGGTACTAGACAGTTTGATGGGTTTCATGTATTCAGTATGCACTCTTTATTTTCCATTTCAGACACTAGACTGTGTAACTGGTCTCATTCGTTCAGTATACACTGTTCATTTTTCATTTGAGGTACTAGACAGTGTGATGGGTTTCATGTATTCAATATACACTGTTCATTTTCCTTTTCAGACACTAGACAGTGTAACTGGTCTCATTCGTTCAGTATACACTGTTCATTTTTCATTTGAGGTACTAGACAGTGTGGTGGGTTTCATGTATTCAGTATACACTGCTCATTTTCCTTTTCAGACACTAGACAGTGTAACTGGTCTCATTCGTTCAGTATACACTGTTCATTTTTCATTTGAGGTACTAGACAGTGTGATGGGTTTCATGTATTCGGTATACACTGTTCATTTTCCTTTTCAGACACTAGACTGTGTAACTGGTCTCTTTCGTTCAGTATACACTGTTCATTTTCCTTTTCAGACACTAGACTGTGTAACTGGTCTCTTTCGTTCAGTATACACTGTTCATTTTCCATTTCAGACACTAGACTGTAACTGGTCTGTTTCGTTCAGTATACACTGTTCATTTTCCATTTCAGACACTAGACAGTGTGATGGGTTTAATGTATTCAGTATTCACTGTTCATTTACCATTTCAGGTACTAGACAGTTTGATGGGTTTCATGTATTCAGTATGCACTCTTTATTTTCCATTTCAGACACTAGACTGTGTAACTGGTCTCATTCGTTCAGTATACACTGTTCATTTTTCATTTGAGGTACTAGACAGTGTGATGGGTTTCATGTATTCAATATACACTGTTCATTTTCCTTTTCAGACACTAGACAGTGTAACTGGTCTCTTTCGTTCAGTATGCACTGTTCATTTTCCATTTCAGGTACTAGACCGTGTAACTTGTCTCATTCGTTCAGTATACACTGTTCATTTTTCATTTGAGGTACTAGACAGTGTGGTGGGTTTCATGTATTCAGTATACACTGTTCATTTTCCTTTTCAGACACTAGACAGTGTAACTGGTCTCTTTCGTTCAGTATGCACTGTTCATTTTCCATTTCAGGTACTAGACCGTGTAACTGGTCTCATTCGTTCAGTATACACTGTTCATTTTTCATTTGAGGTACTAGACAGTGTGATGGGTTTCACATGTATTCAGTATACACTGTTCATTTTCCTTTTCAGACACTAGACAGTGTAACTGGTCTCTTTCGTTCAGTATGCACTGTTCATTTTCCATTTCAGGTACTAGACAGTGTAATGGATATCATGTATTCGGTATCCACTCTATTTTCCATTTCAGATACTAGACTGTGTAACTGGTCTCTTTCGTTCAGTATACACTGTTCATTTTCCATTTCAGACACTAGACGATGTGATGTGTCCCATATATTCAGTACACACTGTTCACTTTCCATTTCAGACACTGGACAGTGTAACTGGTCTCTTTCGACCAATTTGCCCTTTTCCTGTTTTGTTGCCTCTTCGGGTTAGTGCAACACGATTACGTGTGAGCGTTCATTTCTCGCGATATTTTTTCCGCTTCGGTCCGGCTGCAAGGGCCAGAAATCTGTATTATATTTAATAAACAGTACACAGTGCTTCAACGCTTTGGCTGAATGTGTACAGCGATGTACTCCGTGCCATGTTGGTCCCATCAACGCTTACATGGCACCAATCGAGTTTCAGGTTGCGGCTTTCGCATTCCCAACTCTCTTTCATCTGCACGGACGAAGTACCATGACGGGGCTGGTGCGGCCGCTCCACGTTCGACGCGTAGCATGTTTCTGCTGGCACGCCCGATCTCGAGATAACCGCATCCCCCCCGCATGCTCAGTTTCGGCCTGCTTCGCTTCCCTTCTATCAGCACTCGCCGACGCCGTCAAAAGCCAGAGCCGCACGGTAGCCGAGTGGTTAGCGCGCCAGTTGGCAATGCTTGGGCGAATATCCCCACCGACGTTGGTTCGATTCCCAGCGCCGGCACAGCAGATCGCTGTAGAAAAAAAACGGCGCCTGGTGGTCCCACCATCGTCACAGCTCGGCCGCCGTTTGTGGAGGACAAGGGGAGGATCTGTGCTTAAAAGCACAGCTCTTCTTCTCGCTGTCCCCCGGGTATCCAGAGGGCGGATGCCCGTTGCTCCAGCGGAGGTGTTCCCGTGGGAGGACGGTTCTTTTTTTTTCCTCTCATCATTCCGCATTCGCGGGAGGAGTGCGCACGCTGCTGCAGGCACCGCAGAAGTCCACAGCAACCACACACTGATGAGACGTCCGAGAGACACCACGTACACACGCTCTTTTTTTTTTCTGGACGTTTCGTTCCATGAACGTTCATGATAAACAAAACGTCCAATAAAAAAAAAGTGTTCGTGGTGCCTTTCGGATTTCTTGTCAGTGTTTGGTTGCTATTGCGGACTTCTACGGTACCTGCAGCAGCATGCTGGTTGATACTGAAAGCTAACACTGCGATGCCGAATAAAATATTGCAGAGGACACTTGAGCTCCACCTTGAAGGTGGCGCGATAGCATACCGGGTGTTTTTTTTGAGAGGTTCAAAATTTTTAAAGAAAGGTAAAATCCTTTAGATTTATTTTAACCCTGGGGCTATACCGAGGGCTACGGCGGACAGCAGGTAAGAGGCAAGCTACTTTAATTAGTTCGCTGATTAACTGAATACGCTAATTAACTTTTATTTTAGGGGATATGTTGTATTAGCAGAATTGTAGATCGTCTTCCAAACAGTCCAGCCAAGAAAAAAGATTTTCATGCAAAAATTTTTTGCGCGCGTAACGAAGCGAGAAAAAGTCACCCTGGTAGGCAGCTTCACACTGTAACACAGCGTCTGTGAGCGCCTGTGACGTAGCTCGCTCCGCCCTGCACTTTGTGAGCGCGGCATTCCGAGAGGCCGCGGAGCGAAGCGAGATAAGCAGCGATAGCGCAGGGCGCAGTGAACTACGTCAGAGGCGCTCCCGCCGCTGCGTTACGGTGTGAAGATGCCTACCAGGCTGAATTTTTCGCGCCTCTTAACGTGCGTGTAAAATTTTTAATTGAAATTGTTTTTTCTCGGTTCGACTGTTCAGAGGACGATCTCCAATTCTGCGAATACAACATATCCCCTAAAACAAAAATTAGAAATGTTAATTAACATATTTAGTTAATCAGCGAACTAATTAAAGCAGTTTTCCTCTTGCCTGGCGCCCGCCGTAGCCTCCAGTATAGCCCCAGTGCTAAAATAAATCTAAAGCAATTTACCTTTTTTTTTAAATTTTGGGCCTTCTAAAAAAAACACCCGGCATAGTTGGTTAGGCTTTCCATTCTGGTCAGTTTGGCACCTTTGAACAGATTTTGCATTTTTTAAAATTGTTTCAACTGCTTAATCGATCAATACTGATAGTAATAATAGTGAGTTTATACTGCACGACGCGCTGAATCCTATGACACCATCATCCGGAACATTCCGCGGCAAACGGCTGGCATGACACGATTTCTTTTTTTTTATGCAACCCCCAATTATTACCGGTACGAGGTGCTGTCGGGTAGAAGCCCTCCTCTAGCTTAGAGCATATTCTTAAAAACTGTGCAGAGTCTTAGGTGAAATACCCTTATTCACAATCTGCAAGAATGGCGGCCACGCCTCCGAAGACAAGATTGAGCGATGATGATGATGAGAGGGAAACGTACCAAACGGTTTGCGGTTGCAACTAACCCCGCTCTTAATGCCGACGAGAAGCTTGAGTGGAGAGGTATTCTACGCAACCGTTCAGTATGCATTGCAGACCTACTTATACGGCACAGTCAACGAAAAACAATCGAATTGGAGCATACCCGTCGCTAACCGGATCTCACGGCGACAGAAATAATTAAGGAAAAGAAATTCGAAGAACGAAAATACTTAGGAAACCCAGGCAGGCTGGTGTCACAACAGTGCCCCGTTCCCTGCCTCCTACTAGAAACACGTCAGCCCTGAGAAGAACTGCGCGACTATTAATAGCGAGTCTTCCATTAGATCTGATAACATGGTGATCGTATCCAGCCTGGCACTCAAATCATCGGAATGAGTTCCTCTCTACGTGTCTAACCTTCTACCCCATGACGGGAGAAATTTAGTCAGTTCCAATTATACCAGGATCCAGATAAGTTCGCATGGAACTTACGCCTGCGTGAGTGTTTCCAAAACCGCGAAACAGACCGTGCAATGACCGTACCAGGGACACCCGGCAAATCATGGATTCCAGCCAAACACAGAGGTAAACATTTACATATGTATACATCACTGGTATTCAATACCATTTCCTATCATCATATTCAAAATCTAAACCAAAAGCAGCCCACATCAAGCCTGTGGACCAAGGCGACGCTATCGTTGTTAAGGACAAGACCGATTACTTAAAGGAAGGTTTCTGACAATTCCAAAATAAACACTTTTACACTGAACTCACTGGCGACCCCATAGGAGACTTCGAAGTCGAAGTTAACAATCAGATAACATCTCTCCTTCAAAAACAAAAGATGTCCCAGGATATGTTTAAAGCAATGACACCGGCCAGACCAGTCCCCGCACGGTTCTACCTCCTCTCGAAAATTCACAAACCAAACCGTCCCGACCGTCCCATTGTCTCAAGTAACAGCGAAAGAAGCTCCGAGGAATATGCACTCGTCCCACTATGACCAGCGCCGCAGAACACGTGCGATGGCACTCCATCGAGCGTACGGCTCCGAGCCAGACGCCGTATGGGTGGACGCTGCCTGCACGGATGATGAAGCGACAGCGGGTGTGGTGGCCTCCTCTCCCTCCAGACACTTCCCCAGAGGCTGCAGAGGAAGCAGCCACTGCGCTTGATATCACCCGCACGGAAGCCCGGTACATTTTAAGTGACTCTAAAACTGCGATTCTCAATTTTGCTCGATACCGAGTCTAAGTCCCTGCTTTTGGCATACTGGACTCGCCCGATGCACCCCCACCCCGCCAAATGGAGCTGATATGGGTGCCTGCGTACTCCGGGAATCCCGGATACGAGGCCGCCAACCATTTAGCCCGAGGTTCTTTAGATCGGGCTCAGGTGGTCTCGGATCGGGGATTCACGGAGAAGCGCATGCACTCGTTCAGCGTGCTGACGTAGGCCTACAGGGCCTCACGCCAGTTCTGCCCCCTCCCCACCCCTCCCTAGATAACAAACAACACTCTGGTACAGACTACACACTCTCTCCCTTCACTCCTTCCCTATGCTCAGAACCCTTCGCCTCTGCCCGGCGGACCCTCCCCCGTGGGACCTAGAGAACCTCAAGACATGGGAGGACTGGGAGACCCGGCTGGGCTGCCAGTGTTATCGACCTTAGGATCATAACACTTGAGGGCAGTGGTGTCGTGCGGGGACCCTGGGGCGTGCCCCGAATTTCTCTTACAATAAAGTTTTTAGAGCGCAGCTCTTTGGCGTCCGTTCCTGGGTTTCGCGTCGTCGTCGGCGTTGTCGTTGTCGTCGCGACCTTAGGATCATAACACTTGAGGGCAGTGGTGTCGTGCGGGGACCCTGGGGCGTGCCCCGAATTTCTCTTACAATAAAGTTTTTAGAGCGCAGCTCTTTGGCGTCCGTTCCTGGGTTTCGCGTCGTCGTCGGCGTTGTCGTTGTCGTCGGCCTCGTAACCAGCTCCGCCCCCCTTTCATCCGCAGCTGGGGTTGACTCACTATCGGCGTCAGCGGCATCAGTCAGTCGCTGCTATCTCTTCCCTCCTCCCTTTATCGTGTTGTCCGCTTGCTGCGCGCGCTTCTGCCCCCATCGTTTGCCGCTGGGTGTACACGCCGCCCCCCTCCCCCCTCTTCCTGCGAGTCTCCGGTTGTCAAAGCGCCGGCTCGAACTTCTTCGCTCCTCTTCCAATGCAACCCCTGTGCGGTGGCAATCAGAGAGCCAGATCGGTGGCAGCGGATCTGTATATGTGCACCGCCCGAGCCGAAATTGCCGCTGCCGTTCGCCCTGTGCGGTGGCAATCAGAGAGCCAGATAGGTGGCGGCGGATCTGTATATGTTGTGGGTTTCTAAGTGGACACAGGCCACCACCCACCGCGGGTTCGAGCTTCGCGCGAGCCAAGGGCCCCGATCAGCCGTCACCACACACACACTGGGACACCGATGCGGCGCACTCAACCTCCGCTGGGAGGAGAGCGATTCGCCGCAAAGAAATAGGCCTCCAAGTTCACAAAGGAGACGTTTATTCACATCGTCCTCCAGCTGATACACACACACTCAATAGTCACCCCGTCCCGGGGGCGCGCGAGGAGCAAGGCTCCGCTGCGCGCACGAAGCGACTCGAGTAATGCGCACCGCTAGCACGCCGCTGCAGGAGAATGTCCCCGCGGCAGTGCTGTGATCTCTCTCTCGTGTCGACCGTTGGGCTGGTTGCGAGATAGAGTGGGCAATCAACGCAAGGTACGCCTGTCTGAGGTCGCTGGACCCCGCTGGACAAGCTCGAGCCGCTGCAGGTCAGAGGACACGTGCGGGCGAGCTCGAGTAAGCACTGGTCCGAGGGGCAAAGGCCGGCACGGACAAACAGTAACGTACGCACCTTACGCTGTCTCGGAGGGATCTCTCTCTCTGGGCCCCGCTCGGACGGTCGCGCAGTGCGCGGCCGCCCAGAGCGGGTCCCGGATTTCCCGCCAAAAGGCGCCAATGGCAAAGGCCGTTGGGGAGCCGGGGCGGAGCTGTGGCCAAAGGACAGTGATTAGTCACCTAGCCGCCTCTCCACCGCCTGAGGCGGGAGCAAGGGAAAGAGGAGAAACAACGCAGGAAGCCGGCACAGCCGCGCAAAGGCAACGGCGGAAAGACAGGATTCCCACAATGTGCACCGCCCGAGCCGAAATTGCCGCTGCCGTTCGCCACTGCGAAATTATCTGCCAGTTCTTTCTGAGCCATGAGCGAGACGACCGATGGAAGTCCTCCGTCTGCTAAAAAAAAAATTCTGTGATAGCGCATACATGTGTTGCTCGATTTCTTTGCCTCAATCTATCGAAAAGGTGAAACAGCTTATTTGCTGCGCTCAAATTTCGCATTAGGAAGTAACGTAATCGTCGGTAATTTTTTCTTTTTTCATTTATCCCCCCCCCCCCCCTTGTCCGTGTTCGTTCTTCGTTCGTCCTGTCCACCCTTGCGCCTTGTACCAATTGGGATATTCGTAAACCGCCATTCATAATCTGAGAAAACCTGCCATAAGCGCTCCACCCCATTCTTATTCTTCTAGTTATTATCCACTCATGACCCGTTCTACACTGACTGTCTAACGCATTGATCATGCTTTTCACTTCATCTCCTGGGTGACTTAGGACGGCAGTGACATCTGTGGATCGGATACTACTTGCATACACTCCACTCAAGGTTACCGCTTCTCAGTCGCAAGCTCCCAAATGCAAAATGCAGTTAGTGTGAACGTCTCTAAAACAGCTTATCTCTTTCCACAATCATTTGAAAAAAGTTTTACTCTTCCACTACTGTTGCACTCGCTCGCTGGTTCCGTATGGCTCATCTTTTAAATGTTCGGATGCCTTACTTGACACTGAGTTCGCCTGGAATGACCGCCTGATTTATGTATGCTAATGACTTACGATTCTCGAATTTTAACTTCCTGCTCACAGAACCGTATTCTGAGCCATTTTTGGTCTCATACATCCTCATCATCAACCTGACTACGCCTACTGCAAGGCAAAGGCGTCTGCCATGTCCCTCAAATTAACCCTGTCTTATCCCCAACTGTTCCCAAATCAGGCATCGGAATACCTCGTGCAAACAGGCGGTGAATAGCATTTGCGGAATCGTGTCTCCCTGCCTCACACACTTCCTTATTGGAATTTTATTGCTGACCTTATAGAGGAATGCGGTAGCTGTGCAGTTGTTATAGATATCTTCCAATATTTTCACATAACACTCTTCTACACCCTTAATCCACAATTGCTGCACGACAGCTGAGATTTCCACTCAGTCAAACGCTTTCTCGTAATCAATTAACGCGATATACCAGATGTCCCAGCTAAATGTAACCAAGCTTTTAAAAAACACACGGTGGCCTAGCCGTCTGAAACCAAATGAGGGTTGTTTATAGTCGCATGACCTAGTCTGCAGTATTTTTTCGTTCTTCAAGGTTGACGAATTAGTTAAGCTTAATTAACTAACTTTTTAATTATTGACTTGAGGAACACGGTGTCAATGGAGAAGTTCTAGATCGCTTTGAGAAACAGCTTACTGAGACATTTGCAGCAAAGTAATATTTACGTAAAGCAGTTTTTTTACCAGCCTTTAACCATAACCCGCACAATAAGGAAAAGCTTCCACATGACAACTGTGCCACTTCAACGTCCCAAGACGCGCCTTAAAGAATAAAATCCATTTTTTTCTGAAGTCCTCTCCTCGATGAGACTTTGGGTGCACATTGGGGCAGAGAAGTGAGCGAGCAGCTGGTCACGTGACAACTTTCTTTTAATGCCAATAAATGAATCTACGTAAATCGTAACTTGACAGAAACAGCACTACTAGCGGTTTTTCGAGGTGGTCTAAAACTTTTGTATTGACACTTTCTTCTTGAAGTCAATAATTAAAAATTAGCTAATTAAACTTATCTAATTAATTAACTTTGAAGGGCGAAGAAATACTCAAGACTAGGCCACGCGACTTATGAACAACTCTCAGTTGGTTTCACTAGACTATGACACTTCGCCTTTTTTAAAAGTTTGGTTACATTTAGCTGGGACACCCGGTATATATAGGGTTTGGTTATATTCTGCTCATTTCTCTATCACCTGATCAATAGTATGAATATGGTCTTTGTGAAGTGTTCTTTTCAAAAGCCTGCTTGATCATTCAGTTGACTGAAATCTAAGGTTATACCTACTATTAGCGATTACTTCAGTAAATACCTTATAGGCAACGGACAGTAAACTGACCAGCCTGTAATTTTTCAAGTCCTTGACGTCTCCTTTTCTATGAATTAATGTTCGCGTTCTTTCAAGCTTCTGTTTTGACGCTACCCTATTCTTCTTGCCATTGTTGGGAGTTTTCGTACCATGTGCCACTGCACACACACTAATGCATTTCTATACATTACCGACTTCCCTAAAAATGTAACATCTTCAATAGGACTCTTTGCAGACGACGTTCCATCACTCCAGGCAAAGCTAATACCTATCTCTAATTGGTGTTCGCAATGGCAAATGACGCTTAACGCGGCTATGTGTAATGTAATGCACATTTGCGTCGCAGAAATTCATGCTACGTTTCCTATTTTATTTATTTTTCTATTCTGACACCCCTAACATCTTACAAACATCTCGGCGTCATTCTAACCGCATGCTTGGACATCTGAAATTTAATTTTTATTTAGCACCGGCACCTGTCAAGCTTCTTGTGTACAAGTCACGTGTCCGCGCTAAATTCGAATATGCTAACTCTGTTATGCTAATAGGGTCAGGACAACCATAGACTTACATCAACCAAATTGTTGGTTTGGTTTATTGGGGTTTGACGTCCCAAAGCGACTCAGGCTATGAGGGACGCCGTAGTGAAGGGCTCCGGAGATCTCGATCACGTGGGGTTCTTTAATGTGCTGTGACATCGCACGGTACACGCGCCTCTAGAATTTCGCCTTCATCGAAATTCGAACCCGCGTCTTTCGGGTCAGCAGTCGAGCGCCGTAACCACTGAGCCACCGCGGCGGGGCCTATCAACCAAATGATCAGGCAGGCTTTCGTAAAGGATACTGGACGGTAGACCATATTCACGCTCTCAATCAGGTGATAGAGAAATGCGCAGAATATAACCAGCCCCTATATATAGCGTTCATCGATTAGGAGAAAGCATTCGACTCGGTAGAAAACTCAGCTGTCATTCAGGCATTGCGGATTAAGGGTGTAGAAGAGTTTTATGTGAAAACATTGGAAGATAATTATAGCGATTGCACATCTACCATAGTCCTCCATAAAGTCAGCAATAAAATTCCAATACGGAAGGGTGTCCGGCAGGGAGACATGATCTCGCCTTTGCTATTCACTGCCTGTTTACAGGAGGTATTCTGGGGCCTGAAGTGGGAGCAGTTGGGGATAAGAGTTAATGGAGAATACCTAAGTAATTTATGATTATTTGAATTAATTGGAGAGACATGGGAGAGGCCTTTTCCCTGCAGTGGCCGTAGTCAGGATGATGATGTTATTGATGACCTGGAAGCAGTACAGAGCCGAGCTGCCCGTCTTATCACCCGTAACTATGACGGGCTGTCGAGGGTCAATGAAATAAAAAAAATAATTGTCCCTAACCCCTCTTTTCCTTAGCAGGGCAGTATCACTCATGTGTCTGTTTCTTCAAAATTTACAGGATGAATTGAATTCTTCGAGATGCACTGACGACGCACATATGGTTCACCCCACATTGATCGATCATGCAAAGTTGGCGTTCCCCGGTGCTGTACAACAATATGCATTAATTCTTTCATTCCAAATGCATCGTCGGCGTGGAACCACCTTCCACCACAAGTTTTACTCGGAAATGAGATTGAAGAGAACAAGAGGAAGATGTCAGTATATGATTGCTTACCATAGTCATTTTTGAATTTTTCTATTCTGCGTTTCATTTGGTTGTACCCATGCATTCTGTTACATTATAGCCTTCTATAACGTGCCCATCTGAGTGTTCAACATTTGCACAAATGGCGTTATTATATTTCTCATATCAATTTGCCTCCTTGTGTGAATTTTTTCCTCTTGGCATATGTATTCATTCACGTGCTTCGGTTTATCGACTGACATATTTCCGCCAGTTCATCATCAGCCTGACTACACCCACTGCAGGGCAAAGGCCTCTGCCATGTCTCTCCAATTAACCCTGCCGTTTGTCAGTTGGCGCCACTGTATCCCCGCAAACTTCTTAATCTCATCCGCCCACCTAACTTTCTGCCGTCCCCTGCTACGTTTGCTTTCTGTTGGAATCCACTCCGTTACCCTTAAGAACCAGCGGTTATCTTTCCTTCGCATTACATGCCCTGCCCAAGCCAATTTCCTCCTCTTGATTATCTTTCATTGTGTCACAGTAGTGGTTTTTTTTTTTTTTGCTGTATGCGTTATGCCCTCCTGTAACCAATGAATTTTTTGTTTCTATGTATCGCTCAAATCAATAATGCCCTGTGGGCCATGGGAGTATCGGAACTGAATAAAAAAATATACGCCGCCCGTTTTTATCGTAATTGAGCTAGTAAGGCTTTCGATTGAAAGGTTCCTCGCGCTAAGCTTGCCGGCTTAGCGCATTAATCTGCGAAAGCTGATTGGCATTAGCGGATTTGTGCTCAAGTGCACACTCGGCCTTCTGCCGCTCGCGGATTTCCCAGCACACTTCACGGACTCAAGGGCCAGCTTACACGAAAAAACTGCCTAGTTTCCAGTGTTACCTTTTCCGCAGCATAAAAACATTCGTTTTTGAGGAACGGAAATGCCGCTCTAACTTCCTGACGTCTCGATAGACACCCGAACCTCGCCGAAATAGAAGTAATAAAGGAGGGAAGAAACGTGTACTCTGGTAAGGCAATACGTCTACCTAGGTCACGTAGTGACCGCTATTCCGGATCATGAAAGGGAAGACAAATTTTTATCTCCTGGCTTGTTATATCTATTCTCAGAACAAATCCCATCAAATTCTGGTGTATCCTCTACCCTATAGACATAAATCTAATCGGCTCGATTAGATTTATTAGATTAGATTAGACGTTTAATATCTACCCCATCATTGCACACGGGAAGTATTCCTGATGATCGTACGATAGCCCAAATTGTTCCCATCTTCAAAACAGGTGATTGCGCATGCCCAGCTATCATATAATATCCCCTACTAGCATAAATTCTAAACTTCTAGGGAACATTATAGCATCAAACTCAATGTCCCACCTAGATTCAATTAACCTCTTTTATCCGCATCAGTATAGCTTCAGGAAATCGCTTTCACGTGAAACACAGCTGGCCGTGTTCACCCAACACATACTTAAGGACATGGACCATAACCTCCAGACAGATGCAATCTTTTTAGACTTTTTCAAAGGCATTCGAATGCGTATCTCATCATCGTCTATTTGCGAAACTTTCGTGCCTCGGGATTCCTACCAATCTAATTATGCTGGCTTGAACATTTTTTTAAAAGAGCGCTCGAAGTTCAAATCCGCAAATGACATCTACAGGTTTTCCCACTGAATTTAATCCTAGTGCCAGCAGAAATAATCTGAGCGCCGACAGATATAATCTGCCTGCTATGTAATTTAATCTCAGTGTCATGCACTTAATCTAAGCGCCAGCGTATTTAATCCAAGCGCCAACTCGAACAAATCCAGCGCCAACCAATTTAATCCCAGTGCCAACGCAAATAATACAAGCGCCAGCTGTTTTAATCCAGGTGCCAACCAATTTAATCCGCATGCGAATAAATGCGAACAGAGAATAAATAAAGCGAAGTTAAGATAATTTCTGAGACCATGCAAGCCTGTGAGTCACATTCTCATGCACTATTTCGTTTTCTTCGCATACCTTGCAACATCAAAGAGCCATTAGCAGCTGTTAAACCTCAGTATTTTATGCAACTCTTGAGGCTTGTGACTGTCGTGTATTAATTAGTTGGGTAAGCACTGCTGATTATGGGTTGTCTTATGCGCTGAATCTGCATGCTAGTTACAATTCCGGCCTTTATACTGTTTTCATGCAACCGGTGCAGAATTTTTTCGGGAGGCTGTGATAAAGATTCAACACCACTAGCAGAAACAAAGGTAGCAGTGTAATGCAGAGTTCTTCTAGGTGGGACGAGTCACAGAACCGGAGGAACGGTTCTTCACTTCAAGGTTCTCTCACTTCAAGAACGGAAAGTGAGAGAAGCTACACCGGAGCTTACAGCCTAGGTCAAGAATAGCTACTGGCGGCTGCCTTATAGCGGTGTTAACAATCTAGGTTTATACAAGCACAGAAGGGGCCGTCTTTGAAATGCAGTTTTATTTTCTGTAGGACATTAGGTGGCGCAAAGTGTGATCTCACATTTTACATGTCATCTTCACGCAAAGCTGCTGGTGTAAAAGAAAAGTTATGGCGGTCGAAAGCAGCGCATTCTACTCGCTGTACTTGCTGCATACAGTGTGGAGCAGCGTCGAGCAATAAACTGCGCCGATGCTCCCTTTTAGTCAGTCCGGGCGGAGTGGTGAGCGCCAAGTCTCTCCGCTCGCTGAGGAAAGCTTTGACTTCAGACTTGAACTTCGAAAACACTTCCTCTATAGGGTTAAAAAATGGGCTGTAAGGAGGCAACCTCTTGATTGAGTGCAGCTGACTGGCCAGGATTGCCTGTTCCGCTTGGCTGTGAGCGGGAGCATTATCAAAAATAAAAACGGCTTCTGAACCAGGAGCACAGACCTTTGGGCTAGTTGGTTCATAGCAAACACGTACAAGCGCTAAAAAACACGGACAGAGAAGAGACTTGGACAACACGAGAGCGCTCGTGTTGTCCAGGTCTCTTCTCTGTCCGTGTTTTTTAGCGCTTGTACGTGTTTGTTCTGAACCAGGCTCTTCACTTTCGACACGGGCTGATATATCGCTCAAAAATTCGTTAAACACGACCCAGTGAACCTTGTCGACAGCCGTCCAATGTATGACACCATTTGCTGACATACAGGCGATAATGTTAAGGTTTGCGCCTCTGGTGCCAGTCGTCGTCTGCACCGCAGGTTGCAATCGCACGGCCGAAGCTCCTTGAACACCATATGTTATAGTTGGTCTCATCAACGTAAAACCTGCACAAGCGGGGTCCTTCACACTGCAGCCACTGCGCATATGTTTTGCGGGTGCGTTTCACGTCATCTCTGTTGCGGTCGATCGGCCTCTGAGTCACCAACTTCATAGAGTAGCCGTGCGCATCCAGTAGGCGATCGATGCTACTTGTGCTGATGGCAATTCCGGGCAATTCTTCTTCCGCCGCCTGCTTTATTTGCTTTAGAGTGAAAGCAGGGTTGTTGTCCATAATAATTTTGAGAGCCGCTACAACCTCAATTCCGAATTTCTTCGACGTTCCGCCTTTCTTCAACACCTCTCTATCGGTAGCTGCAATTGATCTTGCTGTCTTAAATTGATGCCCAGCTTGTCTGTCATTTTTTTTCACATCTCCTCCGCGCCTTGACACATCGAGAATTCTGGCCCTGTCATGTTCAGAGACTTTGCTGTTCTTTCTTCTTGGTGCATCTGGGAGCTTGAATGGCGGTCCTCGTTTTCGGTGTCCAATTAGGACCTAAGAGCACGGCTCATCGGCTTCCATGGAAGAAAATACTGCGCGTTAATGTCCATGCGAGATGTAAGAAAAGTGGTACACTATCACCTGCTTATAGTATACGAGTGCGTACCACCACCGTCCGGCTCTACTCCGTTGTGCAAATGTAGCCACAATGCGGCACACACAAAGCCGTCTGCTTTGAAACTTCCTTTTCTTCTGTATTTTTAACAATGCTTTTTTACGTGCCTGAGAAATAAATCTTATTTCTTGAAAAAGAAAGTTCACAGATTTCTATAACGAGTGCACATATCTATGTCTTTTTCTGTTGTCCTAGCATATTTTGCAAAAGCAGACGACAATCCACAAGAAATGGAGGCGCAAAACTTGCCTTTTGCTTTGGAACTTTCCATCATTGGCTGTGTACCTTTTTTTCACACGAAACTACGTAGGGCTAATCTAAAGTACGGTTTATTAACACTTTCTTTGACTATCTGACAAAATAATCGCATCTTTTATTGAAGACAGTGGATTCAATGTTACATTATAAACAGTGTGTGCATTTGTGCCCTCCTCCGTTCTATGGTCGTAATAAAGAGCCAGTAAGCCATAGCACTGAGCCCCTGTGCAGCTTTTTAATGCTGATATTGTGCGCTTTAAGCGGCGCTTTAAAACACTTGTATCAAAGTAGTGTTGGTTATAATATTGATGAAAGCTATGCAATATGTGGACACTTCGCTCAGGCATCGCATGGTTTGAAAAATTATCTAATCTTTATTCCTGGTATTCGTGTTCTATGCTTTGGAGTCTTCTACAGCATTCGTTTTTCGAGTGTGGATTAAATTGGTTGGCACCTGGATTAAAACAGCTGGCGCACGTATTATTTGCGTTGGCATTGGGATTAAATTGGTTGGCGCTCGCATTGTTTGAGTTGGCGCTTGGATTAAATACGCTGGCGCGTGGATTAAATGTTTTGCACTCAGATTAAATTCATGGCACGCAGATTATATCAGTCAGCGCGTAGATTATTTCCACTGGCACTAGGATCAAATTCAGTAAGAAAACCTGTAGTCACCCTTACGAGATGTAACATCACGTGTCCCTCAAGGGGCCGGCCTATCACCATTACTTTTCTTAATATACATTAACGACCTACCCTCTAACATTCAATGCAAATTACGAGTCTTCGCGCATGATTCGCCATTTATAATGCAATAAATATCCCGACTGATAACCTTGTTTTGCAACAGGACCTTGACGTTATTGCATCATGGTGCGAAAAATGGCGAGCGCCATTACATCTATCTGAATGCGCATCATTTTCCTTCACTCACAAACCCACCATATCGCATGTGCACACTAACAGTATCTCATCAGTGCCGATCACCGCTGCAATATCTTATAATCACCTAGGTGTACATCTCGCACCATCATTTTCATGGGTCACCCACATTACAACTATTTGCTCCGATACTTCACTCACACTTGGCTGCCAGAGAAGTAATCTGAAATCTGCATCCCCTAACATAAAACAGCTGGCGTACGAAACATTTGTACGGCCAAAATTATAGTGTGCATCATCCATCTGGCACCCATGGCAATCATATCTCACCGTCGATTTGGAATCGATCCAAAATCGTGCAGCTCGGTTCATTACTTCATGTTACTCAAGAGAAACCGGCGTCACCGCCCTCAAGCGGTCCCTCCGAGTCACGCCCTGTCGTTTCCCGCCTATGATTACTCAATACATTTGTCATAGCACGAGAACACGACACACTCTATTAACCACGTCACTACGAACGTCCTTACGGCTCAGTCACGGAAACCCGATAGCACGCATAGGGTGCCCGCACGAATGCTTACAACAACCCATTCTTTGCCAACGCGAGAACACTCGAATTCACAGCCTAACGACATCGTTTCATGCACTGATCACAAAACATTCCGGGAGAAAATAAAAATTCATCTCATACAGATCCTGGTCGCATAAGCGCACTTTGCAGCAAATATTGTTTAATCTGTCTTTCAAGAGTGGTGTATCGCCTGTTGTCGAATCCTGTCATGGTTGGAGCCCTTGCCATGTGAGTGTGCACGTTTGATTTCCTGTTTGTTATGCATTTTCACATCGCCTTACGCCGTTTCAACAATACGTCCCCCTCATGTAATGCCTTCAGGCGTTTAAGAAAACAATAAATGAAATGAATTAACTGAAAGAATAAGAATGGGGTGGACCGCATATGACAGGCTCTCTCAGATATCATGAATGGTAGTTTACCAATATCCCTCAAGAGAAAAGTATACAACGGATGTATATTACAGGTACTCACCTATGAGGCAGAAGCATGGAGGCTAACGAAAAGGGTTCAGCTTAAGCTAAGGACGACGAATCGAGCTATGGAAAGAAAAATCATAGGTGTAACGTTAAGAGATCGGAAGCGGGCGGAGTGGGTGAAAGAACAAACGCTGGTTAAGGTGATCCCAGTCGAAATCAAGAGGAGAAAATGGCCTTCGGCACGGCATGTAATACGAAAGCAAAATAACCGGTTGTCGTTAAAGGGCAACTGCATTGGTTTCAGAAATCGATGAGCTTAAATGGGTCGGATGTGTGAAACTTGCAGGTAAAGCATGCGTAGTCCTTTTGGGCTAGCATTTGAAATGGTGAAGTAATCGCCGATTAAAATCGCGACGGCCTTCGGGCTTCTCCGCAGAGCACAACGCCAAGGGGGGGGGGGGGGGGGGGGGGGGGGGCATGATGACGTCATCGAAGGTATCGGTACATTTTCAATGCATACACGCCCAATTTGAAGCAAAAACCAACGTCGCCAAAGGCAATGCCCTCCGAACGTTGTTAGGCAGCATTCAACAAGGAACGCTAGTGTGTGGCTGACGGCAGCGGTAACTTGAAATCATACCTTCTGTGACGTCACGCTAAACTTCCCCGCACTCCTTTGGTGCTCTGAGGAGAAGCGTAAAATTCAATCGTCGATTACGTGACCATTTTAAATGCTAGTGCAAAAAAACTTGGCATGCTTTACCTACAACCTATATAGATTTGAATCCTTGAACATCGCGAAATTCTCAAAAAGTGGTGCAGCTGCCCTTTAAGCTTACGTTACGTTATATGGGGTTTTATGGCGCATAAGCAACTATGGCTATCATGCGCCAAACACAAGGTTAGATGATGTTATGTCAAGTGTACAGAGGTTACATTATAATAGATTTAAAACATTGGCTTTCTTTAGAAACTTACAAACAAGTGAAAACTCGACAAGTGTTTGCTCGCCTAAAAGCAATGCGGGATGAAATGGAATGTGTTCATTGTAAAATGCCGTAAAAAACTTTTTTCTAAGTACTTCGAGATGCGAACAAGAAATTAAAATGTGATTTACTGTGAGCTCCTCACCACACATTTCACACAGAGGTCTGTCTTTTTTTGTTAATAAGAAGTTATGGGTGATGTGTGTGTGACCTATGCGTAAACGACATAAAATTACTTCGATAAAACGCTCTTTATGGCGGCATGATTTCCATTCTTTTAAAATGGGCTTTACAGTATGCAGCTTGTTGTTTCCTTCATTTTCCCAAGAGGCTTGCCATTTGGCTCTTAGTTAGCTACGTACTAACTTCATGTAATCCCTAGGAGGCAAAATCACATGTTTTATTTCCATGGTTCCGGCTTGTGCAGCACACATGTCGGCTCTATCATTATCCCTAATGCCAACGTGACTGGGAACCCAGCAGAATTTTATAACATGTTTTTGTGTTGTGATCTTTACTATGTTGTGTATGATGCTTCCTATCAGTGACTCCGTGGCATTTTTGGATTTTAATGCTGTAAGAACGCTCAGTGAATCTGTATAAATGATGCTGTTTTTGATGTTTTCATTTGTTATTTTCTGTACCGCAACACAAATGGCATAACACTCAGCGGTGAAAACTGTAGCACAAGACGGCAGTCGTACTGCATTTTTATTTTCTCCTTGTATTACTGCGCTTCCTACATGAGCATGAGTTTTTGACCCGTCAGTATAAAATGACGTGTAATTTCTGTATTTTTCTTGTAGCGCTAGATATTCTTGTATTATATGGTCGTGTGGTGTACAGGTTTTCCTGAGGCGTGTTAGTGTGACGTCATACACTATGGGGAGAGTGTACCACGGTGGTAGCGCTTCGTGTCTTGGGGCAATATTTTTGATTTCGTTTAGTATGTTCAGAGTTTGACATTTTTCTTCGAAGCGCAAGAGCAACGGCTTAATCGCATGGGGCTTGTTGTTGAAGAGTATTCGGGATGGGCATTTCGTGACAATTGGGTAACAGAGATGCTTGGGCTGAGAAAGGATTTTGAGGATGTATGTACAAGTTAGTGCTGTTCTTCGACCTTCTAAGGAAGGTTCATTAGTTTCCACATACAGACTTGCTATTGGTGAAGTTCTGTAAGCACCGGAAGACAACCTTAAACCGAAATTGTGGACAGGATCCAGTCGTTTTATGTAGGACGGTCTTGCTGAGCCATATACTATGGACCCATAGTCTAACTTAGAGCGAACCAGAGAACGATATATATGTAACAGGGAAGCTCTATCAGACCCCCAGCGTTTTCTTGATAGTATTTTCAGCACATTGAGGGACAGGGAAGCTTTTTTCTTTAAGCTGTTTATATGTGGCAAGAAAGTGCGCTTTTTATCGAAAGTTATCCCTAGGAATTTATGCTCTTGTTTGACAGGTAGTGGGGTTTGGTTTAAATATAGTGTGGGGTCGGCCTGTAGGCCTCGTCTCAAAGAGAACAGAACCGCTACTGTTTTCTGAGGGGAAAATCTAAATCCGTTTCTATCTGCCCAGGTAGCCAGTTTATTTACTGTTATTTGTATTTGCCGCTCACAGGTAGGTATGCTGGAAGACGTGCATGCTATTTGGAGGTCGTCTACGTAAACTGAGTACATTATCGATTTTGGGATTACTTTTCCTATGGAGTTCATTTTGATGACAAATAAGGTCGTGCTGAGGATGCACCCTTGGGGCACTCCAGTTTCTTGGATAAAAGTCTTGGAGAAGGTTGCGCCTAGGCGGACTCTGAACGTTCGATTGGTCAGGAAGTCGCTCAAACAGCTCAGCATCCTGCCGCGGATGCCTAGGTCCGCTAGGTCACGGAGGATACCGAACCTCCACGTGGTATCGTAAGCCTTCTCCAGATCAAAGAAGACTCCGATACAGTGTTGGCTGTGGATGAACGCTTCCCGGACTGAGTTCTCAAAGCGTACAAGGTGATCGGTTGTGGAACATGTCTTTTTAAAACCGCACTGGTGTATATCTAAAAGTTGCTGGGACTGAAGTATGAAGGTTAGTCTGATGTTTAGAATGCTTTCGAATGATTTTGCTATACAGCTAGTTAGTGCTATTGGCCTGTAACTGGTGGGACTAGTTTGTGGTTTGCCAGGTTTTAGAAAGGGTACTATGATTGCTTCTTTCCATGCTTGGGGGATTTCTCCACTCATCCATATTTTATTGAAAAATTTTAGGAGAGCCTCTATGGCAGCCTCAGAGAGGTGAGCAAGCATGACATAATGTATATTGTCTGGGCCTGGTGCTGTCATTTTACCGGAGTTAGTACTGTGTTTAGTTCCTGCATGGTAATAAGCTGATTGTAGTCTTCATGTATGCATGTTCCAAAGGGCAGGCTTTGTTTTTCTACTATTGTTTTGTGCTTTTGAAATGTGTGTGTGTAGTTGGATGCGCTTGAAACTGTGGAAAAATGCTCACCCAATATGTTGGCCTGTTCTTCTAATGTTGTTTGAGTACCGGGTGTTGTTAGCATTGGAAATGTGAACGGAGTAAAATTTCCTGTGAATTTCCGCACCTGCTCCCACGTTTTCTTTGATGATATTGAGCTGTTTATGGAGGATATGTACTCTTGCCATGATGCCCTTTCTGCGCTGCGTCTAATGTATCGTGCTTTGGCTCTAGCCCTTTTGAAGATGAGCAAGTTTCCTGCAGTGGGATATCTGCGAAGGTTGCCCCAAGCCTTGTTTTGCTGCTTTTTAGCCATTGAGCATTCATTGACCACCAAACTTTATGTGTTTTTCGTGAAATTTCAGATGTTTGTGGGATGGCTTCTATTGCTGCAGATATTAAGCATGTGACAAATTTTTCATTTAGTTCTTCTATAGTAAGGGTTTCGGCATATTCTTTTTCTAGTGTGGCCTTCGTTCTGAAAAGTGCCCAATCGGCGAGGTGAATTTTCCATCGCCGTGGCTTCGTAGGGAGGACGAATGTAGCTGATGTTAGTTTTAAAACCGTAGGTAAGTGATCACTTCCCCGGGAGTCATCTAAAACATCCCAAATAAAATCATTAAAAACAGATGGTGATGCAAATGCTAAATCGAGGCAGGTCATTTTTCCAGAGCTGGGGCAGCAGTACGTGGCTTTTCCCGTATTCATTAAACATATGTTATTCGAAAGAATAAAATCCTCGATGAGCTGACCCCTGGAATCAGTGTGCTCACTTCCCCAGAATGAGGAATGTGCGTTAAAATCCCCTATTATTACATATGGCTCTGGCAACTGTTCCAGAAGTTCTTCTCTGTCATGCATGGCTATTGTGCTGTGTGGTGGTATGTACACAGAGCATATTGTTATTGTTTTATGGCTAATGATGTTTACTGCGACCGCTTCTAAGTTCGTCTTTAATGATACCTCTCTTGCAGGGACATCGCTTTGCGTTATGATAGCGACGCCTCCTGAGAGTCGGCTAGCTTGTACTCGGTCTTTCCGGAAAATATTATATTTTTTTAAGATGTTTGTGTGCTGTGGCCCAAGGCTCGTTTCTTGCAGGCGCACAGCTGTAGGTGCCATTGTTTTGAGCGTATCGGTTATGTCTGTGTAGTTTCTGTGTAGACCTCTACAGTTCCATTGTATTAGATACGCCATTGTGATAAGTTGGGGATTGGGGAAAGTTACTTATTCTCAGGGGCAGTGATTCGTGGTTTCCCTTTTTTCTCTAGGGAGTCTCGCCGCCGCTGCAGCGGTGGCGAACCAGGAGTTTTATCCATCGCCACTTTCGTGGCGCCGGATTTCCGCGGAGAATCCGCGGATACGTGTGTTTTAGATGTCAGCGGACTTTCGCTGACATCCATCTCCTCCACGGTGGACGTGGAGGATGTTTCTTGTTTGCGATGGCCCGTGGCCTTCGCATTCGTCTTTTTTGTTGGCAATAGTGAATCATGCTCTGCTCCAGGGGCAGAGTCTCTTGGGTCAGCAGTTGCCTTCTTAGAGGGGTGGGGCAACAGGTCCAGTTCAGCAGAGCTGTTCTGGGTGTCTGTCGCCGAGGATGCCGCTGCTGAAAGTGGGGCCTGAGGGCCTCCGGCGAGGATCGCGTGGTCTTCCCGCGAAATTTTCAGCCCTGTGGACTGTGTCACCGACTTCTGTGGTGGGGACTTGGTTGTCGTCCCCAGGTCCTTCGGATCGACCTGTGTGCCGACAGAAACTGAAGGCGGCGGCGGTCCCCGCGTCACCGCTTCAGAGTATGTCCCTTTCTGTTGGAAAGAGACGCGTTTTTTTGCTTCAAGGTAGGACAGGTTTTCTGTGGTCTTCAAAGTTATGATTTGTTTTTCTGTTTTCCAGACTGGGCACGACCTGGAGTACGCGCCATGTGCGCCATTGCAGTTGATGCACTTTGGTGTGCGTTCGCATCTTTCTTCTGTATGTGCGTCTTCTGCGCATGTGACACAAGTGGGTTTGCCTCGGCAGGCCAACATGCTGTGTCCAAAGCGCTGGCACTTGAAACATCGTCTCGGATTCGGTATGTATGGGCGGACTTTACAATGGAGGTATGCGGCATGGATGGAGTCAGGCAGAGTTGTGCTATTGAAAGTTAGTACAATATGTTTGGTCTTGATTTCAGCATTGTTTCTCCGGATGGTTATTCGTCGGGCTGCTATTACTCCCTGTTCGGCTAGTTCTTCCATTTCCGCATCGGTACTCTGTAGGAGTTCATATTCAGATATGACGCCCTTTGAGTGGTTCAGGGTGCGGTACGGGGTTACCTGTATGCTCATTTCTCCAAGATTCTGTAATGACATCAGTTTGGTGCTCTGTTCTTTTGTGTTTATTTCTACAAGGAGGTCTCCGGTTCGTTGCTTTTTTGCTTTGTAGTCTTTGCCTACACAACTTTTTAGGGTGTTGGCGATGACAAAGGCAGATAGGTTGGCTCCCGGTACATTAGTGTTTGAGTGCAGCATAAAAAACTTCGCAAACGTTTCTGGCTTCTGTGGACTCAGTTTCTTCACATCGGTGCGACCCCTTTTCGGGGGTCGATCAGATTTTTTTGCAGATTTTTCCATACGGCATGTATAAACTAAGGGTTCCTGATACTTTGTCGCCTCTGATTCACCCTTATACACAGAGGAAGGTCCCGGGACTCCCCGCCTGGTAGACAGACGAGGAGCCCATCGGCCGAGGATTGACCACTTCCTCGACCGCCACCGTTCAAGGTTTCTTCCCTCCACCTTTCAACCTATCGCCACGGTACGGATGACAGCTTCGGTATGGGGACTAAGGGTCCGTGTTGGCGCCAAGCACCAACACCTCGTTACACAAGGTGCCCTTGCGGGCTGCCCTTTAAGGGTAACGGAGTGGATTCCAAGAGAAGGCAAACGTAGCAGGGGGCGGCAGAAAGTTAGGTGGGCGGATGAGATTAAGAAGCTTGCGCGGATACGGTGGCCGCAACTGGCAAAGGACATCGTAGATGAAATCAAGAGGAATAAATGGGGCCTAAGCGGAGCCGCGGTGGCTCAGTGGCCCTCCCTTTCCTGGCGCATACTGCAATTTAGCTGCCGATGCGAAGATCCAGCTTCACGCAACCTGATTTGGGCATACGGTCACCAGGGACTCCAGGGAAACGAACAGGCCGATCAGGCCGCTCGCGCACTCTCTCCCCGGGCTATCTCCCTGTCCTTGGAAGCCTACTCCGAATCAGACAATCTGGCCCTTACATTCAAACAAATCACCGATTACTACAAGGAGGAGCACCGGCACTACCCGACCCCTTATAAGAGACTGGACGCGCTGACGAGCGCCTCCTCAGTGTAAACACTGTGGCGAGGTGGCTGACACCTACCACATGGTTTGGGCTTGCCAGCGCAACTCAGCTCTCTCCCTCCACCCCAACCCTACCAGAGAGGAATGGGAGCAGGCCCTGCTTGGCTGCTCGGACCTTCAGGCCCAAAAGGCTTTGGTCAAGAGGGCTAAGCTGGCGGCTTCGACCAATGGGGTCCCGGAATAGGGACTCCACCCATTGCGGGGCTCTTTAAGAAAGCCTCACCTCTTTTATTAAATAAAGGCTTTTCATCATCATCATCCTCATCAAAACTCTAACACTGTACTGTGCCCGGCGGGGCTTAAGTATTTCAACACATCCTTTGACGGCGCGTGCCAGCTCTGTGGGGAGGTGGTTGACACCTCCCGCATGGTTTGGGAGTGCCCATCTATCCCCCCCCCCCCCCCCCCCCCGCCTCAACCCCACCAGAGAGGACTGGGAGGCGGTCCTGTTCGGCTGTCAAGACCTCAAGACCCAAAAAAGGTCTCGGTTCAACGGACGAGGATGGCGTTGCTTGCCAATGCGATTACGGAATAGGGGCTTCACCTAGTATTGTGAGGGGAAGGTGCCAATAAGGCCCTACCCCAATCACATCTCTGTAATTGTTTAATTGTTGATAAATGTTTTTCGCCACCGCCACGACGGCCCCTCTTCCTTTCTTCTACCAAATTCTTCACCATAGTACTCGCGACGGCGATCCAACTCATCGCTCAATCATATGGGTCCCCGGCCACCAAGGCATGCCATGTAACGAAGCCGCCCATGAGGTAGCCCGCGCACTCACTCACCGGGCATCAGGCATTCCTTCGGAGGACCTTAACCCAGATCACAGCCCTCTTATTTCTTCTCAAGACTTTGCTGAGCACTAACGTGCCGCACGCCGGCGCTACCCGGTTCCTATGAAGGGACTGGGTAAAGCTGGCGAACGAACTCTCCTCAGGCTCTTTACAAACATTAAAAACACCCTGCTGTGTCCGGCGGTTCTCAAGCACTTTAATCCTTTTTGGAAGGCCGCTGCTCATTTTGTGAGGAGGTGGCCGACACCTTCCACATGGTTTGGGCATGCATGAAAAATCCTTCTCTCCCCCCCATTACCCCTTCCCCTACCCGCGAGGACTGGGGGGCGGTCCTGCCCGGCTGCCAGGAACTATCCGCCCAACAGGGCCTGGTTCGGAGGACGTGCGCAGTGGTCATGACCAACGAGATCCCGGAATGAGGGAGTCCGCCAAGTATTGCAAGGGGCGAGACCCACTAGGGGCCTCTCAGGGGCAAGCACCTCTCTGTAAATATTGTAAGGGAAGACTTCACGTAAGACGTTTATTCTAGCCCTTTCGCCAGAGACGTCTACCAAGCGAACAGCCTCAAGCGATGACGATGGGAATCATCAGGTGAAAGAGAATGAAGTCGCAGCCAGAGAGGCGACGACGACGGAGGCGAATAAATTGCTTACAATATAGCCGAATAAATGCTTTTCACCACCACCACCCCCTTTCTTTTTTCACTCCCTCCTTTATCCCTTTCCCTACGGCGCGGTTAGGGTGTCCACCGAGATATGTGCGACAATTACTGCGTCATTTCCTTTCCTCAAAACCAATTTTCATTTTCAGGGAATGTAATGCGAAGGCAAGATAACCACTGATCTTTCAGGGTAACGGAGCGGATTCCAAGAGAAGGCAAACGTAGTAGGGGGGAGGGGGGGGCATAAAGTTGGGTGAGAGGATGAGATTAAGAAGATTGCGGGGATACGGGTGCCGCAGCTGGCAAAAAGAAAGGGTTATTAGATAGAGAGACACGGGAGAGGTCTTTGCCCAGCAGTTGGCGTAGTCAGGCTGATGATGATCAGGAGGAAGTACGTTGCTACAAAAAACTGATTCGATTCGTTCTAAACCCCCTCTACACACTTAACAGAACGCACGTGCCTCTAAAGTGAGTATTAGGAAACTTGCTTAATTTGATGCTTAACTAATTAAACAGAATTTTAAAGATACACTGAGGAGCGCCACACGACGGGAAACAATATGTCTTTGGTTGCACCCAAATCCGATTCACCACTTTTTTTAATCACTGCTTCAAGTTACGTGAAACACCCTGTACAGCAAGCTTTCCAAAATGTAAATAGACGAGGAGGGAGAGTATAGCCTAGGATGGGATCATAGATGTATTATTCTGCATATGCGTGCCCTGATCAAAAGAGAAATGTATAAAACACAAAAAAAACGAAAGCAAAATTCAACGTCCAACAAATAGCGCTAATAGCAGCAGGCGTTGAGAAAGCATAAGATTAACGCCCCATGGAAAAGTGGGATTGTAATTAGAACTACTCAGCAGTATGGAAATGGAACAAGCAAAGTTACAAACCGCTGGGAAGGAAACCACGAGGCTGACGCAATAAGGAATTTAAGGCGGTCATTGAACAACTACGGGTGGCTTCAGGGAAACAGAGAGGAAGGAATAGACCGAAAATGGGAATCTTATCGATGATAGAAACTGCTTGTATAGGTCCTCGTCCAGAGTAAAATAAAGTAATCCCCTGATCGCGCAGCTAAAGGTGGGCCAAGGAAATTTTGGAACCATATAAGTTGTTTGGGTAAAAAAAAAGCGAAGCGCAAGAGGAGGGTGCACGCTGCTGCAGGTACCGCAGAAGCCCGCAGCAACCACACAGACTTTTTTTTTATACTGGACGTTTTGTTTCATGAACGTTTATGAAACAAAACGTCCAGTAAAAAAAAAGCGTGCGTGGTATCTTTCGGATGTCTTGTCCACGTGTCCTTGCTGTGGCCTTCCTCGGTACCTACAGCAGTGTGCCGATCGATATAGAAATATAAAGGTACAGTCGGGGACAAAAGTCTCCGGACCACGTGTTCCTCAAACAAAGCTTATAGCTCTACTATCAGACAGCAGCTGAAGACCGCACTTGTGGAGATGAAAGAACAAAAATTTAACTTTTGCCTCCACAAGGGTGGTCCCCAGCCGCCGACTATTAGCAAAGCTATCGGCTTCGTTAGAGGAACACGTGGTCCGGAGACTTTTGTCCCCGACTGTACCTTCATTAAACAAAGTTATAAGTCGGAGTCCCTCCTGTCTTCATGTTCACGATATGGGCTATGCCTTAGTTAATGTCTCCGAAGGTTTTAATCGCCTGAGGTTCTTTAACGTGCACTGACATCGCACAGCACATGGGCCTCTAGCATGTCGCCTCCGTGGAAACGTGATCGCCGCGTGATCGAACCAGCGTCTTTTGGGCCCAGCGGCCACAGCGCCGGCTTTCGTCATGTTGATGTCTTGTAATTTTGCAGTAGAAGCGTGTGAACTAAACAGTGCAGAACGAATTGGTGGTAAGTGCTGCTTCGCTAGCCAGTTAAAAATTACTGTGGGCACTTCGTTTTCGCAGTTTGTACGTGTCTTCGTCTATGGTCCCCAAAGCGACAAAGCGAATAATTTGTTCCAGTGAACCATGCCGGCAGCCGCCGAACAACGTGCAAAACCCGACCGAAAAGGCGGGGAGAACACGATACCAGGAACCACCCTGATGGCCACCATTGGACGCTAGGGCCTAACCTTCTTGTAAGCTTTCCGCGTATAATGAGGCCATTACGTTCATTCACTTCATAAGCGGTTACAAGCCACATTATTTTTTTTAGCCTCCAGCAGCAAGGAATTCTTGTTCCGCGGAATCAATGCAAGGATGAGCCTGATTGTAAGGGAAAACGTTTCCGTGGGGCCGTCGCTATCTCCAAACGATTCTGCAATGTCTCTGCGCGTCGTCAACAGTCCGCGCGAAATCCGCGTTCCTTCCCCCCCCCCCCTCCCCCCTCTCTGATTATGATGTTCATCCTGTCTCACAAAAGTAACTGCTCGGGCGCTGTCACCCTCGAAAGAGAAGCTAGGCCTCTTTCTCCTCACATCATGGCGCCTTGTGTTTCGCAATACACTCCAGAATGCGTGTGGTGCGGAGAGATAGCCACCCTCTACCACTCCACATTGGGCTGTCGGGCGGGCGAGCCCGATAGAGCCCAAAATTACAAACCCGTCAGTCGAGCAGCGGGAGGAGCTTCTGTCCAGCTCCGACCCGCAAGATCAGCTTGCGCTGGTTGAGCGGGCCGAGGAGGCAGCAAGAACCAATGGGACCCTGTACCTAGGAACACCACCTGCTGCTCAAGACCCCAACCCCTAAACCCCGTCCCATTTTGCGGAATGAAGTTTATACTACTACTCCATAATGCTCACAGTTGAGCAGTCATAGAAAATGCAGTTCGAAATTCCCACTGACGAGCATGATTGGTGCGTTCATATACCGAACATCATTGCCTTGAGATATATTATAAACACCCTGGCTACAACACAACTGTGGGAGTGTGGGGAGCGCAGGTACTTTGTGCAGCCAAGTCAAGTTTGCAATTTCCACAATCCTGCTGCTTCTACAGACCATCTCGTTGACGCTGCGGCATTGTCGCACGGAATGCAATAAGTGACGTGCTCACCGTGTGCCGGTCCTCGGAGACGGTGAGCTCTGCCGTCCAAAGATTCTCGTGTACGTAGAAAACGTGTCCTGCACCTCCAGTCATCCAACCACGTGTCTGCCCACAGTCGTGACCTGCGCAAATTCGTTATGGGGGTTTGAAACTGTAGCCCATTGTCAACTTTCGTCACGGTTAGCCCGGTGCCTGCTACGGTTCTCTTCAGGTATTTTCTTTGTTCTTTTCTGTTTCTGGAATTTGTTTCTCTTTTTATACATGCGATCAATCAGCATGCCACTATAGGGACCTTAGAAGACAGGAGTAGTGCGATGTTTAGGGAAATCCCCCACGGTGAAGTAAATTTATAATAAGGAAGTAATTACCAAATAGCAGCCATACGGCGTCACTGCTGAATTGCAGTGACGCCTGACATCGCACCCAATTACTCAATCATTCTCAGCATTTTCGCAGCGTATCCGTGACTCACGCATCATTCCAATGTGTCATCACTAATTTCACTTGCAACTAGTTCAGCAGGCCCCGGGGTTCCAAATACTCACACAGCACCCAGTCGTCCGCGTAGTTCATGTATATGTAGTTTCGCACACGGATCCTCGCCTTTTTTTTTTCCCCTGATGTGTCACCTCCTTGCTTTTGCACTGCGCGTATATCTTCTACTATAGCGCGCTTGCAGCAGTGCACAGGTGCCAAACAACATGTAAAGCAAGACTGCAAGCATGACCAGTCCTTCAAATATACCAAACGCAACTGATCTTTTATAATTCATGAACATCATGGCCACAATACAACTGTGACAGTAAGGGGAGTTCATATACTCTAGACATCCAAAAAAAGTTCGCTTTCCTTAGTCCTGCTCCTGCGGACTATGCATTTAGATGGTTCCGCAGCATTTTAGCTTTGGCTGAATTGCGCGATGTGCTCACCGTGTGCAGGTTCTCGGAGACGGTGAGCTCTGCCGCCCAAGGCTTCAGGCGCAGCAACGTGGACAACTTCTCCTGTTCCTCCGGTCATCCAGCCCCGCGCTCGGGTACAGCACGGACCTGCACAAATTTGTTACCAGGGGGGGGGGGGGGGGGGGGGGGGGAGTAAGGGAATTAAGGGCAAGATAAGAAAAGATCCAGGCAACCCCTGGATCAGCTTCAGCTTTTATAAGGTGACAGTGCTACATGCTGTGCTCAGTTTAACGTCCCCAAACTGCTCATGAGCTATGAAAGACACCGCAGTGAAGATCTTCACAATAATCTGGACCACCCGACGTTTTAACGCGCCCGGACAGTGCACAGCCCATGGCTGCTGTTGCATTTTGCCTTAGCCCTGTGGTAAGAGTGTTCGGCTACTGAGCCGGAGGACTGGGGTTCAATGCCGAAGAATGCCACTGTCTTCACACTAGAACAGCTTATGAAGGGAATATTGGAAGCCATCATATTGCTGAATTATTGTAATGAAAATCATGATGGATGGAAAAGCATGGTGGAGGGTAGAGCAGCACGACATTGGGAGAGCGCCCAGGGCTACTTAGTCGGCCAGCTGTGCCGATCCCAGCCAGGCACGCTAGGTGGATTTTGAGAGAAGTATAGGTATTGGGAGGGCGATAAGACAATGGAAGTGGCATTGTCCTAGGTCGGCGTATGGAAGGGGGCAGTTTCTATAGGACGAGTCGGAACGCGCCCGAAAAAACTACAACGGGACTCCAGAGAGCAGTGGGCCCAAATTAATTTTTCGGGGGATGGGGATGCGAGTAACGGAGGGGATGAGGTCGAGAGAAGGAAGTTTGTGCAAGCGAGAGTAGCACATGTTCCGTGATTTGCTTATTTTAGAGGAGGGCTTCGCCCTCCGAGGGTGCACTTGACTAGAGGATCGCAGGTGTCCTCCATAACCACCGCAATAAAATTGCAGTACGGAAGGATGTCAGACAGGGAGGCACTATATTTCCAATGCTATTCACCGCCTAGTTGCTGGAGGTATTCGGAGACCTAGATTGGGAACGGTTGGGGATAACAGTTGCGAGCATCCAGTCTACCCTTCGACCGCCCTAGGCGGCGCATATCCTGCCGAACTCTCTCAAGTGGCCTACAGCGACCCTTACCCTCCCGGCTCTCTCGGGGTTGGCAGAGAAGAAAGCTGGGAAGCAGCATCCACATCGTCACGTGGGCGACCCTCCTTTCCCCCTCGTGTATTCGGTGGCCGCACGGGCAGCCCACCACGGGGAGAGAGTTGAAGGAGCCATGGGACAACGCGTGACGGGATGGACGGGATGGGCGGAGCCATGAGACAAACGCGGCTTTTCCAGGTGACATCGAGCTTTCCCCGTGCCCGTTTCCTGCTGCCTGCGCTACCGAGGGCGGTTATCGTATTTTGGAATCACCCCAAATAAACGATTTGCCCGCGGGCTATACCTCGGTGTGTTGGTCCTGTCGACCTCCACAGTGTAATCGGGGCTAGCGGAGTGGCATTGGTCCTGAGTGCTCGCTGTGTCGTCCTTAACATAAGCAGAACCCTTTTCGTTAGCCTCCTCGTTTCTGCCTCATATGTGACTACTGGTGGGATGCAGCTGCTGTACAGTTATCTCTTCAGGCATAATAATGAGTGGAAAATGATCCATTCCGCGTGGGTTGTCCAGAAGATCTCATTTAACATCATTAAAAGGTAATGGTGAATTAAACGATAAATCTAAACTGCTAATTTTTGCAGTTTTTAGGGAGCAGTACATGGGCTTTCCTGAATTCAGTAGGCACACATTACTGCACAGAATAAAATCTTCTAAAATGCGACCTCTGGGATTAGTTTCTCCACTTCCCCAGAAAGAGGAGTTCTCCGACTAACAGATATGGCTCTGGTAGCTTTTCTAGAAGTGTTTCTAAGCATCTGAGGTTGAGGTTTCCATTAGCGACCTCAAGGTCGGATACCGGCTTCAAAAAAATCAAAAATAAATAGAACAAATTTGAGTAGGCAAATAAAAATCTATCGACCGAGAATCATGTGAGAAGCTTGGTAACAACTAGTTACGGCACCTTAGATATGTGGTGTACTGTGATCGAAGGAGACGGTTTTGATCCAGAGGCAAGTCATTTTGCTCGTTTCGATGAGTGGCGCTCCAGCTTGGCCTAAATGCCGAAAATGGCCGCAAAAGCAGCAAGCCATACAACCTCTAATGTTGCGTACCACTTTTTGCACCCGACATTGCATACACTATCCAAAGTATACGCAAGAAGAAAAGCCGGTATTCTGGCATGAGAGCTCGGAGCGTTTATGTATGGCTTCTATGTCGACAGCAACTAATACCGCTTTTTAAGGTCGCTTTTGAGGGATATTTGATGATACGTGTTATATTACCGGTTTGATAAAAAACACAATCATGAGCAAACATACAAATTTTGCAGGACACACGCGACAGGAATAACGCTCATTAAGGCACGACAGAACCAAGTTGTATTCATTTATATGTATTTGTAAGCGGCTTCGTTGTATATTTGGCTGTTATTTTTTATTATTTATCACAAATGTCCACTTTCTTTAAATTACACTAGTGAAAACAGGTAGGCCACAACGGCGCATAGGTTGGAATGCGCGTTTTTTACATCGGCTCGCCCGTCAAAGTCCACCTGAGCGAAACCTCTCGCTTCTCTGCAAGGCATCTGAAGCCCCTGCAAAACGCCTGAAGAAAAGTGTAGTGTGCTGCCGATCCTTACGAAAACAGCTCGCCAACCTAACTTATGTCCTATGATAGAAGGAAAGGGAAAGAAAAGAATGATGACGAAGCCACGAGAATCGCAAACTAAAAACAGGACTGGTGCCGGAGAAATTAAAAAGGAGAGGACAACTGCGCGCCTATGCACTCCATAACGCCTCTTTGTAATCGATTCGATTCACTAACTGTGAATGAAAAGAATAAATTGAGTGAATAGATTTGCGCGACACCGACCACGAATTTTTCACCATGATCAGCCCAATGCAAAATGTGGCGAAAAAAACACGTGGTAGGTGAACTATTCGTGATGTAGCATCTGGAATATATTTGTTCAGCGTCTAAATAATAGTTCCCAACGCAAATGGTCCGGGAAAAAGTGACGCTGCTTACGAAGCAACCGAATCAGTCAAAGCTTATGCATTCGACGTGTATGTCAGTCGCATGGTATTGGCTAGACCGTCCCTTCATTCCTTCTTTATTCATTTGAGTTGTTTTCCCACTAGCCTATTTTAGCACAACGCTATACTATGTATTCATCAAACATGGCACGGCGTTTCACCCTCATCGTGGTTCGGAATTATATATAGTCGTACCTCGCTAGTACGGACTTCGTTATGTATACGTGGAGAATTTTCGCAAGGACCTAACTTTCTCAGTGTGTTTACGCCTTCTTTGCATGAAAACAAACTTTGGGCAATGGAATAACAAAGCTAAGAACCTCACAGCGGCGTTCATAACGCTGTACTTATCCGCCGCATCAGCACCCGCCGCAGAGGTATGAAGGAGGATGACCTCTGTCGGCTCACGCAAGCTTTCCTCATTAGCAGGATAGTCTACTCCTACCCCTACTATCACCTCCGCCGGAAGGACGAGGAAGCTGTGAACAGCATTATACGTTCAGCGTACAAAGCGGCACTGGGGCTACCTCAGTACGCCAGCACACAGCACCTCCTCCAACTCGGCATCTACAACACGCTCACAGAACTCATAGAGGCACACAAGACCGCCAAAATCCACCGCCTCTCCCGCACTAAACACGGGCGGCTCATACTTGACCGTCTCAACATCAACCCCATAGGCGACGTCCACCCCACGACGCCCATTCCGATAGGGGTCTATAGCCGCCTAGTTATAAAACCAATCCCCAAAAACATGCTACCTGGCCGCCATGATACGCGCCGTCAGCTGAAAGCCCAAGCACTAGATGCCACATACCTTGCCGACGAACACGCAATATACGTAGATGCTGCACGGCAAAGTGCAAACACATACGTGGCTTGTGCAACCACGCCACAATCTACTCTCGTCACCGCCGCCACAGTAGTAGCTCACTCTCCGACAGCGGCAGAAGAAACCGCCATCGCGCTGGCCATCGCTGACCCACGTACCCGCACAGTCCTCAGCGACTCCAAAAGAGCAATACAAAATTACTCGGCAGGTGTTATCTGCCACCCCGCTGCACGCATCCTTCGCGGCTGCCCTCCCGACCATAAGACCAACCTGGTCTGGGCACCCGCCCACGCGGGAAACTCTGGAAACGAAGGGGTCGACCGACTAGCCCGAGGACTAACCAACCGGGCGGCCGGCCCCACGGACCCAGACGCTCTTGCCGAGGCTCCCCAGGCCTTTGCCGAAATTACCAACCTCCACAGAGAGATGAGACGCCAGTTCCCGCCTCCACACCCCGACTTCAGTCGAGCGCAAGCCACCTTGCTCCGCAGGTTGCAGACACACTCCATCCTTAGCCATTCTAGGCTTTCACTCATCACAGACGGGGAATACGACCCCGTCTGCCAAAATTGTTACCAGGGAGAAATCGCCACCCAGGCGCACATCCTCTGGGGTTGCGCTCGAAATCCGCCCCCTAGAACATTACTGCCAGCTCCCTCCGAGGAAGGATGGAACCAACTCCTCAGAAGGCCAGACAAGAGCATCCAACTGGCACTCATTTCGTGGGCCCAGGAAGTCGCCCCCACCTGGGGGCCACACCAGGCCCACCTGCCCTAAATCCCGCCACTCTATGGCAATAAAGTTCAATAACACTTTTTGCTGGGCGAGTTGGTTCATTTTGCTTGAGTGGATGCTTGTAGCGCGACAAAAACAGACAAGGGACAGAAGACGAACGGGACAAGCGCTAACGGGACAAGAACGGGAGCGCTTGTCCCGTTCGTTGGTTGGTTGGTTTATGGGGTTCAACGTCCCAAAGCGACTAAGGCTATGAGAGACGCCGTAGTGGAGGGCTCCGGAAATTTCGACCACCTGGTGTTCTTTAACGTGCACTGACATCGCACAGTACACGGGCCTCGAATTTCTCCTCCAAAGAAATTCAACCGCCGCGGCCGGGATCGAACCCGCGTCTTTCGGGCCAGCAGCCGAGCACCATAGCCACTAAGCCACCGCGGCGGCTGCTTGTCCCGTTCGTCTTCTGTCCCTTGTCTGTTTTTTGTCGCGCTACAAGCATCCACTCAAGCTATGGCAATAAAGTTGTTTCTCTCTCTCTCTCTCCTGCGTTTCAGTAAGCATTTCGACCAATGCAAAGCAGTAACCTCGTCTTTGTCGCAGCGCACGAGTAAATTTTTTTTTCTCTCGATCCCCTACTCTTAATTTTACGGAGGCTGACGTGATTTGTGGCCGATGAATTTCCTCACCAGGGAGGGAGCTTGCTAGATAGAGGCAGAACGGTACTGGAGACCAAGAACTTAGGTTTACGTACAACCAATATAAAATATTCGAAAAAAAAAACAATAGCTGTCACGTGGTTGGACCAAATGAGCAATCCGTTCGCTGCTGTCTCCCGTGCGGCGGTTCTTCCAAAAGCAAAAGGGAGAGAATGAACGCCTACAGCTTCCTTGCCTTCGGCTAGGCAGGAAACTACGACCACGCCTTTGCCCTCTACTACATGCAGAACTCGGGAGAAGCGCTCAGTAATTTCTTCCAAAAGCGAGACAGCACTTGCCTCCAAGTCATAAGTATCAACAGAGCAGCATGGCTGTCTAAGCGTCTCTCGGGTTACTCGCACGGTCCACGGATCCGGAGCCCTCAAAGCACCCCGCTGCAGCCCGGCCGCGGCTCTGAAACCTTTAACGGCTCGTCAAGGAGACCTGAGCTGATCTGCTGATAACTTCACGCCTACTTGTGGGTTGCCCCTCCACTGTTCTGTTCTCCAGTCACCGCCTTAACAAGCGGAGGGCAGGCAAGAATGCACAAGGCGCGGGCATTCAAAGGCAGCAAGCTGTTACGTCGTCTCGTGGCCTGCTAAAGCGGCGTACAGCGCATTCCGTAGGTCGGCGTGTCCACGCAGAAAATTTACAGCAATGGTAAACAAACCTCAGAATACAGGCTGATGAGCTCGTTACTTGGGTCAACTGAGAATGCCGATGGCACACTTTTGAAGTCAACAAGGCGGTACGAATGCGCGCGGCGATGATCTCGTGGCACTGAGCTCGTGGCTACGTAAACTCAGCACCTGTTTGTGCCCCGGCCACGGTCACATCTAGTATAGGGAGGTATACGGGGACACCGGAAACGAGCAGGGCGCGAACACTCGTCCAGGGAGTTGAACTCTGACGCCACCAACGCTAAAAACAACCTGCGGCATTCCTCGGAGGAAAAAGGAACGCAACCACTCGCCTAGACCAAGCTGCACAACTTCGTTTTTTTTTTGTTTATTTACAATATTGTAAGCTTATCTTGTGATGTTGCACTTCGACCCACTCATGCACATCGACGGTGTCAGTACACTAGCTACCACTCTTTCTGAACAGCCAGAACATCCTACATCTCAACCAAGCAAGCTGTTCATGAATATGTAGAAAATTCTTTGGAAGCTGTCTAGTGAAGGCGATGCGAAGCCAGTCGAAAGCCTTACAATGGCCAGCATGAAGTTCGGAAGAATGGAACTGAATGTCCCCAGTGCCGCCGGATGGATGCCCACCGGCGATACAATGGGCACAAGATTCCCCTGGCCTGGTGCTCGGCTTCTTTAGGGTGAAATACTTGGGAAATGGGTCTTTGACCCCACCTTGTGCAACGAAAAAAACCTTGTGCCGTGTCGCTCTTTGACCTCTTATGGCCTTGCGCCATAAGAATTCATCGTCATCATCAAGAATGGAACTGAATGCTTCTATGAAGAGCAAGAGTGGCGAGTACACATGCGAATTTAGTGCGCTTATGAAGAAAACAAAAAACACTTGGATTAAATCTAGCCATCGAAGAGTGCTGCCATGGCTTGGGTTTCCACAGAAAACGCTTCAGTATCTTTGGGACAATGGTGACCGAGAGAACGCCCTTCACGTAGCTCAGCTTTGTCTGCATTGAATAATAATGCTCTCCTCGGTATGCACAGAGGCAAACTCTCGTCACCAACTTCTTTTCGTAATAAATTGGCTTGTTTTTACCGGATATTCGTTTCTATGAATAATCAACTTTATGGACACATTCACGGGAACATTATCATCACTATCAGCATCAGCCTGACTGCGCCCACTGCAGGGAAAAGGCCTCTCTCATGTCTCTCCAATTAACCCTGTACTTTGCCCGCTGCAGCCATCGTATGCCCGCCCACCTAACTTTATGCCGCCCCCTGCTACGTTTGTCTTCTCCTGGAATACACTCCGTTACCCTTAAGGACCAGCGGTGATCTTGCCTTCGCATTACATGCCCTCCCAAAGCCCACTTCTTCCTCTTCATTGCAACTAGGATATCATTAACGTCCGTTTTTTCTCTCACCCACTCCGCCCGCTTCCAATCTCTTAACGTCACACCTATCATTTCTCTTTCCCTAGCTCGCTGCGTTGTCCTTAACTTAAGCTGAACTCTCTTTGTTAGCCTCCACGTTTCTGCCCCATAGGTGAGTACCGGTAAGATACACCTGTTATATACATTTCTCTTGAGGGATAACGGCAAACTGCCATTCATGATCTGAGAGAACGTGCCATATGCGCTCCACCCCATTCTTATTCTTCTAGTTATTTCCCTCTCATGATCTGGATCAGCGGCCACTACCTGCCCTAAGTAGAGCCATTCTCTTACCACTTCCAGCACCTCGCTACCAATTGCGAACTGCTGTTCCCTTGCCAGACTGTTGAACATTACTTTGGTTTTCTGCATGTTAATTTTAAGACCTACCGTTCTGCTTTGCAGCTCATCTCTTGAGAGACTGAGCAAGGCAATGTCATCAGTGAATCGCAGATTACTCAGGTATTCTCCATTAACTCTTCTCCCCAACTGTTCTTATTCCAGTCCCCGGAATACCTCCTGTACGCAGGCAGTGAAGAGCATTGGCGAGATCGTATCTCCCTGCCTGACACCTTTCCTTATTAGAATTTCATTGCTGACCTTATGGAGAACTATGGTAGGTGTGCAATCGTTATAAATATCTTCCAATATTTTCACACAACACTTTTCTACACCCTGATTCTGCAATGCCTGCATGATTACTGAGGTTTCTACTGAGTCGAATACTTTCTCCTAATCAATGAAGGCTATATATAGGGTTGATTATATTCTGCGCATTTATCTATCACCTGACTGATTGCGTGAATATGGTCTATTGTCGAGTATCCTTTACGAATCCTGCCTGATCATTTGGTTGATTGAAGACTAAGGTTGTCCTGACCCTATTAGCGATTACCTTAGTAAATACCTTGCAGGCAACCGACAATAAGCAGATCGGTCTGTAATTCTTTAAGTCCCTGACGTCTCCTTTCTTATTAATTAAGATAATGTTTGGTTTATGGGGTTTAACGTTCCAAAGCGACTAAGGCTATGAGAGACGCCGTAGTGGAGGGCTCCGGAAATTTCGACCACCTGGGGTTCTTTAACGTGCACTGACATCGCACAGCACACGGGCCTCGAATTTCTCCTCCAAAGAAATTCAGCCGCCGCGACCGGGATCGAACCCGCGTCTTTCGGGCCAGCAGCCGAGCACCATAGCCACTGAGCCACCGCGGCGGCCTTTAATTAAGATAATGTTAGCGTTTTTCCAAGCTCTAGGTACGCTCGAAGTCACAAGGCATTGCGTATACTGGGTGCCTAGTTTTTCGAGCACAATCTCTCCTCCATCCTTCAACAAATCTGCTGTTATCTGATCCTCACCAGCTGCTTTTCCTCTTGGCATTGCTCCTAAGGCTTTCTACTTCCTCCTTTGTTACTGATGGGATGTCCCATTGGTGTGCTCTACTGCCTCTCTCAGTAACATTCTGATTGCAATCGCTACTGTATAGATTTGTGAAGAACTGTTTGGCTACTTTAACTATCTTATCCATATTGCTAATGACATTGCCCTCTTTGTATCTTATCGCATAAATCTGGTTTTTACCTATGCCTAGAATTTCTCTTCACTGCTTTTAGGCTACCTCCGCTCTTCAGAGCATGCTCGATTTTCTCCATGTTAAACTTCCTGATGTCGGCTACCTTGCGCTTATTTATTAACTTCGACAGCTCTATTAGTTCTATTCTGTCTATGGAGTTAGACGTCCTCATGCTTTGCCGTTTCTTAATCAGATCTTTAGTCTCATGAGATAGCTTCCCGGAATTACGAGCCAGAACAAGGGAGAGGCCCCTCATCCATCGCTCACGGTGCCGGAGGCTGGCCTTCTTCGGCACATCCAAATGAATGCAGCTATCACCCCGTCTCGCCTCTTTCTCTATCGCTATCAATCAGACCCTTCCTGTCCCAACTGCCCCTGTATCTATGTGGACCTGGCTCATTGCCCTTCTATTGCCCGGCTGCTCAGCAGTCGGGTTCCTACCCCCCACCTTTTTTATCCATCACCACCTGGCTCGACTGGCTTGGCGCTGAAGGGGAGGCAGAACAGCGACTCCTGGTCGCCCAGGCGGTCGACATGCTCGGCCTGTAAATTTTGGCCGAATAAAGGTCTTGTACTACTACTAGGTTATGCGGGTGGAGATAAGAGTTCATTATATTTATATTTACTATTTATATGTATGGAACGAGAATACACGGAAATATTGTTCACGACTCGAAGGGAAGCACTCCGATTATACCTGAAAACCTGCGATTCTCTTGCTTTTTCGTTCTTTTTTTTGTTAAATGAACGGCTGTATGTGTTAAAAGCTACCGTAATTACGTCCCCCTGCTAATGTAGTCTGTGTAAATAATGCTATTTGTGAGGTTCTTGTTTAGTATTCTTTCAGTGGCTGCACAGATCGCGTAACATTCGGCAGTGAAGATGGAAGCACATTGCGGAAGCCTTACTATTTCATTCAAATTCCCTTGTGCCACTGTGCTTCCAACGTAAACATCTGTTTCTGAACCATCTGTACAAAAAGCTCTGAAAGTACTGTACTTTTCCCCGAGCGCAAGAAGTTCTTCTATTACATGTTGCTTTGTGGTTTGTTTTTTTACGGAACTCTGCAAGAGTGAAATCACAGATTGCACGAAAATTGTACCAAGGGCCGCAGTGGATCTCGTCTTCGATCAATGCCAGGTAATGTGTCTTCTACGAAGATGTTTTGGCACATCTCTTCAAAACGCAAAAGCATGTGGCCTGGTAGTTTGCGGTTTATTGTTAAAAAGTATTCTAGAAGGGCACATTGTAACTATTTGGTGACAGACGTGTTTAGGTTGTGAACGAATTTCTAGAATATATGAACACGTAAGCATGGTTCTTCTGTCTGTAAATGATGGTTGGTTAGTTCCTACATCAAGACTATTTATGGGCAACTACCTGTAGGCGCCAGTGGAAAGTTATGTAATGGATCCACTCGTTTATGATACGATGGTCTCGCTGACCATGCAATATACATCCATAAACCAGGACAGAGCGTTCCACAGAGTGGTATATTGCTAAAAGACATGTCCTATCTGCCCCCCAGTGTTTTCGTGAAGGTACTTTGTGTATGCTCAAGGATCGGAAGGCTTTCTTATTCAGCGCGTTTATGAGAGGCTGGCAAGGGAGCTTTATGTCATACGTTATGCCTAGAAATTTATGTTGATCTTTTACGGGTAGCTCAGTTTCGTTCAGGTGTAGTGTGGAATCTGCCTTTAAGCCTCGTTTCAGAGAGAAAAAAAATGGGCACTGTTTTCTCTAAAGAAAAGCGGAAACCATTTCTGTCTGTCCATGTTGTCAGTTTATTTCACTTGTTGGCACATTGGACGATGTGCAGCCCATCTGAAGAACGTCTACATAGAGTGAATACATAATGCACCTTGCAATTATTTTAATAAAAGAGTTCTCCTTTACAACAAAAAGTGTTACGCTTAAAATACGCCCCTGTGGTAATCCATTTTACTTAATGAAATTCCTCGAAAGGGTTGAGCCTAGGCGTACATGGAATGAACGGTTAGATAAGAAGTCTTTTAGGCAGGTCAACATTCTGCCTCGGATGCCAAGCTCGGCAAGGTCTTGAATAATTCCGAACCTCTAGGTTGTGTCGTATGCCTTCTCTAAATCAAAAGAGACTGCAGTGTTGTTTGTGTACAAGAGCTTCCCGGACAGCATTTCAAGACGAACTAGGTGATCTGGAGTGGAGCATCCCTTTTTAAAACCACACTGACGGATGTCAAGAAGTTCGGAGGATAGAAGGACAAAAGTTTATCTCATATTCAGGACACTTTCAAAGTATTTTGAGAGGCAACCGGTAAGGGCTATGGGTCTATAATTGTTAGGAGAGGTTGGTGGCTTTCCTGGTTTAAGAAACTGCACAATAATAGTTTTTCTCCAGGCTTCGGGTACTTTCCCCAATGCCCAAAATTTGTTACAAAAAAGTCTTCAAAGTGTATCTACGACATATCTGGAGAGATAGGCTAGCATTTGATAATGTACCGTCTTTGTCAAAAGTAACCAGGCTGCATGGTTTGCTTCTAGCTTGTATAGTGGAGCCCATGGGGCTTTCCTAAAGATCAAAAGAGGTTGGAAGGTAAGAAGACACCCAGTCCTTACCTTTAACGACCATTACAGCTTCAGGGAAGCCGTAAGGGCTCCACTGCACGAGCTAGAAGCAAACCATCCAGCCTGGTTACTTTTGACAAAGACGGTACTTCATATGGGTCGGGTGCAGCCTTTTTATCAGTGGAAATTAGTTCATGGATTTCTTGAAGCGTGATTGAACTATTGCAAGGTTCATTTGTGCTGCCACTTGTTGTCAGTGTGTTTTTCAGCTGTGTTTTTGTATTTTAGGACTGTTTCTGTGTACTGTGACGAACTGGAAACTGCAGAAAAGTATTCACCCGAAATGCTTTCCTGTTCTATATCTGTCTGTACAGCAGGGGCTGTCAGAAGGCGAACTGTGAATGGGGAATAGCTGCCATTTATCTTTAGAGCTTTCTCCCATATGTGTTTTAATGTTGTTGAGCTGTTTATGACGACACATAATTTTGCCGAGAAGTTTTTGCGGCACTGTGACGGATACATCGGTCTTCCGCTCTCGCCTTCTTAACAGACCCGTGTACTGTGCGATGTCAGTGCACGTTAAAGAACCCCAGGTGGTCCCAATTTCCGGAACCCTCCACTACGGCGTCTCTCATAGCCTCAGTCGCTTTGGGACGTTAAACCCCATAAAAAAAACCAAACCAAAGTTTGTTCAATTATCCTGCGTTGCATACCTACGGGAAAATCCCCAAGCTTTCTTTTCTATCTTTTTAGCTTCCCTACGTTCTTGTTTGCAATACTTTTTTACTCTGTTTTACTACTCCAGAGGACTGAGGGATGACTAGGCGCGCAGCGGTAATAGTACACGTCGTGAAAAGTTCGTTAAGGTTGTCTAAAACTGAGGTTGTCGGTAACTATTTTTTTCTAGGCTGGCCTTTTCTCGGAACAGTGCCCTGTAGACGAGATGCAGCTTCCAACGTCATGATTTTGATGGAGTGACTTCTAGTGAAGATGTTGATTAGTATAGGCAGATGATCACTTCCATGTGGGTTATCTAGGTCATCAAATTTTGTATCTAAAAATAGATGGCGAACTAAAAGATAAATCTATACAGCTCATTTGTCCTGAGCTAGGAGAACAACAGGTTGGTTTTCCAGTGTTTAATAGATAGAGGTCATTACACAGTATAACATCCTCAATGAATTGTCCTCTAGTGTCAGTTTTGTCAGTACCCTGAAAGCTGGAGTGCGCGTTAAAATCTCCAGATATTAGATATGGCTCTGGGTGCTGCTCCAAAAGGTCTTTTAATTCATGATTGCTTAGATTAACATGTCGCTCCAGGTACACGCAGCATACCGTAAATGTTTTAAATGTTTGTAGGATGGCTGCCACAGTTTCTAATCTAGTTTTAAGCTTGTGTTCGCGAAATGCAACTCCATTTTTAGCGATGATGGGAACGCCATCCGAACGTCTGCTAACCTGCTCTCGGTTGCGGCGGAAGATATTATAGTTTTTTTAGAATGTTTTCGTGCTTAGAGTCTAAGTTTGTACCTCGATCGCATGGCATTTGGAGAACGTTGGGACAGAGTAAAATAAATAGAAAAGCGACAAGCTAGAACACACCAGGTTCTGGCACGCACCGTAGTTTCTTTGTATAGTGGACACCGTAGCGTAAAAGCCCATCGGCATTTCACTTTTCAAACGAAGCGCAGCCGTTTTAACGAAACGCTGGGCCGCGGTTTCGTTTTCTGTACGGAACCAACACGGAGGACTTGGTTCTCGGAGAGGCGAGAGTTGGCGCTGCGTATTTCGCATATCGCTATTAGGCATGCACATGAGTACGTCGGATGGCTGCCCTCAAGATTTACGCACAGATGTGGTTCAAGTGTACAGTTATCAGAATCATGTTCGTGTGAAGCATGCTTCGCGCAAGTCAGTTGGCTTCGGCAGCTCTGAGAGCTGTCGCCATACCGTTGGCACTGAAAGCAACGTCGTGGGTTTGGTATGTACTGCCCGAAGTGAAGTTTCATACAGCCGATTTCTACGGATTCTGGGAGTATATGCTTGATGCGAAAGTCAGGATGATGTGTTTCGTGGCTATTTCTTGGTCGCCTCTCCTCATTTTTATTCTCTACACGTTAGTCACGTTTTGTTCCTCTAGTCCTTCAAGAAGTACTTCTGTTACATGCCTAAGGCCGTCGTCTGCGTTAACTCCTTGCACTGTGTTCAAGGATCGGGGTGGGTTGAGTGTCACAGGTGTGTCTCCAAAAGAGGTGACTTCTGCTTACTTTTCGTGCTGGTGGTTGTACAGGATTACTAGTAGGAGGTCACCGTTTGCTGGTTTTTTTATCTTATAGCCCTGGCCTATGCTATCTGTGAAAGTTCTGGTGACAAGAAATGGTGTAATGCATCTAGCCGTTCTTCTCTGCGTGTTCAGAGTGCACTTCGTGGAACCGTTCTAAGCTGTTTTGGTTATTTGGGAAGAATTTTGCTGTCTCGGTGCGCCCTCTTTTGCAGCGGAGATCGGCGTTAAAAAATGAGAAGCCATAAAAAAGTTTTGGTGTTCAACAAAGGCGCCAGCCGCCCACCGCGGAGCCCAACATGGGGACTGGACAGGAGCCCTTAAAAAGCCCTACGCACGCCAACTGCGCACCACCACTGTAACCTAATATGGCGCGAAACAGGGTCGTCCGCCACACAATGTTAGCCCTCGCCGCCGGGAAAAAAGGAAAAACCAAGAAGAGAGTAGGAGATAGGACAGTTCTAAGAAAGAAGATCAGAACGGCAAGCGACAGCAGATCGCAAACGGCCAACTACAAATCCCCCCCCCCCCCCCCCCCCCACTCCGAAGGGGAGATCGCACGACAGTGACCCTTCCGGTTTACGGCAACGTCTTAAGCGTGGGAAACGCTCGGGAGGTCATAATTGAATGTGTTCTAGGAAGGCGCCGGATAGACCCGTGTAGAACTCAACTCCGGGGTCAGTTTAGTTTGTTTTCTTTTTAATTTTAATAGAGAGTGTAGTGTGCCCTATCAAAGTTGTAGGGCGGGACGCGCGCTTCGGAGAGCCAATCGCTTTTGTGGAGATCGCTCTGTGCATCGTATTTTGGAACTGATTTGATTACTTTTTTAATGTGTTTTGAGGAAGAGTTAATAATACGATCAACATGGAAAGGGGCAGCACGCAACAAGGAATCAATCGTGTTGAGGCCGGCTGCTACTGGATGCTTCCTGTATTTGAGACGGACTTCGAGGTTTTAAGCCGAGCCCTGAAGAAAACAAAATTAGTTTGAGAATTGGTTCTAAGGAAAGGAAATGATGCAGTAACTGCATCACACATCTCGGTGGACAACCCGAAAAGCGCCGCAAAGGAAGGAATAAAGGTAGGAGTGGAACGGAGGTAGCCTAAAAGCAGTGAAGAAAAAACTACTCATAGGTAGATACTAGATGTATGCGCTAAGAGACAAAGAGGGAAATGTCATTAGCAATATATATCTTTTAACCACTCAAAATGCCCTTCTGAAACTTGCATTTGTGACTATTTTAGATCTGACGAAGATGTATCTCGGAGTGCTTTTATAGCTGCATGCATGAATTTTAAACATATGTATGTACGTAAGCTGCATTTGTTCAATGCTCTGTAACAATTTCTTGTACAATTTGCTTTTGCCTCCCTGCTTGGACCAAAAAGGTCTCCAGTATCATGTAAATAAAATAAATAAAAATATGGATAAGATAGTTAAAGTAGCCAGAAACAATACTAGCCACGAACATAACCTTCGCAAATGTGGCGCTACATCCAAGCCTTCTTAATAAGACACAATCAACGGCCCAGATCCAACTCGGCACTATACCGTCACCTCCGTTCTCCCTGCCCAACCGGGGCACTCCACAAGGAGCTCTTCTCTCCCCCCTCTTATTTAATGTAACTCTAGCCCCGCTGGCCAAACAACTGACCAACATACCTGACCTCCACTCGGCAATATACGCCGACATCAACGACTGAAGGCTCCACAGGAGAGGCGCAAGACACCTTACAATTGGCAGTTGATATCATCACCTCGAACCTGACCAATATGGGTCTTATGTGCTCCCCGCTCAAATCGGAACTGCTGATGATCAGACCACTTCCCCGGGATCCACGCATGCACCTCCGAATGTACGACGACCACATACCGCTGGTCCCCTGGAGTTGGTCAATAGACTCCTTGGACTCCAACGTCCTTGACTCCATAGGTCCTTGGACTGCACATACAGGACGCTTTGGATGCAACCTTCCCTGTACAACTCCTAGAGAAGCGAACCAAACAAATCGAGGGTCTTGTCCACAGTGTAGCCACATGCAACCATGGACTGTCGGAGAGGGAAACCTTTAATATGACAGACGCCCTCATCACCAGACACGACTTTTCACGTTCCTTACCGCTTTCTCACAAGACAAAGCTGATGCTTTTATTAGAAAGGCAATAATCTCAACGCTCCGCCTACCACAGTCGCTTAGCACAAATCACTACTCTCAACGGGCACCTACAAAACTATCTCGGAACTCCACGAAGCCAAACGAGACAACCAGATACTTCAACTAACCCGCACAGAAACCGGCCAACATATCTTACGGCATCTTCGCCAGGCTCCAATCTACCTGCTCACCTGCCCCCAACTATCAAATCATTGCACCTGACATCCAGGGTCCAATGCGCATCAAACCTCTACCCAGAAATATGAGCCCCGAGCTACACGGGGCCAGACGCCAGGCACGAGCCTAGTATTACAACAAGCACTACAGAGGCAGACCCGACATGTATGTAAACACGGCACAACGCACCCTACCGGGCTATTATGCCGCTGTCCCCGCCTACTATCGAGGATGGCACCATCGGGGCCGCAGCCACCTTCCCCACGGAGGCTGAAGGCGCGGCCATGGGCTTGGTGCTTATACACTATGCACAAGATCCCAACATCACGGATATCTCCACCGTCTCCAAAGCTGTGTACCGTCACTCAGCAAAGCGTTATCACGTCAATCGCCCGGCGCATTCTCGCATCAGGACATACGCTTACCCAAGAGATAACCCTCACGTGGGTTCCTGGGTAAGTATCGATCCCCGGTAACCAGCGTGTTCATACGCTGACTCGAGAACTATCCTTCAGGCCCCAAGAAGATGGGACACCCAAACCCACGCAGGAATCCTCTCGGGCTCTTCTCACATAAAAAAACCACTTATTACAAAAACAGGCGCTTACCCTCCCACCACCTCACCGTACACGAAATTCAAAATACAGTGCAGTCTGGCGGCAACTGCAGACATTCATCGCCACCACCCCACCTTGACCTCCCTGCTCTGCTCAACATGTGGGGCGGCCAAGGCACCCTCATACACAACCTGTGGGGGACGTTTTATGGGGGTTTAACGTCCCAAAGCGCCTCAGGCTATGAGGGACGCCGTAGTGGAGGGCTCCGGAAATTTCGACCACCTGGGGTTCTTTAACGCGCACTGACATCGCACAGTACACGGTGTGGGAATGCCCCCAACCGATGGCAGGTCCCCCATACCCAACCGGTCCGCCTCCTCATGGAATGACATTCTGCTAGTTGCTCAACCAGCTAGCCAATCATGGCAAGTGTACAGAGTTCTCAGTGAAGCACAGACGCCTGGACTCTTGGTCAAGAACAAAGGATCCTTTTTGTTAAAATAAAGCTGTCCCTCCCACATCCCCACACGTGTCAAAGGCGATATGCTGGCCACGCCCAGGTAGCACGGAAAATTAGAACAATCTTATGAAAAATTTATGCAAGTTCAGTAACATTGTTACATTGAAACGTTGCATTAACTGTTAGAAATTAATATTTAAGTTTATATGTTACACATAAAAATTAGTTTAACACTGAACATAAATATTATTCCAATCCTGGCTTTCAACTCTTGTTATAATGTTAAAAATGAACAAATGATGGTAAACGCTGCAGCATAAACATATATTTAACATTCCAAGTCAGCAATGTCTCCTTATTGTTTATTAAACATTATTATATTTGAATCATAACTATAAAACACTGCAGATATATTTCTAGCACCGAGTCCCAGAACACTCTCCACTAATTTTACAGTAAACATGTTTTTCAACTAGCAGTGCTTCGCGCAACTAAATCTCTTAGATTGTGCCCGCCATAGGTAACATGCTCAAGCAGATTATTTTGTTAAACTGCTTATCCTTTCGCTACTACCACTCATGGGACACCTCTCAGTAATGGGCGTGTAAGCTTGACTCCACTGCATGCTTTCGGAGGTAAGTACATTCTAGTCGCATGTTGTGCTCTACTGTGGAGACGAAGTGTCGCCTTCGTTGCTGGTCCTTGCAAAGCGTTGATTAAATTGTCACAATGGTGGGCCTGCATACTAGTGCAGGGTTGCTTCATTATTTTCGACAATATTACATTTACGTTGTTATAATGTTTAATTAATGTTAGAAAAAGTTTACTAGGATGTTCATCTGTAACGTAAAGAAATTATTAAAAAAGGTCATTAAGAAAACTTAATTAACGTTTGACCAAAAGAAAAATGTCACATTGGTCTAATGCTTCGGTGCTACCTGGCAGGCAGAGGGAACTGAGGGTGATTTTTAGGACGCCATAGGTAATGACGATCAAGTGCCTCGGTACTGATCCGTCTACTGCCGAAGCACTAAAAAAAACTGACTTTGCGGTAAAGAGAAAACGTCACGGTCATTCACCAGAACTGACAAGCCCCTGCACGCCAGAAAACGTAGTAAAGTTTGCAACGTGGCTCAGCATAGAGTTACATAACGGTTACAAAATGCAGGCAGGTCTGTAAATGTGACTTCCAAAGCAAACCATTTCTTGGGTGAATTAACTTTTGCCTGGGATCATCGAAAGAAAGTCGACATAGCAGCGACAGTGACTCGTGTACCATACAGTCGTGGGGATCCCACGCTGTTCAAGCGAAACTCTGAACACTGTTGCCACATACGCCATGAACGGACACCATGGCGCTCACTATGTCTTGAAATACTCAAGTTATAGGCGGAGCTCCAATCACAAAGCAGCGGTCGCCCGGCGGTGTCGGAAAGTTATACACGCAGCTGGTACTAGAAAGTGCATGGTCTTCTGCAGTGTCCATCACGACACATTCAAGCGGTGTCTATCTAACAAAAGGTAAAAACAGGGCTAATTTAACACACAGCACACAGAAAGGCGGACAGGACGGGCGCTGTCGTTCGGAGCCCGTCCCGTCCCGTCAGTCTTTCTGTGTGGTGTGTGTTAAAGGTGCACCGAAGAGTAATCGAAGCTAGTCTTTTTAGCGCGGGAACTCGATCTACACGTTCCGAGCATTCATGGAAACTTCGAATTATTGTCCTGTGAGACCGATTTCCGTAATTTAAATCGGATTAAACGTCCCGGCTCCCACCTTTTTTTGAACTCGCCGCAGACGGTAGCCCTTATAAAAATGGTCTATAGACTTTCTATAGACTTTTTATAGACTCTATAGCCATCCTATAGACTTTTCCTTTTGTCTATAGACAGTCTATAGAAAATCTATGGACTAAAGTCTATAGCTGCTTCAATTTCCTTTTGTCTATAGACGGTCTATAGACTCTCTATAGACTAAGGTCTATAGCAGCCTCAATTTCCTTTCGTCTATAGACCGTCTATAGACTCTCTATAGACTAAGGTCTATAGATGTCTCAATTTCCTTTTGTCTATAGACTGTCTATAGACACTTTATAGACTAAAGTCTATAGCTGTCTCAATTTCCTTTTGTCTATAGACTGTCTATAGACACTTTATAGACTAAAGTCTATAGCGGCCTCAATTTCCTTTTGTCTATAGACGGTCTATAAACTCTCTATAGACTGAAGTTTATAACTACCTCCATTTCCTTTCATCTACAGAAGGTCTATAGACTCGCTATAGCCTAAGGTCTATAGCCGCCTCAATTTCCTTTTGTCTATAGACTGTCTATAGACTAATGTCTATAATTGCTTCAATTTCCTTTCGTCTATAGACGGTCTATAGACTCGCTATAGACTAAGGTCTATAGCTGCCTCAATTTCCTTTTGTCTATAGACTGCCTATAGACTAAAGTCTAAAACTGCTTCAGTTTCCTTTTGTCTATAGACGGTCTATAGACTCGCTATAGACTAAGGTCTATAGCTGCCTCAATTTTCTTTTGTCTATAGACTCTCTATAGACTAAAGTCTATAACTGCTTCAATTTCCTTTCGTCTATAGACGGTCTATAGACTAAGGTCTATAGCTGCCACAATATCCTTTCGTCTATAGACGGTCTATAGACTCTCTATAGAGCAAGGTCTATAGCTGCCTCAATTTCTTTTCGTCTATAGACGGTCTATAGACTCTCTATAGACTACGGTCTATAGCTGCTTCAATTTCCTTTCGTCTATAGACGGTCTATAGACTCTCTATAGCCTACGGTCTATAGCTGCTTCAATTTCATTTTGTCTATAGACGGTCTATAGACACTCTATAGACTACAGTCTACAACTACCTCAATTTCCTTTCGTTTATAGACTGTACACTATAGATAGTCTACTGCCTATAGACCAGTTTATAACAATCGTAATTTTATCTAACAATGTTCGATACACTGACTTTCGACTAAGTCCAGAACAATGTCAATTTCTTTTTGCACTGCATGTTGAGGGGACCTGCATCTAGTGACCGCAACTATGTCGGGAGTCCCCCACCTACTTCGCTATTACGGAAATTAAAAAGTATTGCGTAAGGCCATTACAACACCCTCCTGTATATTGTTTTCAGGAGCCTTGACAAGCTCCTTTTCGTTATACCGTGACGTATATTGTCAGTACAATTAGATATTTAATGCTAACAAGTAAGCCGAGGAAAGGCAGCCGTTCTTGAAGTAAGGGCGCCCGAAAACTGTACTACATCGAACGAATACGCTTTCCTTTAAAGGAATCGCTCTACACAATTCCATTACATCTTTCGATCGTTACTGTCCAACGCGCTGAAATCAGAAACATTTCATCAACAGTTCTATATTTCTCTTTAAAACGTCCTCAAAATAAAGGGGGAAATACGGGTGTGAGAATTAAAGGAAGCGCCCATCCCTTAGAAACATCTTAGATTAATCTCGAAGAGCCTGGCCCTCTGTGCGATTAACATCTGCCATTTCTACCTTTGCAGTTTGTATTCACGTGATTAAGTGCTGCGACGCAACAATCACAAAGCCAGTATTTTTTCGTTCCTACCCTTGCACCTGTTGCTTCGGAGCCGATGACACGCTGATGTGGCGCATATCAGTTTTCTAAACACGAACACACGCAAAAAAGACGTTATGCTATGCAACCTTATAATTATTTGAGAATTGTACCACATACTATTTATTCGGTGGGAGATGCGGCGCGTATACCGACAAGAAGTTAGATTTCGGTTCTTTTTTCACGAAAACAATAAGATTTTTAGAGGGTAAGCGAGGAATTTAAGCTTATAAACCAATTGCCTTCTGTGGACTTGGATATCAGATCAAGATGCACACGGCAAGAGTGCGAGCGATAAAGATACAACCGTGAAATGGGTTTCTGTTTCACGTTTTACCCATTTTACCGCGAGACGGCGGAAAATCATTCGGGCTGCAAACAACCCTGTGCGTGGCTGCATCAATGGCGTTGGCGTGTGTTTCGCGGATTACGTTTTCTTCAAAATCCAGCTTCATCGTCCGCTTACGGTAAGTCTACACGTTTATATTTTATTCATTTGGTCTCCTAAACCACTCTAAGCAGAGCTGTGTGTGCAGAACAGATTATGTGCGCAGTTACAAACGTCCTATCTTCGTTTCTAAGGCGGAAGCCATCGGGTTCTCGACTAATGCCGCTTATCTCTGTCCCGCTGTCTTTACTAACGCGCGGAAAGGCAGTCTGTGCGATGCCCATGACAGGCCGCTCCTCGCGAACTGTCTACTAGATTTTTCGTGTTCCAAAGTAGATGCGCGGCCAGAAATGTCGTTTAGCCTGTGAATGACGGCCGAAATGGAACTGCGTGTCAGATAGCGCCGTGTGAGCTCAATTTACTTTGCACCTCCGAAAACGTACTTACATACAGTCTCGTTCAGTGGTGTATTACATTTATTTTCTTATCTTTGTGTTATCGCCTGTCCGGACCATGGAGTGCTGTTCTTTTTGAGGTGTGCATTGCTTGCTACATATGGACGCTCGCTCGGTGCGCGTCGTGGACGCCGACGTTTCAGCAAAGGTGTCTTGTAACGCTATAGACTGGAGCGCGAGACGTTTGTATTCAAGCGGCGCTGGAGGAATGCTTGTAGTGGGATGGGTGAATAAAATTCGTTGCCGGCGCGAATGGCCGGCGTGCTCAAACACCGCGAAGAACCCACGAGCTCCATCCCATCTCCCCTTCGTTGCACACGTATGGATTCGTCCGTGTCTGTCATCAGAGCCGTTGGCCGCCGCCGCTGGCTTGCGGGCACTTCATTTTGAAAGCTGGGTAAAGGTCGGCTCGACAAGAGGTGGCTTACATTTCGTTCCGAGTGGTTCGTTCATGAATCCCGCTCACGCGTGCACAGATTTCTAGAATACCATTTGCGCGAGAGGCAAAGTATGTGTTTCTGATTTCAGACTGCTACGTTACGAAAGCGCCGATGTGACTCGCCGCTTATTTGCGCCTAAAATTAAATTAAGCTCTCGTGTTATTATAGCTGCGCCTGTTGAAGGCGTTAATTGTTTCATTGAAATACTTCCTACTTTGAGCACGTTCAATGCTTTCGCTGATTTTTCTAGCAGCGTTGGGTTAGGTTGCCTCCATGCAAGAAACACCTCTTGACTGCGCTGTTGGAGCTGCACTTGAAGGAAAAACTAAGTGAATTTCAGACGGTATTTTATCGTGGCAGTAATTTGCTGTCTCAACCTCGCGACTGCTTTTGAAACGGCGCAGCTGCAGCCTGTGTGTGCTGTATTAGTTTTCTGAATAATGAGCGCGGCATGGAAGCGCTGCAACCCGCTTGTTTCTAAGAGCGCGCGCAGATGTATGAGTATGCTGTTCCGTCTTTGTGCTTCAAGTTATAGGTGCAAATCTGTGGTGAACTGGTTGCTTCTGCCTGCTGGTTTTGTATAGCTTGTGCCCGTTTGGGTATCTGCTTACGTACACTTGGCCAAATCTTTAACTAGCTTAGGTGTTGCATCGCTAAATGCACCTTGTAAAAATGTGCCTTTTGACTAGCATATTCATGTTGTAATTTGACGCGTGAGATGGCATTTCATAGTTTCTTTTTGTTAATATAATGTTTGAGTGGAGTACTTGCATGTTTAGATCAAAGTTATCAGAAATATTCATCGTCTGCCGCTACGAAGAGCCGAAACAAGCGGAATACGCAGCCATGGTTCTGGTGGCGCATTTGCACTAATCTGAGTAAACGACATGTCCGCCATGAAAGGAGTGGTACTTTACCCAGAGGATGAGGCCATATGGACCAGATCCATTGCTGCGTATGCCGCTTGTTTCAGCTGTTCGTAGTGGCAGACGAATGTTTCTGATAACATTGATCGAAACACGCAAGTACAGCACTCAAACATTATATGAACAAAAAGGAACCACGAAATGACATTTCACTCGTTAAATTACAGCATGAATATGCCAGCAGTGTAGCCGAAAGGCACCTTTTTTACAAGGTGCATCTAGCGATGCAACACCTGAGCCAGTTAAAAATTTGGCCGGGTGTACCAGGCTTAATTCACGGAGGGTATGGTATTCTGAAGCGCTTTTTCTATAGCGGTTATAAGAGTAAATGCTGCAATATCTCCTTTTTGGATCCCTGTGTAAGGTGCACTGAATCTGTATTTTATGGAGGTGGCATTCTTAACAGCTCCTTGCGAGTCAATGCAGATATGTGGCACAATTGTTCCAAGTCTTCTGTTACAAATAGTGTAAAAGGATTGCCATAAATAGATCAGTATTCGCTGTAACAGTATTGCCATACAGAAATCAGTATCAGTACTGGATTCAGTGCTCCAGGGATTAGGGGTCTTTGTTACAATGTTTTATGACGACACTTACAATCTGTCGTGTATTTACAGAAATGATTGAGCCGTCGTGATAGCTCAGTGGCTATCATGTTCGTATGGCGACCTGAAAGATGCAGGTTCGATTCCGGCCTAGGCGGTCGCATTTTAATAGAGGCAAAATGCTAAAGGCCTGTGTACTCTGCCCAGGTGACCGAAATTATTCCCCAGCCTTTCACTTCAGCGTCTCGTAGCCTGTGTCGCCTTGGGTCTTTGAACTCCATAAAACCAAACCAAAAGATCAAGATTGCCTTTCTAGAATGGCATAGCCAGGATATGCCTTGCATTGTAAAGCATATGTGTAGAGATGGAATGGTAATTTTTTTTTTCAGTTCCTCTTATATTATTTTTTTTCCTTTGTGCTGTATAGGTGAACATGCCCGGATGATTTACTGCAGACAACAGGCCACAAGAATGCTTTTCTGAGGAAACTAGCCGGACTGTTACTTTCAACTTTTATGTTACTGTGGTGCATTCTTATGGTGCATGTATTGCATATTCCCAGCCTGGATAGCTTGGAAATAAACTAAATTTGTAAGTATATTGATTGTTTCATGTGTGAACTCTGTCTGGTGACCTTTTTCAATTATTGTAGACAGTCTATAGGCAGTCTATAGATAATGGTCTACTAATAGTTTAGTAGACAGAGGTCTATAGACTGTCTATAGACAAAGGTCTATAGCACTGCCAGGCCACACACCTATGGAATGTCTATAGACAGTCTATAGACATATGTCTACTGGACCAGTAGACTTGTCTGTAGACTGTCTATAGACAGTAATCTACAGGAAGTCTATGGCCATAAGTCTATAGGTCGTCTATAGTCCGTCTATAGACAAGTGTCTATAGACAGCTCTATAGGAATTGTATGACCATAAGTCTATAGATCGTCTATAGACGGTCTATAGACCTGTGTCTATAGACTTCCTATAGACCTATAGACTTTCAGTAGACATTTGTCTATAGACTGTCTATAGACAAAAGTCTACTAAAAGTGTATGGCCATAAATCTATAGACTGTCTATAGACCAGTCTAAAGGATTTGTCTATAGACAGTCTATAGACTTCATAGACTAAAGTCTATAGACAGTCTATGGACTGTCTATAGAAATTTTTATAAGGGAGGAGGAGTCAACTAACGCGTGAAGTGCCTTTCAGGCGGTCGTGTGGCGGCTTCGCTTTCGCTTGTATTTTGTTTTTTAGGTTGCCGTGAATAAATTACTCCAGCCAGAGGCTACATAGCCGCAAATTAGGCCCACAGAAATAAAAATACGCGCGGACTGTTTGCTTTCGCCGACCGGTACGTATCATTCCGCCGATGGCAGAGCGGCAAGCCGCCACGGAACTGGTTGAAATATCGGTTGACTCCTCCTACCGTCTGCGGCGAGTTCAAAAAAAGGCGGGAGACGGAAGTTTAATTCGATTTAAATTGAGGAAATCGGTCGCACAGGACTATAAGTCGAAATTTCTAAGAATTCCTAGAACGTGTAGATCGAGTTCCCGCGGTAAAAAGACGAGTTCAGATTACTATTCAGTGTACGTTTAAATTACAGCTATATTTACTTTTTCCTAGACAACGCTCCACCAACTAACCTTGCGACCGCGTAGCGCATACCGCTGCATGGTCGACGTCGAATGCAGGCGCTGAACTGCATGCTGAGCACGATAATACGTAGTCTGGCGATGTGCAGGCGATCACTTCGGGCCTAATTCACCTAAAATAAAGTACTCTAACGCTGTGCAATGCCTCAAGAAGGCTGAGTACAGCACACATCAGCACAGCTAGTCATTAGGTTTCTCAACACTGTACCGCCATTTTTATTATTGGCTGGCGAGTAAACGAACCTTACACCAGTAAAAAGTTGTTGGTGCCTTTCGGCCTAAGCGACAGTGAACCTTCATGTTGCGCTGGACTATGCAACCGCTGTAGGAAAACAGCCAAAAAAAGTTTGTTTATATGTCATGTACTGGGGCTGTCTATAGCACTCTGGGAAGTCCCGGACAGGTGAGCAACAGTTCGCCTCACAGCCGACAGATTTGGACCGCCAAAGCGAGCCACGGTGCATGGCCCGGATTCGAACTAGGCAGGCTGTACTACATACCGAGTTTTTCACTTAAGAAGACCTGCGAGTTTTGAAAATGGGCTTTTTGAGCTACACGAGCGCTTTTTCAGCACAGCATTGTCCGCAGTGTAGCGCATCAGAATACAGTTAAGAACTACTAACTAGTAGGATGGTAACTGATATAAAATAGTGAACTTTTAATTATTACTGTTAGTCTCCTTATTTACTGATAGGCATGTGGCCCAGCGCAAATAATATGAATATCAGTTTTTAGAATTGAAACGCAGCTGCTCTCCGCGCTATGGCCCAACATATTTTGGCTATTTGGACGAGCACTGCAGGGGTTGCTTCGCCTGCAAGCTTTTCGAGAGCGCGTGTATTTTGACGCGACGTAGGCAAAATTGTTGGCACCGAAAGTAAATGCTTTTGGTTTGGTTTATTGGGGTTTAACGTCCCGAAGAGGCTATGAGGGACGCCTTAGTGAAGGGCTCCGGAAATTTCGACCACCTGGGGTTCTTTAACGTGCACTGACATCGCACAGCACACGGACCTCTAGAATTTCGCCTTCATCGAAATTCGGCCTCCGCGGCCGGGATCGAACCCGCGTCTTTCGGGTCAGCAGCCGAGCGCCGTAACCACTGAGCCACCGTGGCGGGGCGAAAGTAAATGCGTTTTCTAAATTCTAAAAACTGGCATGGATATTACTCACGAAGGATTTCACGCATCTCACTAAATAAAACTGAGCAACAACTGCAAAGTTTAGTTAACCAGCCTACAAGTTAGCATGTTTTAGCAGTACTCTGATGAGCTATACCGCTGACAATGACTCTTCTAACTGAAAAAGCCCATATTAAAAAATTGCTGAACATCTTAGGTGAAACATATATGGTGTTTTTGGCAACGCCCGTATACATACTTCGCTGCGAACAGTTTCTAACATTGCGAAATCATAAGTGAAAAAAAATGGCAGTGGCTTAGCTCTGGTTAAGCCTGGATATACAAGCGAAAAGCTGCAGTTATGCTTTGCTTGACGTCATGGCTGTCGCAGTTCGCGCACAATGCACTGGGAGCACCACGATAACGGTGTAGGCAAGCGTGTTATATAGCCCTCCTTGCGCATACGTAGTAACTGTGGTAAACACGCGGCTGCAGCGAAAGGTCAAACGGTGTCGAGGAGGCGAGCGCGCAGTAGTAGCGGCGGTGAGGAGGCGGCGCACATGCGCAGTGGCGCGCGGCTGCGCCGAACGGTCAGGCGGCGGAGTCGGCGCGGCGGCGGCTGCGGCCACCTGCGCCGCGCGTGACGTCGCTCGGTTTCGCGCATGCGCAGCTGCGGCAAATCTTGGCTCCGACGGCTCACGCTAAGCGCGGCTGTAGTGCGGGTAGTGAAGCTTTTCGCTTCAAAACTGCGATATTTCGCCAGCCTTCTAATCACGTCTGGCGCGCATACGCGAGTCCTGACGAAAGACGATTGCTAAGGCCGCGCGTCGGCGGTGATGAACCTGAATGGTGACTGTAAAGATAATCGCAACAAACCGCTACGTAGATAGGCGAACAAATCCCGATAGCATTGGAACTTGGCAGCGCATCGTGTCTGCGACAGCTTGGCATGAATCTGGTCCTACTTCTTGTTGTGGCCGATCAAAAGGTATCAAAAATAAAAGAACGCGACTAGTTAATGAAGATCTGTGCGATACGATCATGTATGCCGGAGCCGAATAGTTAGGAATTTTACGCCAAGGGCTTTTTTGCGACAACGTTGCGAAGGTTTTCTGCTTCGGCGTACACATTGTGGCTAATTACAGGGCCGCGTACTCTGTTGTGCGAACGCAGAGCGGCACATCAAGCTGAGGCAGGCAGCCGGCAGCACAATGCCCTCCACGCAGTTCAACAAAATGCCCACCCCCCTCCACACAGTGCCAACAAAATGCCCTCGACATAGTTCATAGTAGCGCAACTTGAGTGGGCTGAAGTCTCGGCGAAACTTCGGGCCCCCTCGTCAATATATGCGTGCCAGTGCAATCGATGCAAAAGACGGAGCATTCGGGCCGATGCTAGCCAATCTCGTGCCTTTCTATCACCTAAAAAATGAAGGCTTCTAAGGTGTTACGAAGTGGAACGGCTCTTTCATTCTTTAGAGAACAGCGCTTTACCGTTTCTCGTGCACCTTGACATCCTCTCATCCATTTCCCCCAGTGCAGGGTATCGATCCGGTGTCCTCTTCCAGCTAACCTCCCCACATTTCCTTTTTTCTCCTAAAGGAGAATGCTTAAACGCACTGGTACGAAAGTTCCATCCCTGCGGTGCCGGGAAAAACAGTGCTTCTAATTCCTTAATCTGCAGTAATCGCTGAGCGACAACTTCGGTGCTTACTTCCCTCCCAGCTTTCTACAAGAGACGCTCGTCTCAGGGCGTGCCTTTGACTTCTCCCTTACAAAAATTGCTTTTGTGATTCTTTAGAAAGTCTTTCAAATTTACTCATTAAAATGTAATGAGTTTCTTTTAGATCTGTATGGAATTTTTGTCCAGAGTTTCAATAACTAATTGGCCACCGCATTGTTATAGGAACACGGTTAACGTCCTTTAAAAGAAAAACTGTGATGAGTTGCTTTAGAAACTCCTTGAGGAGTCTCTTTAGAAACCCTTTTGAGCGCACTCATTTCATTGTAATGTGCTCCTTTTGAATCTGTATAGAATTTGGCTACAGTGTTTCAATAACTAATTGGCCACCGCATTGCTATAGAAATGTGGCTAATGTCCTTTAAAAGAAATTCTGCAATGACTTGCTTTAGAAACTCCTTGAGAAATTGTTTAGAAATTCTTTTGAGTGTACTCATTTCATTGTAATGTGCTGCTTTTGAATTTGTATAGAATTTGGGTACAGTGTTTCAATAACTAATTGGCCACCGCATTGTTATAGGAACACGGCTAACATCCTTTAAAAGAAATACTGTAACAACTTTCTTTTGAAACTAGTTATATGAATTTTACGTAAATCCATTGGAATGCATTTATTTCATTGCAATGTGATGCTTTTGACACTGTATAAGATCTGAGTAATGAGTTCCAATAACTAATTGGCCACCACATTCCTATAGAAGCCCAGCATGTACAATGTAACATATATGATGTAACCACTGATTGCTGTAAGCATGCAAGAAATCATACAGAGCAACAGCACACGACATACAATCAACTAACTTTATTTCACTTAGCAACTTTTACAGCAGCTTATGGAATTGAACGTTTGCAGCTCCTGGCGAGCCTTAGTAATTAGCAGCATTTATGATGAAACTGATAGGAGACATGGCACACGAACAGTACGAGCACATTTTATTTTGAGACAATCAAGTAATTTTAGATTCATTTTCTGCGCCACATGTGCAACGAAGATCACACCTCAAAGAGAGTGTTTTCACGAAAAAACAGTGGAGTAGCGACTCAAACAAATACTGCCTAGCCTTCTGCCTTCAACAGCTCTGAGTATATGCCTGCCTTAATTTTATTCACTTATGCCCTACATAAGGTACACAATGCTAGTCGGAGCCACAGCAAAAGGCTAGCTGCATGTTCATTCTGTGAGAATTAAGTTAGAAAGCACTGTATACCTTTATGTAGTATTCTGAAAGGATATCATTTACAGCTGTCCCAAGGATTGCGTGCACAGCAGAGTGAACATGATGAAGGAGTCACAATTGTTTTGAAGAGGACACGTGAGATCTACTTTCCAGAATTAAACTGCCTCTTGTTAAAACAGTACACGCACCTAATTTTGGTGGCATGCTTTCTTCTCCACAGTAATGTGGAAGACACTACTACGCATGGATCACCGGGTGGTATTCAGCTGCAAACTATAAATAATTTATAATTGAATTTTTCTCTCATGCTGTTACGGTTTCAACATCCGAACAACGAATGTAACGTTAACGTGCCCTTATAGGTCACATGAGGCATGAAAAAATAGCAAATTGCTGCTTCTTCATTTGTTGTCATTCCGGCTGTTGAGGCTGCTTGGCTTTAGCATTGTAGCAAATTAAAAGGACAAAGCAGTGATTATATCAGTTTCTTCATGTCTCCTAGACCTGTAAGCACACTTTGATGTCACAGTGATCGTTCGGCTGTTGAAACCGAAACAGCATGAGAAAGAAATTGCACTGTAAATTATTTAGCGGGCATACTAGAATACCACATAATAATCCATGCCTTACGAATCATTATAAAGCAGAAAACATGCACCCAAAAAGTTAGGTGTCTGTACTCCTTTGAGCAGGAATAAATTCTTAATTCAAGCAAGACGCAAAGTACAAGAATGACAAAACAAAGTACATTATTCATTTCTACTCTACATGACTAAAAATCGTCCCATGAGGATGCAAATTTCAAGGAGTACTTTATGTCTGATACTGAGCAATAATGAACCAGATAGCCATCCTGCATATTACCGTTTGCTACAAGGACGCGCCTTTGTTGGCATTTTAATTCAGACTGGTTTGCACTACTCGCTATTAACCACAAAAAAGCTGTACATCAAATCTCTGACTGTGCCAACAAAAGAACTGGTTTCTTTCATTACATATATGTAACTTGTGTTTTCCTACATTGCTTCACATGTACAAATTGATCCAACCATAGGGAATACAGGGCGGCCAGAATAGGATGCTTGACAGTTGGCTGCTCAATAATCCTTGTTAGGTGACAACATAAGCTGTGAATGTCATCTGTTACAGCCCCCTTTCTTCACTCAACTGCTGCTGTCCACAGGCAACTAATACTATACCTATGCATATGCTTTCCTGAGCTGAGTTTAAGTGTTGCCTGGATTCACAATGGTCAGCTTGCCCAACGATCTAAGAGACCATCATAAGCAGGCTGCAAAATTCACTGCTAAAGAAAGCTATGATATGCTGCAGGAATCAAGTGAACTGAACAAAAAGAAAAATGAGAAGAAAAGCTATATTCGGTTTAGAGGAGAAACAAAACAAATATTTCGAAAACCAATCTATTTCATTCCTTTGTAGTAAATAGTAAGGAGGATAAATGTGCTGGGATATTAACAACCAACTCAAAGCACACATTTAAAATATGCAAATGCTTGATACAAGATCTGACTTCCTAACTATGCTGGTAAAGACATATTTAGTTTAGAATTCATATCTTTTAATTGAGTGCATTATTCTGAAAATAAAAATTGGTCAAAAGGAGGCACTGTTGGTTCATATCGGCACTTCCATCTATTCTTTGGATGTGATCTTCATTGTGCATATCCCACAGTACAATAATTCAATTGCATAGATACCAGCATTTCCATTCATAAACTGTGCTGATCACTTGCAGTAAGCCAATGATGTGACATGGCCGGTAGATTATTAGGTGCATCATTCTTGTCTGCGCAGAGACGAGGAGGTGTCAGGTAGGCACCACCCATGCTTGCCAGTCTGAAGTACCCAGATGTCTGCGTATAGGCCAAAGAAAAAAAATCAATCAGTGAGACCTAGCACACAACTGCTTTCACACTAATGCAAACAAAAGCATCAATGAGATCAGAATCTACAAGCAGTAGTACTCTAGTGATCTAGCTTTGAAGAGTACTAACAGCACAATACAGAAAGTATATGATTTCAAAATAAATGGCATGTACACTTCGAAAAGAACTATAAACACCACCCAGCTGTGACTGATACTGCTGCCAGACTAGAACATTTCATAAGAATGAATAACTATTACATTAGCCTGTAACAGTATTCATCTAATACATATTTATTGCCACTATAATGCAGTGACAATCACAATCACTTTTTTTAGAGAACTAATTCACCTGTCTTCTGTGTTTTACAAGTGACTGATTAATTGCAGTAAGTAAATTAGGTGCAGTGAAAACTGAGAACAGCTGTCACTCAACCTCAGTAGCTCACAGGCAGCACAAAGCGTCTACATCTGAGTCTCTGGGAATGGCTACTCAAACACAGTAATTGCACTCACTAAACATCTGACAAGATGGTGATGCCGACGACCCCCTCGTTAAGCAAAGGGATGGATTCTGATCCTGCTGCATTTAGAAAACTTTTCACTTCCCTGCTCCACTAATGTTGGATTGACACTGCTGAAATAGTTTTAGAAAGATATTAAGTGCATTAACAATGTCACATAACTATTTTAAACTGCTAGCCAGTATAATCCATTGCATCCATATAAATGACTCCATTCAGTTACATAAATTAAGAACTCACGATATCTCTAGCACTCTGGTAGCCAGATCAATAAAGCTATATTCCAGTTGCTGCAGAAAAGCAGTGAGATTACAGCCAGGCAAATGAATCAGCACCAATACCACAGACATAACAAAACACAATGTAAAATAATAAGCTTTTTACGGCATGACACTACAGTGCAAGTGGGAACATCTCGGCCAAATCCAAGTCTCAGTACTTCTCTCTTTGATAAACTCTGGAGAAACCGCATGCGTCACCATAAATTCCTTCGAAATAAAATTATTTCAAAGCATAGTCGAAAACATCATGCGCAGTTTGCGATGGTACAGCCGTAAGTGTGCAATTGATTTTTGCAGCAGTACGAAGTATGCTTGAAATGCCAAAAACAAAACAAAACAAAGCCAGTGCCCACAAACACTCTATGAGCGAATAACGCCGGAAAGAGATTACCAAAAGTTATTTTCGCGGCGAAACTCATCGGCAACATTCCTCTTGCATTTGACGTGCGCAACTCTAGTCGGTCGTAGCTACATCGTCATTCCACTTCTAGGCACTGAACGGCCTGAGTACTGTGAGCATTTGTAACGTGGACTCGGCAGACCATAGCTTGGAATTATACCCTGTACACACGCACACATACAAGCACGAAAAAACTAAACGCCGGGAACTACTGCCACTGAGAAGCATACGTCGTTCCAACACAGTGCTTTCCGCTCGTTGGTCCCAATCATCGCAATAATGAGCACAACGATATCATGAGAGTAAAAACATGCAACTGTACTCCATGTCACAATTTCGTCGCTGCGGAGAGGAAGTTATAGGCGCGAAGCGACGGTTTCCGTGGCTGTGTGACAGGTTCGCGGTCACGTGCAAACAGCGCACTTGCGGAAGCCGTTGCATCGAACTCAAACTTCTACTGCACTCCGAAGAAGTTGTCAGACAACACCCAGCAGCATTTACAGCACTTCACGCACCCCAGTACAACATTTTGGCAGATAATTTCAAGAACTGTACTCACATTCGTAAGCAATCACACAAGGTCGTTCGTTCTTCCACGTTGATGCCGGCATTGTCACGGCGTGGTGCAGGGCACAATACGACGTCCAATATCTTGAGAAGAACTTCAGGTGCATCAGAAGGTCTTTCGAAGCGCGCAGGTCACGCACCAGTTTTGTAGCACATTCGAAAACCACAGCACGAAAACACCACACAAGGCGCAACAGCAACAAAAAAAAAACTACGCCCGAAACGCCACCCGGCCGGCCGGCAACAAAAAGAACATGGCGCCGCTGCTGACGACTTTGGGATTGGACTGGATTGGCTTCGGTGTGACTTTTTTTATTTTTTGCTGCTGCTCGTGGACGGAGTTTCGGTTTCTGTTTCCTTGGGAGAGCCGGTAACTCTGTGGTGCGAAATTCATTCTGTGTGGCAGGACTCATAATTAGAAGTGCTGGCATTTCTACCAACGTGGTTCTAGACGCACCTCCCTCCCTTGAGAAGGCAACGCCTGGTTCAGCGTCCTTGAGTCGAGGATCGACTATCAGACTGCGCGGTAGGCGTCCGCATGAAGCGCGCGCACATCTGCTCGGACTAGAAAAGCCAGCATTGCACCTAACATAGAGTTATTACCCACCTAACGACTAAATACTCAAGGTGGGGCCATGCCAGCATAGTAAAAGAATTTTCGTCACACAGTGAAGTTGAATTGTAGGCCTGATAGCTGGTCTGTTGCAAAATGTGGGAAGCGCTTAAAACAAATAATATTTATTAATTTATGTCTACAGATACTAGCGAAGATAAAAAAAAGCATGTTAGGAACATAATCATAATAATGGGCCTGTTTACTGTAGCGGCTGCCCGTCTCAACTACAGGTTTACTCTTTTGCAAAACTCACGAAGTCAGCCTCCCTTTACAGCGGAAGGGGTCTTTACCATTGAGGTCATTTTTTTTAAGAGGCAGAAATCGGGTGCAGCGCTGGAGAAATATATTGTCCGAAAAATGTCGCGCGCCTCTTGTGCACGCTTCTGCCTTGTGTTGTTGCGGCGATAAAGGAATTAGGCGCAACTCTGTCAAGCCGTCAAATGAACCGTCACCACGCTGCAGTCGCGACGGAACGGTGAAACGCAGCTTTGCCAGGCCTCAGTGCTGCACCCAACTCCCGACCCTCGCGAGCCGCAACGCCATGGTAAAAGTGTTTTTGCGATGCTGGAAAGGTGACTTACGAAGTTTTGGAGAGGTTCTGCTAATACTGCACCGAATTACTGTCGCACAGTGCGTCGTGTGCTTGGTCGGCAAACATTGCTCGTGGTAGAGCACGTGCGCAGCGTTTATGCTATAGACAGGACGCTACGGGAAGAAGGCCCATTTTTTCGCCAAAGAAAAAAGGAAACAACTGGTGCAGACACAAATCAACAAGAACTCGAAAAAGGCGAATGCAATGACAACGATGTACAAGGCTACTCCTATTCATGCTCATTAGTCAGTAGTGAGAGCTGATCATATTTTGTCTTTCAATGAGGAAAAAAATATTCGTTACAGGTATTTGTACGCTTTGTTGATCCAGTTTCTGGAGATTTCAAGTGATCGTAATGGCGGTGAGGTTGTTTTTTTACTCAAGAAAGCAAACGAATACATTGCCGCTGTGTTCTGCCAAATTTTTCTTGAGATCGGTCGTCGATTCAGAGGTGCCTTTCGAAAATTTAATGTTATATGCTTGCGTTGAATTATTTCTAGCTTGCTGATGTGCAGTTTGATTTAAAGTTTTACCGCTTTTTAGAGCGAATTGATATAGTGAAAACTGCGAACAATATCTATAAAATTTGGCTTAAGAAGTCTTACGGAGAGAATGCAACAGATTCTGTTTTGACTGCGAAAGGAACGAATTCATTTAGCGAAGGCACGAAACAAGCTCTAAAAAATTTTACTCATTTTGAAGCGATACCGAGCCATTTCTATAGAAGTTATTTTGACTGCCAACGAAGCGAGTTCATATAGCGAAGGCACAAAACAAGCTCTGTAAAATTCGACTCATTATAAAGTCTTACGGAGGAAATTCTATTTAATTTGTTTTGACTGCGAAAGGAGCGAGTTCATATAGCGAAGGCACAAAACAAGATCTATAAAATTCGACTCATTATAAAGTCTTACGGAGGAAATTCTATTTAATTTGTTTTGACTGCGAAAGGAGCGAGTTCATATAGCGAAGACACAAAACAAGATCTATAAAATTCGACTCATTATAAAGTCTTACGGAGGAAATTCTATTGAATTTGTTTTGAACGCGAACGGTGCGACTTCATATAGTGAAGGCACGAAAGAAGTTCTATAAAATTTGGCTCATTATGATGTCTTACTGAGGAAATTCTATTGAATTTGTTTTGACTGTGAACGGAGCGAGTTCATATAGCGAAGGCACAAAACACGATCTATAAAATTCGACTCATTATAAAGTCTTACGGAGGAAATTCTATTGAATTTGTTTTGACTGCGAACGGAGCGAGTTCATATAGTGAAGGCACGAAAGAAATTCTATAAAATTTGACTCATTATAAAGTCTTAGGGAGGAAATTCTATTGAATTTGTTTTGACTGCGAACGGAGCGAGTTGATATAGTGAATGCACGAAAGAAATTCTATAAAATTTGACTCATTATGAACTCTTATAGAACCAATTCTAAAGAATCTCTGTTGACTGCGTAAAGAGCAAAATTTTATAGTTAGGTCTCGTTAAAGAGTAAATAGACTACTTAATGAGCTGACTCGATAGACAGCGAGTTTCAATAGAGATCCTTTAGAATCATTAGGCTCTCCATACATGTTCAAAAGAAACTCGACATCCATTTTTGTAAGGGCTAGATCAGCGATCACCTCTCAGCTACACATCACTGCGTGCTGCCTATCGTTGCTTGCAGCTGTGCCCTAACTTCTAGACCAACAACAGACACGCGATCACCCCTCAGCTACACATGATCGCATGTTGCCTATCCCTGCTTACTGCTAGCTGTGCTTCTGCGACTGGCGCCAGAAATCACTCCGGATAAAAGTTGTTACGCTATCTTCGTAAGTGCGTTCAGCGCATTTTCTACGTTAACAGAAGCTCGAGTATTGCAAAACTCGCGAATCCAGCAGTGCGAGTAGCAGAACGGACCGATTGTAATCGCACTTACCGTTCTTGCTGCCGCGGATGAAGCTTTGGGAAGGCATCGTCCATGCAAGCCGAGTTCCCCCTTTGAAGGGGCGACGCCGAAAACACCGCACTTCGTTGACAGGCTGGCAGCAGTGGTACCTTTGCAGAAGTTCGTTGTTTCGTGATTGAAGAGGTTATCCGCCGTGTTTAGCGATGGACAGGCGAACAGGTGGCACAAACACGACGTTGTCAGGCGCCACGGTAATAGCTGGGTTCTTCAATTCTGGTCCGACTCTAACTTGACAATAGTTTCAAGGCCCCAATTAATGCAGGGCTTCAGGAGACATCACAGTTCGACGAGCGAGGCAGGAAGGGTTTCATTAGTTCACTCAGTCAAGGTCAGTTTCCAACAACGTCACCAATAATTAAGATAATTACACCCGAGCACCACTGAAAGGGCGCGGCCATGCTGCCGCCGCATCGCTACTGCCCGGTAGACTTAGGCCTAATCTCGCGAATTCTCGCCCGCCGTGCCGAGAACAAGCGGGTGTGACCTTATCTTTTGCCTTACTTCGCACGTGTTCCATCTGAGGCTACAGCAAAAACCTTTGTTTCTTTTTTTTTTAGGCGGCGATCGCATTGTTTCACCTAAGTTTTAGGCTCTCGCCCTACCGCGCTCGACTGACTTTTTTCAGGCTGCTTCATGCAAGTGCAACGTCACCTATTCACCCCCATAGGAGAGACGGCAACGGAATAAGGCAGGTTATCGATGAAACCGCGCTCACTTGAACGGGCGCCTTGGAACGTTACCATTATATCACTGGAGCATAAACAGTGAAGGAAAGCACATTGCGAATATTGTGGATATTGCGAATGTTGCGAATGTTGCGAATATTGCACATTGCGGGGTCAGTGCCAGAGCACCCCTTCCCCCCCCCCCCCCCGAAATTTTCTGAGTGCCGCATCTCCTCTCTCTCACACACCTTTCGGCCTTTTTATTTCGCCGATGCTATTTACACACCGCATCGATATATTAAAATGTAAAAGCAAAAATAAGAAGAGTGTCGGTTTATTCCTGAAAAGATCGATGTATGTACTACGTTGTCGTGGCTCTAGAATAGGAAGCGCAACTTATTGCTGAGAAGAATCACACCTCTTCGCTACCGCACGAAGTATGGCACTCCTTTTAACAGTAGGCACAGTTCACCCGATTAAACATACCTTTTCACGTCAGCCTACTTTTTCATCCTTTGCGTTGTCCTCAAATGATCATAAACTATTACGAAAATAAAAAGTGCTTTTTTTAAGCGCCTCTGCGGCCGGGCGCAGGTTTACATGCATGAAGTATAAATTTTGACAAATACCATTCGTTCGCAGTTGCTGACTTTGCTATTGAGCAGAAGCTCTTGTGTTGTTGTAAATCACATGAAAATAGTTGAAACTGCCGCGACTTTTCGTTTTTTACGTATGTTCTCTGCGAATCAAGTTCACGCAATCCTGTGTGCACAAGTATTTTATGTAGAGATTAGAGTGAACGAAACGACGGACCCTTCGGCTTTATGAAAGCAATTAAAAGTATTTTAACTCTATGGACTACGATACTGTTTGGGCGCAGGCTTTCTTTTACTTTTCTACCTGCGGCGAATGACACCCTCGAAAAATATTTCTGGCTACCTCTTGCACTCTTGCCACGGCCTTGGACTGTACGCTTCCCATGCTTTTGAGGGAGCTATAACCAGGCCTGCTGGAGACAGATCCTCCGCGCAATCCCAAATTATGTGATCCAGCGTTGCTAGTTCACCGCAACGCTGGCAGTAAGGATTTACTAGATCAGAAATATATTCGCACTGATCCATGAATTTGGCAGCGACCGTGTCTGCAGTCGCCTCCCCGTGGTGGCTTGATCTCGGCTCAGCGACGTATTCGGGGGAGGCAGACTCGTCCCTAAGATCTCTGTAATAACTCGCAATGGCCTGGCAGCTGTCCAGCGTCTCAATTCGCAAGGTCCCCGCGTCGGAGTCTTCCTCACCAGCACGGCTGACAAAACCTCGAGCGTACTGGTGAGCGGCCCCTTCATGAGCCGGGACCCAAACCAGGCCAATAACTTTCCTGCCTTTTGGCATCGTGGTACTCGGTGGCGGAGATTCGCCCTCGCGCAATGTTGCGGAGGACCGTCTTGTAATCGCAAAGAATGGTGCTGGCGCCTTCCTGAGTAATTCCTAGCGTTGTAGTATCCTCTTCAGCCATCCCAACTCTGCTCGCGTAACTGCCGAGGCTACTACCTTGCGGGAAATGCTCCCAGCGGAGACTCCACGGTGCTTCCATCCCCCGAGTATTTTTCTCTAAGGAGCTGCGCCTTGGCCCTCTCCGTCCATCGTGACGACCCACCAGCACATTCTTATAGGAGCGCTCCGGCTCTAATGCATTGACGGATTTCTACCGGCAAAACTACCCGGTCGAGGTAGTTTACGTCCCTAATATCCTGAGACGAGTCCCGCCTACGTCGTCCGAAGCCTCTGTTCATGCGACGTCAGCTCAGTTACTACATGGTACTGTGCACCCGCGGTGCCGCAGTGGAGGTCTCCGGAATAATTTCGACCACCTGAGGATTTTTAACATGCACTAACATCGCAGAATACGGGCGCCTTCCGCATTTCGCCTCCATTGAGACGCGGCCGCCGCGGTCGGGTTCGCACCCAGGTACTGCGGCACAGTAGCCGAGCGCCTAACAATTGAGTCACCGCGGCGGGTGCAAAGCAGTCACCGACAAAGGCGTTCCAAACAGCGGACACGTAAACCGCGCTAAGCCTTCCCGCGCATGTGCAGCCCCTCGGCACTTTGTAGCAGCATGTATCAGATTTAATATAAAGGCGCAAGTTTGCGCAATCGCCGCAGCATTCCCACCACTGACTTTTTTGTTTGCCACTACAAGTAAATCGTTATATTTAGCTCTGATTTTCTAGATATATATATTTTTTTTAAGTTACGACTGCCACCACGGTAACAACGCAGTGACATCACGTCCACAACTGGGCGCCTCGATGGGGATACGAGTCACCCTAGTCCAGGACCAGCAAAATAACAGTTGCCGATATTGGTGACAGAAATAAATAACATTGTTTCAGTGATAAACCACTCTAGTGGTTTAAACTGGCTGTGAGACGTACTCGCCGTCTGCTATCCCAGTGTTGCCATACTATTCTCACGAAACTCTGCCCAAAGCCGCTTACCAAGCGGAAAGAAACGTTCCTATGCCCAAAACATAGAATTTTAAAATGTTTTGCTACGTTTCTCAGCAGCACAGCTGGGCTTACGTTTATGTTCGCGAGGAGCTTTCGGTTGCCGCAAAGAAACCATGGCCAATTTCAGCGCAGCAGACTGCGCGTGGCAGCTTATGCAATCGTTCGCCGTGGTTCGCCGTGGTTACTCGTTCGCCGTGCGACCACTCAACTTCTGGCCTGCGGATGCCCGATGGCAAATCTCAGCTCAGACTGAGCGAATTAACAGTGGCACTCGCTCGTGCATTCAAATTAGTGGGCATTTTTTCTTACTGAGATACACGTAATTCAGACGCGGCCAATTCGTCAGTTCGAATGAACCAAAAGCTCGATTCTGGCGAGTTCGAATTTTCGATATTCTAATTTGAGTTCAGCTAATGCAAACAAGGAAAATATTGGATGAAAGTACTGTGAGCATTGAGCTCCACTTACTAACAACCAATTTTGCTTCTTGAAATCAACCAAGCTGTACACTTTCCATATGCAGCTAATGCCTGTTGCTTAAAAGCTTATAAGCTCAAAAGTCATCCAGCAAAATGAAAACGGAAAAAGAACAATTCACAAAGTCACTTCAAAAGGGGTGCTGAAGTGGAGACAGTACAGGTGTTCAGAGTTAAACATTCATGTTTATTGAATAAAATAAAGAAATAAAACAAAAACAAGTCAGTGATAATGGAGTTGTTTCGGCTTTGTCTCCTGATCAGTGACACGACGCACAAAGATGGCGTCGTGCGGTTTTTTATGAATCTCGCCCTGTTCGCAGAGGAATGAATAGCCAACAGCGAGCCATCATGGCTAAAGGCCAGGGATGCAATGCTCGATGGGTACTTGTGGAACTGACAGAGACGTTTCTTGTTGAAGCCGTCCCAGATGTTCACGTGGCCGTCACTGTCTCCCGCCGCAAATGTGTTGTACAAGTTGTGGAATGCGTTCACAGTTGCGTTCACAGGGTAGATGAGCTCGATGCCATTGCTGTCTTTGGCAAGGTGACACTTGAAGGCGTACTTCTTCTGCACTTCGGGGTTTGGATCCAAGTATTCAATAGCCACGCGCCCTGTGTAGAACCATACAATCAGCAACTTGATGCAACAAGTGAAGCCAGGACAGACAAGAGGGTCAACCACTGGAAGTACAGTGAGAAGTGCCCTTCCTGTTGTGTTCATTATTCTGACTGCTCTAAGTTCTCTCTCCAGTGGATAGACAACTTGGTCGAAATGAAACAGCATAATACATCTTGCCACCAGAAAACAAAGTTAGGCAAGTTGATTACTAAGAGGCTTATTATACTTAGCTAGTACAAGCTAAGCACCCTAATCCAATGTTTACACAAAAACTCAGTGGCTTAGGCACTTAGCTGACGAGCACCACACCACGGTTTCAATGCTCATATGCATTTAGCTAGGGACAAAAACATGATGGAGCATTTAAGCCCCGCCTTCAGGGTATGATGTGATAGCGTAAATGGTCCCTTCAGTGGCCTAGGGTTTTCTTGGCATATCACTTCACAGCCATGGAAACTATTCGTTCCTTCGCCATCATGTAAAGCTTAACCTACACTTAAGAATTCCTACGCCATCATGTAACGCTTAACCTGAACTTAAGAATTGCTTCGCCATCACGTAACGCTTAACCCACACTTAAGCATACAGTGCAATAGCATTACTGATACCTCTCGCACAAGTAGTCCTTCTCTGTCGCCTAGGTTCTACCTACATGCCCAAGTATGCAATATTGGCCATTCCCTACTTTACATTTATTGAACGGAGGAAGTCCTCCTACCGATCCTGGCACAGTGGAGGAGCGGTTAAGTGATGTGCCACTGCCACAGAAGGTGGCTATGTTTGGAACAGCGGCTGTTTCAAACACAGCCACTGGTGGGGTTTCTGAGATCCAGGTTGTGATAACGTCACAAGGTCACGTGACTTAGTGACAGGAGGGCCACCGGAATTTTTTCTCTTAATGCCGACTACACTGACAGCAGCATTTATGCATTTCAACAATATTTTGTTAAAATGCATGAATGCCAGTACACATTACAAAACTGCCGGTGGTCAAAAGTAACCTGGACCCCGCAGCAGGGCATCCTTCAATGTCCTCTGTCTAGCTTTGGAGCATTAATTGGCAAGTATTATGTACTTTCCCACGACTTTTCTTTGAATAACAAATAAGGAGATCTGGTGCAAAGCCCACAGTTTGCATTTGTAACGCCTTGATGGATGCACAGTCTTTCTTTCTACTGTGTCAAGCTACAAATTTGCAAAGGACGTCGCCCGACAGTGAAGCAAGAGCATTACGTTTTGCCCCCAAAAATAATTCATTAGTACAAGAAAATGATAGCAGACTGCCAATAAATTTCGACCACCTGGGGTTCTTTAACGTGCACTGACATCGCACAGTACATGGGCCTCTAGAATTTCGCCTCCATCGAAATTCGACCGCCGTGGCCGGGATCGAATCCGCGTCTTTCGGGTCAGCAGCCGAGCGCCATGACCACTGATTCACCGCGGCAGCAAAAAAAAAAAAAAAAAAAGAGGTGCCGTTTTGGAGCTCTCGGGAATAATTTCGACCACCTGGGGATCTTTAACGTGCTCTGAAATCGCACAGCATATGGGCGCATTTTTGCATTTCGCCTCCATCAAAACGCGGCCGCCGTGCGGCTGGATTTGAACCCGGATACTCGGCTCAGCGCCGAGCACGCTCACCACTCATCCAGGACTTTAATTCTGCTATTCAAATGCGCCTCGTGAGGGCAGTAGTAAACGTTCATCGTGTAGTCAAATTAATTTTAACAGCTTTTAATATTACCCTCTCGGGGCACTAATTAACGAGTGTTTCTATTTCGTAGTCGCTGCCGAAGCACCCAGCTCGACTGTAGGAAGCTAGCTCAGCCTGCTTTTCTTTAATGCGTTAGCATTAAAACAGTGCTGCGAACAAAAACCTGTCTGTCGGCTTGTGCACGGTGTCAGTGAAAAAGGAGAGTAGGCGGCGCACGCAGTGCGCTGCAATTTAGCTGCAATGCAGCCTCGCATGATGTCGGTCGGCTCACGCGGCTCTTCCGTGGCGTTCGGCGCTCGGGCACCGACGGACACGTGTCGCGCGTTCCAAGAGTCCCGTAGTGTTTTGTGCGCAAAACTAATGCTACTGCGTTACTGTTACACGAATCCCATTGATCGCACTTCGTTCATTTTAATTAGGTGGAATTACAATGAAACATGGGATACATTCCAGTAGTGGTTTGGTTTATGGGGATTTAACGTCCCAAAGCGACTCAGGCTATGAGAGACGCCGTAGTGAAGGGCTCCGGAAATTTCGACCACCGGGGTTCTTTAACGTGCACTGACATCGCACAGTACACGAGTCTCTAGAATTTCTCCCACAAAGAAATTCAACCGCCGCGGCCGGGATCGAACCGGCGTCTTTCGGGGCAGCAGCCGAGCGCCATAACCACTGAGCCACCGCGGCGGCTCGAGTAGTGCAGCAGGGGGCACGGGGATCAGTGGAGGAAAAGGGAGAGGGGGCCTAGATGCGCATAAGCCCAGGGCCCCCACTTTTCTTAATCCGGCCCTGCCCGGTGTTCACCAACGAGTATCAAGATCTGACAGCTCTAAGGAGTGCTTGAATTTGCTCTTGACCTACTCCCGCGGGGCTCTAACAGCGCATCGAGAACATGGAGCTTACCAGTCCGCGGGTGACGATGTATGTAGGAAGCCAGAGGATGGGCACCGTCATGAGGATCTCAATCTACACCTGCAGGGTGGGCGGGCTCGCCGAGAACACCAGCAGGTCCACCGCGGTGGCCACCAGGGCACCGATCACGCCTGCGTCATTCACGGCACCATGAAGGATAATTTTACCCGGCTCCCCACGAGTAAGCCTGGAGTGTTATTGCGATGGCAATAAAAGTGTCATCGGGGAAAAAAAAATTGTGCCATCGGTCATAAAATTATACCGCTGGCCGCAGGAAAACGACGTCACCAGAGCGAATAATTCCCGTTGGCTGGGGGAAATGACGTCACCAGACCTGGTCATTCTCGTTAGCTGGTGGTAAGAGACCTCACCAGACCGGGTCATTGGCTGAAGGAAGGTGACGTCACCACACCTGATAATTCCCATTGGCTGGAGGGCAGGGACATCACTAGACCGGAAGTGACGTCACATCCCTAAATATATCAACAGCTTGGTTTCGTTTATTGGGGTTTAACGTCCCAAAGCAACTCGGGCTATGAGGGAGGCCGTAGTGAAGGGCTCCGGAAATTTCGACCACCTGGGGTTCTTTAACGTGCACTGACATCGCACAGCACACGGGCCTCTGGTATTTAGCCTCCATCGAAATTCAATCCCCGCGGCCGGAATCGAACAAGCGTCTTGGGTCAGCAGCCGAACACCATAACCGCTGAGCCACCGCGGCGGCCCTCAACAGCTTCTAATGCTATCGAATTAAAAGTCAATGTAATTAGGTGTTCCTGTGCATTTTTTGCCTTCGTGACAACATCTGACTGTGCGAGTATATAAACGGAAGTGCGGGGTGTCGAGTGCTATCACTTCACCGTAACGGACCACCCACATTACTTCTGCGGCGAATACTGCAAATTTATTATTCTATACCTCAAAGTCTTGCTAATGATTTCGCCGTTAGATTATTTCGCACGCACTAAATTTCGCAAACCGAAAATGCAGGTCTCTATAAGGCAGGTCTCTCTATAAGAGGAAGGAGCGCACAGAAGGGCACGTAAACCCCAAGTACATGGACTGTAGTAAGTGCCCGTGGTGTCCATGCGCCCACCTCGCATGGACACCACGGGCTGTGGCGTCCATGCGTTACCGTTTTAATGTAGAGTTGTCAACCGAGTACCGTGATCTAAGGGTATACCTCCATTCTTAATCAACTTAAACGTTGGAATTTATTTCTCAGCAGGCTACAATAGGAAAGAAATGGTCGAAGTACTGTGGCCATCGCCTACGTGCACAACACTCTCGCCATCTATTTAGAGCTGAGGAATGCCGGTAAGGTTTCTTCGAAGTTGAGCCTTTGGATGATGAGCTTTATAATGTATACTTTCAACCAACGTTTGGGGATGGAACTAGGCCGTTAATTCTGCCCAGAAATTCTCCCCTACAAAAGTAGGATTTTCATGGGCCTGCCTATGGGTAAGAACTATCCTGCCTATGGGTGAGAACTATTCAGCAGCCTATATACTTCTCTCTGGAGCACCGGCCAATGGCAATTACCCGTGCATTTACGGAAGAGCTATAACAAACCGCCGTCCTGAAGATCGCTAGCCTAACCACCAGCGTCCATCCTGCACCCCGATTAGAAAGGTTATAAAGCTGGGCAAGTTGGCCAATTCACTGTGATATACAACGAGACAAGCCAGGAATAGAAAGGAAAAAAAAAGGACCATATGGTACTTCCGCTGTGACGTTTCCTATTCACTGCACCTGTGGTTTATCGCACCGCATCTCATATGAACGGCGGTCCTTGCGCAAGATTTCATCAACGTTGATAAACCCAGCTGCACATTACCCGTCACGGACGGTTTCCCCAAGGCGGGACCGAGAGTTGAAAGCGGTTTGAATGCGTGCGCACTTCGTAGTCCAGCTCCAGATTTAGGTCAATTGCTCAGTGCAGATCGAGCTGAGTTATACCCCCGTGACGTACAGTGCTTCCAGCCCGAATGCAAATATGGCAAGAGGTTGAAAACAAGAGCAAGAAGTGGGCTTGGGCAGGGCATGTAATGCGAAGGGAAGACAACCGCTGGTCCTTAAGGGTAACGGAGTGGATTCCAAGAGAAGGCAAACGTAGCAGGGGGCGGCAGAAAGTTAGGTGGGTCGGTGAGATAAAAAAGTTTGCGGGAATATGGTGGCCGCGGCTAGCGCAGGACAGGGTTATTGGAGAGACATGGGAGAGGCTTTTGCCCTGCAGTGGGCGTAGTCAGGCTGATGATGGTGATGGTGGTGATGCTGTACACTTAGAGCAACGCCCAGTAAGTCCAGATCCGAGAAAGATGGCTGCTAGGGAAAGCGACCAGTCTTGTAGATGGCGACGTGGACTGCTGGCTCGTGCGGCATGGAACCATGAGTTGGTTGGACGGCCTCAAACAAAATGGCCCATACCCACTACGGGGGAGTGGCCAAGGCACAGAAAAAAAATGAGCGCAGCCGCGAGCATGGCTTCTCGTCTTCCTCTTCTTAATGCAGAAGTAGGGGGCCAATCTACAGAAAAACAGCAATCTTTGTTTGGCTCTAACCACCTCTTTAATTTACGACAGTAGGATTTTTTTTCCTCTGCGCAAACATCATTGGGGCCGCATTTGGTCGAGGCATTATGTCGCGACAGAAAACTTATTCCACTGCAGCGAAAACGATCACGGATGCGGCAAGCGCGAGCTTTCGTCTTCACGGTCTGTCCTCCTTGGTGTTCGGTCCACAATCTGGAAGGGGTCGAAAATGCAGGACCGTAACTTGGTGAGCGTGAAAAATTAACGTGCTTTTTAGCCCCTCGCATAGCTGCCGTGATTAAACAGGACAAAAGAAGAGACGCGTTTCGACCCCTTTCCCAAACGTGAACCCCAGAGATCTCCGCGAACTCCACCGAACGAGCGGGGCTGACTTCTCGACATCTGCAACCATCGAAATACCAGACCCCTTACAGCGGCGCTTAGCTACAACCAGTCGCTGTGCGATCTTATTGCGGAAGTTCCCGCGCATTTTCTTTTCTCAGGAGTCTAACCTTACATTCGATTAGCTATCCCAAAACGAGTGGGGTTCTTTAACGTGCACTGACATTACCGCAGGTGGTCGAAATTTCCGGAGCCCTTCACTACGGCGTCCCTAATAGCCTGAGTCGCTTAGGGACGTTAAACGCCATAAACCAAACCAAACCAAAACGAGTGGTTCCGCAGCGGCTCCAAAAGTGGTCCCTCAAAGAAGCTCCCTGCGGAATACCATACACAGCAGCTACCCTAGAGCGTCAAACGAATTCCCCAGTATCGCTTCAGAGCATCCCACGTGTCCCGTAGTGGGTCCCTAATTTTAACGCGATAGCTTTAAGGCTCCCGTTCCCCAGATAATTCGCCGCCGTCGTCGGCGTTATGAGCGAAGAATCCCAAGAGAAGCAGCCTAGGTGGGCCGACTAGGTCACGTGACCGTGTGTCGTCATCCCAATCTGCCCACCGGATTATGAGCAGGCGGACCACAGTGGCAGGTGGCAGTTAAATTAATGATAGTTTGCGAGAGGCTGCTCGGGAAGAGCAACCTGGGTCGCACAAGACCCACCGGTGGCAGCACATGCCATGGCAGGGCAGTGAAATAAAAGGTAGTGGAAACGTAGTAACGGCTGCTGTTGCAGCCTTTTTTTTTTAACCCTTACTACCTGTGTACTATGTTCCTACGACCTTGTTCCTACCTCAAAAGAAAATTAAGTAGTAACAAGGTAGAGACTTCTGCTGTTACTGCGTTTTTTGGCAGTCATTACACTTGTACTACCTCATTATAACCCTGGTAGTATTCATTACTACGTTGATCTGGAAATAGATGATAGGAATATGCACACGTATGTACACTAACATTCCTGGTGACATTGCTACTCAGTGCCCCATGTTTTTATATAATGAAAAGGGTTTCCTGAATGGCAGCAAATCTAACAATCTAGCAAATGTTACTGCAGGTAGTTACTGCTGCTACCTCTCCAGAGGTAGTAAATGTTACTACCTTCCAGTTACTACGCACAGTTACTACATAGGTAGTCATATATGTGACGGTTGTTGCTAGCCCAAAATGTAGTAACCTCAACTACCTTTTTTTTTTTTAGAGTGTGGCGCATCGCTTAACCGTTGCACCACTGCACCAGGAGTGGTGAAAATCCAGAGTGACCAATTCCGCATATACGGGCATTCACTCATTAACGCTGTCGCATCATACCCTTAAAGGGATACTGAGGCGGTTTTCGAATCGGCTAACCTTCTAGGGTTTTGAAGTAGTGTCATCGCTGATCACGTCTGTGAAATTATTTTTTCGATTTTGGCTAAAACAGTGGCGCAATCACCAATTAAAACGCGATGTTTAAATTTCCCGCGCCCCGCGCGAGCGCAGGAGAGGGGAACAGCGGAGAGGGAAACCTCGTCCATGTCGGCCTGCGTGACGTCATGTTGAGGAGCCGGGGATGCTTCGGCGCACCCGAGCGCGCTTTCAGCGCGCGTTGTTTCTCGTGCTACATGCGTTGTTCCTCGTACTACGTGCGTTGCGACGTACAAAGCGTGTCAGCCGACCTTGAGAATCAGATTCAACAGGTGCTACTCTGCGTTCGTGTCCACGAACAACTACGACCGCGACTGTGTCGTCTTCCACTGTTTTCCGCAAGACCACAAGCTCGCAGCGCAACCGCTCGCTGCTGTGACGAAGAGTTCAAGCCGACTAAAGCAAGCTTACTCTGCTCGAAACACTTTCGTAAGAGCGGCTACAGGCAGAGCTTGTCCTAGTGTGATCTCTGGAGATTTCTGTCGAAAAGGCGCGGCTGAACCATGACACAGTTCCATCGATTTCCTCGCGCATAAGAGGCGTGTCACCATTCTGAAGAAGCGCCTCTTTTAAAAGTAAAAACATGCTCACCTAGCCCCTGAAGAAACCTTATAGTGGCTTAAGCATGTGTCGCTCTCCTCAGCTGAGGTGCGGCCAGACCACCTGAGACGTGCTCAGCAAGGCTCGGTTAGTGATTTTATACTCGGTTCGACGTGTCCAAGCAAGCAAGCAAGCAAGCAAGCAAGCAAGCAGAGCAAATCACAATAAAGCAAAGCAAGCAAGCATCGAAGCTCTTCATATGCGGCATCTCGTTTAATCCTAGCTAAGCAATTAAAATGAAAGCGTTCGACGTTGATTTCGGATGCAAATTTATGAGAGAAATGAATGCCAACCGAGTTTTTGCAAAAAAACACCGCAACCTTACTCGGTTTCTTCATCAAGTTGTGGCAGCGGTCGAGTTGCAGCTAGCTGGGCTTTTAAACACACATATAGTTGGCAACTACTTCACTGAACCTAAACTGCAAATCTAGGAAGGGCGAACGTTTCCGAGGCAGCGATTAATATTTTCTGGCATCTGCTGAACACGCCAGGAGTGAAGCGTATTTGGCTTGGTTTCCAGCGCACCATGATTGCGTCACTATCTTGTGGTCGCATGCCTCGCAGTGCTTGGCCACTGCGCTTCGCTAATTTTGACACCAACTTTGTGCTCCTTCATCGTTCCCTTGAAATACTTTCTTGCCCCAACCTGCAACGCCGGGTACTGAGAACAGGATTTACACAGTGCTTTGGGCCTTTTCTTTAGGATGACGCTCTTCCGGGCGAGCCAGGAGGCGTCCGGTGGTGGTAATTGACTTGAGTATTGTTCGCACCCCTTCCTTTCCGAGAGAGAGAGAGATAACTTTTATTTTTCAGCTCAAGTCCGAGCCTTCTTATCTGCCCGTTTGGTGGGCGTTATTTATCGGCGGTGGCGGAGTGGGGCCACGTGTCCCTTGGATGCGTCGGATGTGGGCGGCGAGGAGCGGCCAGAGGGTGGGCTGCAGAGAGGTTGGTGGAGCGGTCCATCGGGCCCACGTGAGGTGAAAGGGGGGAGGCAAGGTATGCGAGGAAGGTATGGTGGGAGAGTTAGTGGCGCGGGGGCATAACCAATATGTATGAATGTTTGAGGGGTGCTCTCCGCACACGAGACAGGCGGGTTTGCCCGGTTTATGAAGGATGTAGTGGGAATACAGTTCGCAGGGAAGGGAGTTAGTCTGTGCCTGTCGAATTAGAGTGGCGTCAGCACGGCAAAGGAAATGGGAGGGTGACGGAAGGGTTCGTCGCATGTGGCGCAAATTGCGAAGGTGTTCGCGGCGGTCCTGTCGGTGTGTAGCGCGGTCTGCCTTGGGATTATAATGGGCTGGCCAGGCAGTCGGAGGGCCCGGTGGTATTTTTTCACGGGCCAGAGCATGAGCAAGCTCATTCTCCGGTATACCTTGATGACCAGGAATCCAGTCAAGGCGGACATGGAGCGTAGGGTGGGCTGTTAGGTATTGCAGCAAAGTGTCTAGGATATGGGGAGGGAGTTTTTGAGATTCGAATGAGCGTATGGCAGCCTGAGAGTCTGCACGTATGGTGATGGTGGAGGAAAGGTGGTCGTGAAGCGTAATCGCCTCTGCTATGGCCAGCGTTTCTGCGTCGGTTGAGGAGGGCACTCCTGTGTGGAGATGCGTGGAGGTGCTTCGAGGGCCGACTACTGCAGTAACTACTTGGTGCTCGAGGATATGGGCATCGGTATAGTAAGTGTCGTGGCCCAGTGCGGGTAAATGGTTCGCCAGTGCTTCACGCCGCCCGGGATTTATCGTTGGAGACATGTGGCGTGGAATGGGTTTTACAGTAAGACGCGGGAGGCTTTTCCACGGGGGAGCAGATGGTTGAAGCGAGGGTAGTTGGGAAATGGTGTGTCCGAAAAGGCTGAGGAGGTCTCTGCCTTGCTCGGAGGTAGAGAGACGGTGTATCTGGGCTCGGTGGTGTGCTGCTGCGCGTTCTTCGAGGGAGTTGAAAATGGCGGCGTCTGCGATCAGAGCATTTGCGGCGTAGATGGGAACTCCCATGGCTAATCGAGTGAAGCGACGCAGAGACGCTTCCAGTTTGCTTACTTGAGAGGATGTGAGGCGCTGATAGGGGTAGGCGTACATGACCCTCGAATAAACGAGTGCTTCTATAACTCGTAGGAGTTCGTGTTCTCTGAGTCCATGCTTTTGACGAGATATACGGGACAGCATGTGGCGAATTTGGTTCAGTTGTTGCAGGAGTTGGCTAAGCCACACGTTGCACTTGCCATCTTGTTGAAAAGTGAAGCCAAGGATCTTGATGTGGCTCCGTCGGGGAATAGGGGTTTGCGCGAGAGAGAGTTGAATGAGTTCGCGGTAGGAAGAAGCGGTTTTTTGAGGAGCGTTAGAAACCACGATGTATTCCGACTTTTCGGCGGAACAACTCATACCTATGCGGCGTGCATGCTCCTGAACGACGTCGAAGCCTTGCTGCAAAGTGGATTTGTTGTGTCCCCTTATTGCTTTTGTGTGTGTGCGCACCCGCATCCTCCTCCTAACGACCACTCGCATCCTCCTCCTAACGACCACTCGCATCCTCCTCCTAACGACCACTCGCATCCTCCTCCTAACGACCACTTGCCCCTCGTCGCACGCTGTCGCCAGATGCCCCCCCATGGTGCGCCCCCGCATCCTCCTCCTGTTTTGGGAAGCCACTCCCTCCCGTGGACGCTTCTCCGCTCCCTCCTTTCTTCGGGCGGCCAGTTCGGCTCCTGCCTCGGTCGACGCTGGTCGCACCCTCATCGGCTTTAAATAAACGAAGTCTTAAAGTACCGTGTGCGTCTTTCGCTGCATTCAACACAGCGACCGGACACGACAGTGGCGACGAGAAAGTGGATTCGACCCGCGCTACGCAACGCTATTGACAAGCCATGGCTACGCGAGGGTTTCCCAATCAGATACCAGAGTTCAACGGCTCATCGTGGTCATCGTGGGTTGGACGCCTTCAGTTCTACTTTGAAGCTAACAACATCACAGACCCAGCCTTGAAGAGGGCCAACCTGCTGACGCTGTGCGGGGAGCAGACCTACGATACTGTCTGCGCCCTTATTCAGCCAAGCACACCAGCGGCAGTGTCTTACGACGACATCGTAAAAGCGCTGCAAAAGCACTACGACCCAAGGCCATCCGAGGTCTACAGCCGGGCTCGCTTCCAACGACGAGATCAACTGGGAGGAGAAACTGTGAGCGCCTACGTAGCCGCGCTCAAGAAGCTCGCTGCCGACTGCAATTTTGGAACGCTGTCGACAACAGCTACCGGGCAGGAGGGAGACGCAGCTTCTTCTGCTAACACCACCATGCTTCCCTTGGACGTGATGTTACGCGACAGATTTGTGTGCGGACTGAGTGACGAGTCACTGCAGCAGCGCCTGTTCGCTGAGAAGGACCTCACATTCAGCAAAGCTTACGACATCGCCGTTCGAGCGGAGAGCGCCGGTCACCAGCAGAGAGGGATTCGCCGGAACACCGAGCCGGTACACCAGACAAGCAACCAGGTGCGCAAGCCTTCTGTTGTTGTAAAATCGGTCAAAAAGGCACAACGCTGCTGGCGGTGTGACGACCAACACAACCCCCAGGGATGTCGATTCCAGTCAGCCACGTGTAATTTTTGCCACAAGCGAGGGCATATCGAAAGAGCATGCATTACGAAACGGAGACTTGCCAAGATAAAGTCACCTTCCCAGCCTAATCACAGCGTCAACGCCTCAGAGAATACGCCGCTATCTGATCTCCATGGAACAACATCAGCAACACCATCTGTGTTGTACGACCTGAACACCATGAATCTCGGCACGCGACCGAAGATTTTTACAGAAGTAAGCGTACATCACCAGCTGATTAAGTTCGAGGTGGACTCCGGCGCAGCCTGTACTCTGATCAGTGAGGACACGTTCCGAACTTCATGGCCATCTGACGCACCCGCCCTGCAACAAGACGACACGCACCTGCGAACGTGGTCAGGACAGAATCTGCCACTATTGGGCTCTGCCAACGTGCAGGTTAACTACAACGGCCAGACCCATACGCTACCTCTGCTTGTTGTGAAGGGCACAGGATCAAGCCTTCTAGGGAGAAACTGGTTTTCTCCACTAGGCGTGATGATATGCGGCATACACCAGACGCCGAGCCAGAACATGGTTGAGCAACTGCAAGAGAAATACGAAAGAGTATTCTCGGAAGAGATTCCAGGAAACGAAGGGCCCCCGGTCACACTGGAGTTGTTGGACAACGCGCAACCCAAATTTCTGAAGGCCAGGCCGGTGCCGTTTGCTCTCCGAGATTCAGTTGAAAAAGAGTTGGACAAACTGGAGCAGCAAGGTGTCATCGAGCCGACGCAGCATTCAGAATGGGCCACACCACTTGTCGTAGTTCGCAAGAAGAACGGAACCATACGCCTCTGCGGAGACTACCGGAGCACCGTCAATCTTGCGACTAAAGCGTCCTCTTACCCGCTACCGACACCTGAAGAAGTATTCAGTGTACTACGTGGCGCAAGAGTCTTCAGCACATTGGACCTCACCCAGGCGTATCAGCAGCTGAAGGTGAGCGAGTCAACTGCTGAATTATTGGCAATTAACACACTGAAAGGCTTGTACAAAGTCAAGCGATTGCCTTTTGGCGTAGCTGCAGCCCCGGCCATATTTCAAAAATTCATGGAGACAGTGCTTCAGGGCATCCCAGGAGTTTGTGTCTACCTTGACGATGTCATCATCAGTGGCACTTCCACTGAAGAGCATGCAGTGCGCCTAGAGCTCGTTCTCGAAAGGCTAGCAAACGCTAATTTGTGCATAAGCAAATCGAAGTGCTGTTTTGCGGTGCCAGAGGTGCAATTTCTGGGACACCGAATTGATGCGGAAGGCATTCACCCTACCGAGGACAAAGTGCGAGCGATCACAGAAGCACGAGCTCCAACAAACAAGCAGGAGCTACAGGCTTTTCTCGGACTCTTGACGTTCTACGACCGGTTCTTGGAACAAAGAGCTACCGTGGCCAACGACTTATACCAACTCCTTCGGAAAGATGTGACATGGACATGGTCGCCACGCCATCAGCAGTCATTCGATGCCCTGAAAGACCTGATTCGAAGATGTACAGTCCTCCGCCACTACGACGAAAGGAAGCCTCTGCTTTTGGCTTGCGACGCATCACCGTACGGAGTCGGCGCGGTTCTATCGCAAACTGACGAGCAAGGAAGGGAAGCTCCCATCGCCCTCGCCTCACGTACGTTGTCGCAAGCAGAACGCAACTACGCGCAACTTGACAAAGAAGGGCTAGCCATCGTCTACGCGGCGACACATTTTCACCAGTACATTGCCGGCCGGAAGGTGACCTTTATAACCGATCACCGACCGCTATTGGGCATTCTGGGACCACAAAGGCCTATGCCACCAACTTTGTCTCCGCGAATGACACGTTGGTGCATCAAACTCTCAGCGTACGACTACGCTCTGGTCTACCGCAATGGGAGTAAACATCAAAACGCCGATGCGCTAAGCCGTCTGCCACTAGACGCAACTGTTGACGAACCATTTCCACCAGGAGACGTTCTGATGTTCGAAGCACTGCCAGAACCTCCGCTTACAGCAGGCACAGTTGCAGCATCTACGCAGAAGTGCGCAGCTCTCCGTCTAGTTTACACAGCTGTTCAACAAGGCAACGTGCATAAACTCAAAGGGGACAACTTCGACGCTTACCGCAGGCGAGCTACAGAGTTGAGCACCCATCGCGGCTGCATCATATTTGGGTCCCGAGTTGTGATGCCGAGAGAACTACGCGCACAAGCTATGTCTCTCATCCACGCCGGACATCGGGGCATCGTTGCAATGAAAAAGTGTGCCAGAAGCTACATGTGGTGGCCTGGCATTGACAACGACATCGAAACAGTGGTGCGAGAATGCAAGCCTTGCCAGAGCAGCCGGAGCGCCCCGCCGAAAGCTCCTGTCCCAGAATGGGAAAAGCCAGACACACCATGGCACACACTGCACATTGATTTTGCAGGACCAATTGAGGGCTGCACTTTCCTTGTGGTCGTAGATGCCTACACAAAGTGGCTTGAGATAAGGCAAATGGGACAGACGACTTCGGCAGCAGTCATTGACAACCTCCGATCACTATTTGCAACGTTCGGCCTGCCGCGCAAGGTAGTGTCGGACAACGGAACACCGTTTGTGTCTGCGGAGATCCTCAAGTTTTATCGCGACAACGGGATCTCATCAGTTACATCGGCCCCCTACCACCCAGCGACAAACGGACAAGCCGAGCGCTACGTAGCCGAGCTAAAACGCGCCCTTGAAAGAGATCAGACAGGCTCGCTGCAGCGCCGCCTTGCGCGCTTTCTCTTCAAGCAGCACACGACGGTTCAGAGCACAACAGGCGAGACCCCCTCGAAAATGATGTTCGAGCGTGAAATGCGAACCCAGCTCACAGCCATCCTCCCCGAGCCAAAGGCAGAGACGTTCCGGGAAGAAAAAGCAATTCCGCGCTGCGGCACGCTTAATGAGGGGCAGCGCGTCCTCGCCCGACAGTTTCTGAAAAAGCCACGCTGGGAGGAAGCTACAATTGTCAGACGCATAGGCCTGCGCTCTTGGCTCGTCAACATACATGGCACAGTAGCACGCCGACATCTCAACCAGCTGCGTAGATTTACGACGCCGTCTGAGAGCTGTCCGCCAGCGGAGAGAACACGTGCACCATCTTCCCACATAGCCTGGCACCTCTTCCCGGAAGAAGAGACTTCGCCCAGGACAGACCTAGGAGACACAGCGAACAACAGCCAGCCTACAAGTGTTTCTCCCCCGAGCGCACAAAGCCAGCGCGCCTCCACGCGTGAGCGCCGACCCCCTGCACGATACCAGGCAACTTTCTAAGGGGGAAGGAAGTGTTGTGTCCCCTTATTGCTTTTGTGTGTGTGCGCACCCGCATCCTCCTCCTAACGACCACTCGCATTCTCCTCCTAACGACCACTCGCATCCTCCTCCTAACGACCACTCGCATCCTCCTCCTAACGACCACTTGCCCCTCGTCGCACGCTGTCGCCAGATGCCCCCCCATGGTGCGCCCCCGCATCCTCCTCCTGTTTTGGGAAGCCACTCCCTCCCGTGGACGCTTCTCCGCTCCCTCCTTTCTTCGGGCGGCCAGTTCGGCTCCTGCCTCGGTCGACGCTGGTCGCACCCTCATCGGCTTTAAATAAACGAAGTCTTAAAGTACCGTGTGCGTCTTTCGCTGCATTCAACACAGCGACCGGACACGACAGGATTCTAGTTCCCCGGCGTTTCCTGTGGTAGACTAGAGAGAGATATCATCCGCATATATAGCGTGGCGTAGGCAGGAATTTCAGCGAGTTTTCGGGGCAGTTCTTTCATTGCCAAGTTGAAAAGCATAGGTGAAAGAATGGATCCCTGTGGTGTACCTGCGGTGAGGGGAAAGGGGGCGGAAGGTGTGCCGTCGGGGCCAATGATTCGGAGGGTCCTGTCTGTAAGAAAGTCTTTGATGTAGTTGAACATGCGGACCCCAGGCCGAGTGTCTGCCAGGTTGGTGAGAATTGCGGAGTGGGCGACATTATCAAAAGCCTTTTTGATATCCAGGCCGGTCAAAACTCGAAGCTGTGCGCTGCTTGGGAAGGCGTACAAATCCTCATAGATTTGCCGTCCAATGTCTTGTGTGCATACGTGGGCGCGGAATCCGACCATAGTGGGAGCAAGACAGCGATTGGTATGCAGGTGCCATTCGAGGCGGGTAAGGGCCATCTTCTCCATCAGCTTCCCTAGGCAAGAAGTCATGGATATAGGTTGGAGGTTAGTGATGAGCGCAGAGGATTTTCCTGGTTTCGGAATCATAATTACGTGTGCCTCTTTCCACGCAGCGGGAATTTTCCCGGAGCGCCAAACAGTATTAATGATCTGAATAAGTTCGTCTAGTTTTGAATCGGAGAGGTTACGGAGTATACCATAGGTAATTTTATCTGGGCCGGGTGCTGTGTTTCGCTTAAGGGAGCGTAGAGCAGCCTGAAGTTCGGCGAATGTGAAGTCAGAATTCATTCCTTGCTCGTCTGCTTCTTCTTCGGTGTAAGGGTATGACGGGGAGCTGGCAGGAGAAGTAGAGGATGGGTAAAATTGATTTCGGATTTGCTCAGCCAGCTCTTCTTGTGAGACGGAGAGGGCCAACTGTAGCTTTTGAAGTGTGTTACGAGGTTTACCCTGTCCAAGTAGAGTGCGCATAATGTGCCAGACTTTTGGAGTGTGGAGTCTCTCGACCATGTCATCGCAGAGCTGAAGCCAGTTGTTCGTGGCTAGTTGGTCAGCGTATTCTTGGGCTGCTTGCGTTAGTTCAGCAACTTTTCTTTTCAGTGCGTGGCTAGATCTACAGTTGCGCCAAGCTTTTATGGCCCGGCGACGTTGTTTCCATAGCCCAAGTAGGTGTGTGTCAATGTATGGATAGTCGGGAGATCGGTGGATATGTTTGGTGTGTTGGGAGACGGCCTCCATAATGGCGCTACACCATTTTTCGGGGTCCTCGAGTGAGACTGATAAGGAGTCGAGGGCCGGCCGAGCCTTTGGCCAGTCTACGAGCATAGTGGGAGGTAGATGTGTTCCGGGTGGTCTGGAGGGTCGCTGGGACGTGAGCGTTATCTGAAGAATACAGTGATCACTCCCCATCGTGTCACCCGTATTACTCCAAGAAGCGCGGAGATCGCTGCGAATCCATGCAAGGTCGGGGTTTGTGTCGGATTGTGCTCCACATCCTAGACGTGTAGGCATGAACGTGTCATTCAGGAGGGTGAGGTGATGAATACTGGCGAAGCGGTCGAGTTTTCGTCCGGAGGCTGAAGTACGGTCGTATCCCCTTGCAGGGTGTGGGCAGTTGAAGTCACCAAGAAGGACGAAAGTAGTATTGACATTAGAGGCAGGGAGGGCCGTATGCAAAGGTGGGATGCTGGTTTTAGAGTCGGAGGGAGTCCAGTAGCAGTTTAAAATCGTGATACGGTGACCCTGATAGGTGGAGTGTGTCAGGACATGCTCTTTCGTCCCGGAGTTGAGGTGGGATGTATCTTCCTGAATGGTGGGTATCGTGCGCCGTATGTATGTAACCGTCAAAATCGGCGGAGGAGGGGGCGTTTGATGTCCTTTTCTCTTCATGACTATACTTGGCTGAGTAAAATGGTCGTAACCTGGAAGAGAAAAGGCACCGTGCGTTTCTTGCAGTGCGATGACGTCTGGGTTAACGCCAGTAATCCGCATGTGTTGCAAGAGGGCATTTTTCTTGCGACGAAAACCGCGGCAGTTCCACTGCCAAATAATTAGAGGGTTTTGGGGTAGAGATGTGTGTCGCATGATATCACTCATCATGCGGGTCTTCCTCCATGGTGTCGAGGTTAGGCACAGGAGGAGCGCTTGCGCGCTTTCGAGGGGGAGCATTGGAGTCTGTGTCGGGAGAGCATGGGGCAGAGGACGCGAGGGAGAGGAGATGGTGCTCTAGTTGCTCGACGCGAGCCGTCAGTTGTTGTAGGGCCAATAGGACGGGAGCAAGGGATTGCTGTATGAGAGCAATAGCGTTGTCGGTAGGGAGGGGTGAAAGTGGAGTAGGTGTGGAGGGACGTGAGTAAAACCGGTGTTGGAAGGACGGGGGAGGGGGTGCGATGGATGTGGGAGATGGACCGCTCACCTGGTGACTTGGTGGAGTCTGTGACTGCATCACGGAAGCTTGCGGTTTAGTAGAGGAGGTGGAGGTGCTGGTTGCCGCACCAGAAGTGGTGGACGGTGGCCGCTTGGCAGAGGGCTTGGTTCGAGATTGACTTCTTTGCGCGGTCTCGTGCCCCGGGCTGTTGCTGCTGCTGCTGCTGTTGCTGCTGCTGTTGCTGCTGCAGGAGAGCTGAAGGGCCTCGTAGCGGTTCGAGGTAGGCAGGGGTGGCCAGATGGTCGCGTCGGCTTTAGGGGGTGGAGGGGCGGCGCAGGCGCGATGGCGTCGTTGGGCGCGGTGCCACTTTAGGACTGCAGCGTCGGCGTCTTTCCTTGCGGGGCACTCAGGATGAGACGGTGTGTGGTCGCCCTTGCAGTTCCAGCAGTGTGGTTCACATTCATGTGGGGTAGTCGTTGGGTCTTGGTCAGGAGGAAACGGTTGGCTGCAAATCGAGCACCGAACAAGGCTAGGCTTGTTAGGACAGACGTCGGCACGGTGCCCTATGGCGTGACAATGCGTGCATTGTTTGCTGTGGGGCTTTTGCGGGTAGACGCGGTACACTCCGCTGTAGAAGACGGCATAGCGTGGTAGACGGGGCCCTTCGACGGTGAGCAGAAGTGTGTTGGTACGACCGAGACGGCGGGCGCTTAGTAGTCGGGTGCCGTCAACACGAAGGTTAGCGGCAAAGTCGTCTTCGGTAAAGTCCATGGTGATGCCGTGTATAACACCACGGGCGTTAAGGGGGTCGTTAGCTACGTACGAGGTGACTTCGTACTGGGTGTTGTTCAGTGAAACTTGCTTGAGTTGGAGCAGCTTGTCAGCAGCGGCTGGGCAGTGGGTATCGATGGCCAGGATGTTTTGCGAGGTGCGGAGTTTGATGTAGGTATTGTCACGTTCAGTCTTGGTTAGGCGGGCGGAATCCATGACGGACCGACAGAGCACAGGGAATAAAGTGTTGCCGAGGTTGAGGTGGTTCGCAAATTTCATGACGATCGTGGCTGCGGTGGCTTGCCGGGGCGCCGCGGGAGCACAGTGCTTGTGATTCAGCGCCTGGGCTGCTGACTGGCTAGGCGAGCTCCCCGCCGTTCCGGCTGCGAGCATGCTGGCGAGCGCGGGGGGCGTTGCCCCGGCGGTGCAGATGTAGGCTTGGCTAAGCGCGCCCGGCGTGGGCGGCCAGCCAGATGCTGATGTGCCAGAAAACGGCGCAGAACGCTTGGAATTTTGATTACCAGGCGTACAGGCGATGAAGTAGCACTCCTATACATAGGTTGCACGTGACGTCACTTCCGCCCCCATCAAGCGCTTGCGGCCATGCTGCCGAACCATTCGGCCGTCTCCGCCCGTCCGTCCTGCGATGCCTGGCCACTCCTCGGACGCTTTGGATTATTTTCTCATCTTTCGGGCGCGATGCCTACTCCACAGATGAATGAACCATTCAGTGCAGGCTACTGCTCTGAACTTATTCGATCGGCGCGCGTACGCTCCGCACAAAAAGTGAAAATTTGCGACGATATAGGTCCGTACACGCTGCGACCGGGAGTCGACGCGGCGATGGGCGTTGATGTGTTCCCTGAAGTGACCCAGGGGGACATCGTGTACTCTTTCCAGCTTTGTGAAATTGGAAGAAATGAAAGCCTTCTAATCAATGGAAGCACACAACGATTTCTACAGTAGGTAGGTGAGAAGCCTGTCTGCGATGCGCCTACGAGACGAAAAGCTCGGCCTCGGCATACCGCTTTCTCTGCCGTCATTGCTCGCTGCGGTCGCGGTGATCCGAACCGGCTTGCCTAGTGCTGTAGCTAGGATGCAGCGACGCGGGACCCAGTCTGGGTTTGTGTTAGACAAATCGGATAGGGTCAACAGCAACATTCACTTCAGGGTGTAACCATTGCTTCCCACGTTTTCGCAAAGATTTAGTTGATGACACAAACCTCTTACCTGTCACAAAGTGCGCTCCGCACACAAGTAAATTTGAGTTATCGGGGTCCAAATCGTCGCGCTTAATGCGAGCCAGCCGCAGCTCGCGCAGATTCGTACTGAGTCATGGAGCGCCCGCACTTGCATGCCTCCGATTATCTGACGAATGCAGATGAAGTTCGAGTTGATCGGCTTCTTGTTTCACCTCGACCTGTCGCTACGGTCGGAGCAGCCAAGGGTGGGACACAAAACCATACTGAATCTACGGATGGACGAGAACCAACACGATGCGAGCTAACATGAGCAGCGGTAAGCTAGAGGCGGTCTGGCGGTGGTTCGGCAGCATGGTCGACTAGCAGCCGACGGCCACCGGATGTGACGTCGGTGCAAGCTATGTATAGACCGGTTGGTGGCGATCCGAGGTCAGGAACCTGGACGTAGACGTGATTTTGCTGGAGCTCGGTGTGCGCACAGCCGATCACGGTGGCGCTGGTGGCGCCCTCCCTCCTTTCCGAGAATACGAGCCGATGTTGTGCTGTATCGCGTCTTTGACGCTGGCGTATGCTTGTGCTAGGCATAGAATTTTTTGCTTGTGTCTTTTTTGGTTTCAGGCGATACGTGGAATGAGCAAACTGTAGTATCCTTTTCTTCGGTGGTCAGTAAAAAAAAAAATAGTCGCCGTATTCGCTGTTACAACGACACGGAAAGCTGCGATCTGCCCCCAACGCAGCGCCAGATCCGCATCGGCAGCTTCTCCAGTCCTCAAAGTGACGTCACGACCTCTCTTGACCAATCACGGGCGGCGGCGCGCCGCGCGGCGTGCCCCGCGGCACAGGCCGCATATTTCGGCTAAAAAAGGCAATTCGCGCTTGTTTTTGCCTTATTTGGATGCGATTTTCCAGCATACAGTATGGAAAACTACAGGATGCCGCTGCCAGCCCGATTTTCAGAAAAAGTGCTTCAGTCTCCCTTTAAGGCGGACTTTAAGCGTGTCCCTTCAAATTTTTTTAAAACGTTCCGTTTTGTCCATTGCCTTTCCGCGGGTTTCCAACCCACAGAAACGCGGGTACGGCGGAGCGGACGGCGGTGGCCCCAGCGCCGAAAATTCTCCGTGGAACTCCGTAGTCCAGAATTCGGGCACCTCGCTCGTGCAGCAGCGCCAGCAACAGCTGCAGCAGCAACAGCTACAGCAGCAGCAGCAGAAAGGCCCGTCGTCGTCGAGTGGTGTCCAATCGGGCGGCAGCGGTCCGTTGCCGGTGGAGGTGGAAGAGGAACGCCCACAGCAGGTGGTGGAGGGCGTGTCCAGCCGGCTGCTTCCTCTGCTCATGGCTGCTGGCCTGGTAGGCGGAGCAGCACTTGGGTTCGCCATCCGCGCCACAGACAACCCCTGGACCAGCCGACAGATCATGTACGTCGGCTTCCCCGGTGAGCGATAATTCGACGCTATCTAATGTTTACCACCAACTGCACTATCAAATGCTTATCACCAGCAACACCATCAAGTGCTGCTGGCCAGCCGAATTATTTCATTTCATTTATTTGGACACGCTTGCAACCAAATCGAGGGGGCCCAGGTTATAGCTGCTATTTCGCATTGCAGTGAGGAAACCCTAGACCCTCTTACATATGAAATGCTGTGCTATGGAAAGTGGCATGATCAAGTACCATTGGCAGCGTCATTGTCGAATGCTGTTCACCGCGCAAATGACTGATCCTATTACCACTTTTAAATGTTACTGACAGCGACGCCAGAAATCTTTGGCGTTAAATTCCACGTAAGCAGCCCAAATGCTCCCTAGCTAAGGTGTGGTCAGGCTCCGCAATCACACAGCGGCGCTAATTAAAACAGTAAATCGCGAATAATAGTTAAGTAGATAAGTACTTCGTATGCTTCGTAATATAGCGTACATCTACTGCGGCCGGAAGTGTGTTTTTTAATGTCTTGTTTCTATTCCAAACGCCAGATTTTTAGGAATTTTCGAAAGGGCTCGCTGACACACCGGTTTTATGAGCGGCGCTGGAAATGTTCGAGCACGGGCACCATCGCCTCAGCTTCTCTCCACAGCACGATCGGGTGACGAGTCTCTCCAGTGTTTTTCGGGTGGTTGTCGTCTTAACGACCGCGATCTCACCTTCAGCCACCCACCCCTCCCTCCCTCTCCACAACATGCATTCCACTGCCCGTCCGTCTTCCAAGCGGGGGCAGCAAGCTTCGCCGGATTTCACACTGCGGTCTGACGGTACCTTGGACGGCAAAAGTGATATCACTCGCCTCACAATACCCTTTGCAGACGCGGACGATCGGGGAGTCGAAAGAAAAACCTCCTCCTCCCGCGGCGTGGCCCATTTCAGACCTCCGCGCCATTCTGAGCCGCTCGGCAAGGCGAACAACGACACACATCTTCGTCCACTCTCCTGCAGCCGACGCGGAAGCGGCGCAGGAAACAGCAAACCTTCGGCACCCGTCCCAGCGGCCGCAGGCAGCATTCCGCACGCAGCTGACGGAATGGGCTGCAGCAATTGCTCGTCGATCCGCCTCGATACCAGCGCGTCCGATCACTGCCAATGGCGGTTGATGATGATGATGATGATGATGATGATGATGATGATGTAGCCTTCCCTTTGTAACGGGTGGGCGCCTACCAAAGGTGCCCTGGCTGGATATACACACACATAAAAACACCACTATCAAACGCCAAGCGGCAAACACACACGCAAATATCGACGAAACAGTACTGGTCTAGTGTCGCACTAGCGTCCACCACTCTGTCAATCGGCGCTTCGTCGCTGCAGCCGTCGCTGGTCACCTTCCCCGCTAGCGCCGCTGAGCGGACACCTTTGGCAGCTTACGAAGCTCGCCCATATAGTGTTGCGAGGAGCTTCATGACCAGTAAAAGGCATTGATAGACTCAGGAAGGACAAATATGCTATAGCATTCGTTTGAAGGACTCTGCATAATACTTTCCTTGCTAAGACATCGGTATATAAGTTGCGCTTCGCATTTTGGCATTGATAGCCGAATGCCATTTACTTCTCCAAAGGTCCAAATCTGCCAGGCCTGCACTTCGCCTAAATAGATGTACTACCTAACTGCTATTTACTCCTCCGCTTCAAGACTATGAAGTTGTACTCACCTTTCTAGAACCGCGCGTTAGTTACGACCATGCCACCAGCAAGTTGGCGATGACAGAGGGGCACCATTAGTACCATGCTGCAGCCCAACCTGAGGCTACGACAGAAGGGATCAAAAGGAAAAGAGTGTACAAACGAAGCAGTAGCAACCAGAAAAAAAAAACACTTTAGCGACAATTGGCAGCATCTAAACATTCCTTTGAAGGGCAATAGTAGCGCCTTTACCTGTAGACTAAAGCTTTTGATGTTATGGCTTTTGTGGCACAGTAATGCCATAGTAATACGAAGTTACTATTGTCAGAGGGCGAAAGGTGGTAGGGTTTTATCGTAGGTGAACCGACCCGACCCGAAATGGACCACCGGTGTCTAAAGAATGAATGAAGTCCACTACCGGATTTTCGGATACCTGATGGACGTCGAGTTTGATCCTAAATACGAACCTCCCTGGGACCGTACCGTACAGAAAAAAAGGCGGCCGAATGAACGTCCCACGTACGTCCATGCCGGACATTCCGACATCCTTCGGCTATCAAATTACGATGTACCTAAGTTTCCAAAGACGTCCATAGAATGTCCCACACTGCATTTCATGTGCGTATGACATCCGCTAGACCCCACAGTTCGTATGCTCAGACCTCCATCGAAGAACCGAATTTCTACTCTGCCATCTAGAGGTCGTCTTGAAACGAACATTTCTTGGACCATCTTGTGGCGGCTGCCAAAACATAAATAAGGTTCAATGTAGGAATTCCTTAGTATTACATGTACACCCAAGAAACAATTAACATGCATGCAACTTTCTAAAAAACGGTGATGGAATCCTGCAGGCAGGCAATCCCGGAAATTTTGACAGCACGTTATTGACAGCTTTAATTAATCTAAGAACTCTGCATGAGCACAAAAAGCGTGACAGTACAACACTACAGTTTAGAAAAAAAATATTTACATATGTGCACATGCCGAGGTTGACGGATATATTGACATTCACAAGTAGAAATTATGGTAGGCATGTAAAGCGAGGCAGCTAAAAAGGTACCATTAGCATTTTTGAGTAACTAACAGGAATTGCTTGTGGCCGATGTAAAACAACGGCACAAAAAACGCTCCTCACACACTAACCTTTGAAGTCAGCCTCATCCTCCTATACCCTAGTTTGAAGGGTGTCATTATGTGATAGTCGTGGGTGTTAAAAAGTGAAGACTTGTAATGAAATTTTTAAGCCTTGTATGCAAGCTGAGGCAGGCGCAATTTAAGAGGTTCAAACGCAAAACCCTGGTAAGGTCAAGAGCATCCTTACTCTATAAACATTGAAAAAATTTGGGACACAACGCTAGAAACATACTTCTGTTGCCGTTGACATCATCAGCTTCCATTAGACCCCCGCCCCCTCCACTATCTCCGATCCTGTTCCCATCAACGGACAGTATCTACCGACTCACTGCTGCCAGCCAAAGTAATTTTTCAATTCTGCCATTTTGACTGCATCTCGAATTGAGTAAAATCCTCCGTGAGTCCCGCATACGTCCTGATTCGGCCATCCGTTTCCGGGCGTATTTCGTTCTTGCCGTGGATGTTCGTATTGGGTACGGAAGTACGAATCTTAGTCGGACATCGCTAGTCGTAGTAGCAATGGCTATGGCAGTGGCAATAACAGCAATCGATTACACGCGCGAAAGCATGCATGTTTCGTCTGGTTTGCTCGTGGTTTTGCTTTGCTGTGTCGTCGGCACGTCTGGCAACGGCATTAGACAAGTTAAGCTCTTATCAAGGTTAAGTTATGCTAGGTTTGGCAAAGGTCACCCCAAATGTCACCATCCCATTGGCTACAGCTTCCCCGACGCTCCTCCGAACTTACCCGAGTTTCTCCAAGTCTTCACACAAGATTCTTGGTTGTAACCGTGCTAAGTAGTGCTTTCCCACAGACAGAAGACTAAGGGCAAGTAGTAAAGATGGACCGGAACAATGGCTGAAATCGTATATACGGCCACTGCGCCGCATGGCAAGGCACGGCGAGCGTGGATATAAGGCGACTGTTTCTCCCCCTTCATCCTTCATCCGTTGCTCCCAGCGAGCTCCAATGTCTACCTGGAGTGTGACAGTCACTGGGCTTTTCCGATCCTCATTTTTATTATGTAAATGTTCGTGTGCCATACATTCTACCACTGCGGGGGTGAACGACCTGTGCGCAATGCCTGCATTAGTCACCCTACACATGCGATGCGTTCCGCCCCCTTTACAACGTTTCATCGGCCGTGAGTGTAAAGATCGTAATTGCCATAGTTCTCGCCAAAAGTGCATACTTTAAAACTCGTCACGCCTCAAAAAAGAAAAACCCTGTACACGGAGCCCAGCTAACTAGCGCGGTTTTCGATCCGCTGACATCACACGGTGCGGCGCTCAACTGACGGAACATGCGCTGCCACGTAGCGGCAGTAACACGAAACAGCTTCAGTTTTCGGAGGCCGGTTTTCCTTGCGCGGGACGTTCAATGCATGGTTCACGCCAATGCTGCGCATGTCTCTTCCTTTTAATTTCAGTCAGAGGGGATGAACCGTAAGTAAAGTCATAACTATCGATCTTTCTGTAATCTTTTCACTCCATTAGGGATCTGATGCAACCCTCCAGCGCGGCGAAGACCTCGGTGGACACCGATAGGCCCGACGGAGACTCAAGTGAAAATGAGAAAATATATACTGTGGTGACCAAGCTGCCACCACCTCGAATGTGCCGGCTACTCCGAGACTAGTGAAACCTTTGCTAGGAAAAGCAAGGTTCGAAGTGGGACCAGCAAGGTTTGAGCATGTCCTGACAGGAAGCCGGCGGGCAGACACAAATTCCAAGCTCAGTGCGCAATGAAGTCGGCGCAAAACGAAAGTGCGCACTAACAGGAGCGTTTACGAAGGCGTCCTTCTCAGTTAACAAGGTGCCCTATACCTGTGTTAGACCAAGCGCAGCTTCTCCAACTGACGAAAATCTGTTGCTTTTACCATGCAGCAGCCAAGAGCACCGGTCCATCTATGAACAGGGAGTCATCCCGTCAGACAAATCCAGTAAAAAATAAAAAATAGCCCCTGGCAATTTACAACTGGAGCCATCATACCGTAAATTAGCGCTCAAATGGGCCAACTGAAGCCTGTTGGAACTATATTAGGTTCTATGCCGGCAAGTATTGCATTGTGGAAACGTTCACAAAATACATGTCTTTGCAGAGATTTGCAAAATACACAACGTGAGAGATATTAGAGAGTTTCGGGGCTTAGAATAATCGGGGTTTAGCATATCGTTACTTTGTTTAGGTTCTAACCTAACTTCTTTTATAGGATTTTCTGCACCATCTGCGAGTGCACACACACAAGCCGCTGTCTTTTCTCTTAGAGTAAGGCTTTCGCTTTAGAATGATAAAATTGACAAAGATATTTTAATTCGTTATGGGTAAGCGCGACGGACGGGGTGCTAATACAAGCCTCCTTGTGCTTACAATGCTTTCTCCCCGAAACATTTTTACCGACCTCGCATGTTCCATCGCGCGTTCGTTGAAACATCTGCCGCTCAGTACAATATTGATACAGGCATTCGAAGAAGAGACAGAAGTAGCGCATGCGCTAGAAGAGGAAGAAGTTAGTTGGCTCTCTCGCGCGCGCTCGAACCACTAGGGGACCGCCGCAGGTTTTTCGTCTCTGCGCGGGTGTTCTTTTTGGCGTTGCACGCTACAGTTTGGTGGAGGTGCGGGGTACGCTTCCCGACCTGCAAACTCCGTACAGCGTCACTACGGACCTCACACCGGTTCACCAGCGACCCAGCCGCCGTCTCCGCGGAGAGTCGCCTGAATTTGGGCCCCTTCCCCCGCCAACAAGGACGACGCAGCCTCGACCGCCGAGTCCAACTGACATGGCCACTGACACCAGGACCCAGCCGCCGATCCAGCCTCTACCGTCGAGTCCAACTGCCATGGCCGCTGACACCAGGCCCCTGGCGCCGATCCTTTGCCACCCACCGCGAACACCGCCATCTTTTCACGGTGACGTGTTCGAAGACGCTGGGGACTGGCTGGAGACGTTCGAGCGGGTCGCACGCTACAACGGCTGGTGCGACGAGCGCAAGCTGAATAACGTCTACTTTGCCCTGGAAGAGACTGCTCGGACGTGGTTTGAAAACCACGAGGCTACACTTCCCACCTGGGAGACGTTTTGCCGGAGTCTCCTGGCTACGTTCCCCAACGCTGACCGCCGGGAGAAGGCCGAAGCTGCGCTGCACTCCCGAAATCAGCGCACGAACGAAAGCGTGCGCATGTACACCGAAGACATGACCCGTCTTTTCAAGCGCGCCGACCCCAACATGACAGAGGAGAAGAAGCTGCGCCATCTCATGCGTGGGGTTAAGCAGGAGCTGTTCGCGGGCCTCGTGCGCAGCCCACCCCGCACGGTGGCGGAATTTCTAACCGAGGCGACCACGATGGAGACGACGCTGCAACAACGGGCCCGCCAGTACAACCGGGACATCAACTGCATGGTGCCCGAAGGCTTTTCGTCGTGTCTCGGCGGCAGTGCAGACACCTTGCGTGAACTAATTCGCTCCGTTGTCCGGGAGGAACTGCAACGGATCCATCTGCCTCAGGTTGCACCTGCGCCGCTGGCAGCTCTGTCCGAAGTTGTCAGGGACGAGGTGCGACAGGCTGCGCAGGCACCTCCTGTCCCCGAAGCGCCATCCCGGTTCGATGACCGACCCACGTACGCATCTGTTGTACGTCGCACGACAGGCTACGGTCCCATTACCCCAACGCCTGGCGTGAGCAACATCGGCACATGTCACGCAAGCGTGCCTGGCTACGGTGTGACCCCGTCGACCTCCGTGAGTAACATCGCCACGTATTCTGCAACCGCATCTGCTACAGCTGGGCCACGCCCTCGCAAGTCGGATTTGTGGCGTACACCGGACCGCAGGCCTCTCTGCTACCACTGTGGGGAGCCTGGTCACCTCTACCGCGCCTGTCCGTACCGCCAAGTGGGCCTTCGCGGTTTCCATCCCGACGCACCCTGCCCTCAGAACGGCGAACGACCGCATGAGATTGCACAGCATCTCTGGGCACGCCAGAACCCTGCCTACTCTGGAAGGCGCGAGTCCCGTTCCCCTTCGCCTCTCCGTTATCGCTCTTCCAGCCCTGGCCGCCAGAGTAGCTCTGCTGGCCGTCGCTCGCCGAGTCCGCGTCGGGAAAACTAACACCAGCGACCTCTGGAGGCAAGGCCGCTGACGTCGGGACGTGTCAAGATCCTCCATCGCGGAACCCTCGAGCCGACGATACCCGGACAGAGAGAGGCAGCGACAGTATCAGATACGCTGCATCCGATTTGCGTGTGACAATTGATGGCACTGACATTACCGCGCTGCTCGATACCGGTGCTGATTACTCTGTTATGAGCCGTGCCTTCGCTGGAGAACTTAAGAAGGTTCTGACACCGTGGACGGGGACCCCCATTCACACCGCTGGTGGCCACCTAATTTCCCCTGTGGGCAAGTGCACGGCTAGAGTTGGGATTAGTGGTTTTACGTACGTTGGTGAATTTGTCGTACTCCCCGAGTGTTCCAGAGACTTGATTCTGGGGATCGACTTCCTGCAGTCGAACGGCGCTGTGATTGACTTTCAGGAGGCACGTGTCACGTTCTCGACCAAACAGGCCGTGGCGCGCTTTGACTCCCGCGATCCCTGCAGCAACGCTCTGCGCATTGTCGAGAACGACGTCACGGTGCCGCCGCGGTGCAGTGTTCTGGTGCTCGTGCGGAACGACCTCTTTCATGACTACGAGGGCCTAGCGGACACATCCTCCCCTCAAGTGGCCGCTTCAGACGCAGCCACTGGTGGGGCTTGTGAGATCCAGACTGCTCTCTCCGAGCTGCCTTCCGTGACCAACATGCAACGACGTCACAATGTCACGTGGGCCAGCTGCTTTACTCGACACGCCGGCGATGCCGCTGAATGGGACCCCTAACGCTCTTGAATTAAACCGCATGGAAAGGACCGAGCTTCCCGAACTTCCCGAGGACCGAGCTAATTCCAGGGAACCCTCAACTGGTTGACCCCTTTGCATCAATCCGGATTACCGAATAATTTATGAACCCTTTGTAGGGTTCATATTTTGTCACTTTGTAGGACAGCGGGACACCTACGTGTGCTATGTCCTTTCTCTATTTTGTCACTTGTAATCGCACACTGCCCCACTTGAACTTGCTTTTCCATCGGCACTGAAAATTTACAAGTTCAATCTGCGTCCCTTAGCATACAAGTGTGCTGCCGAATGCAGCGGATTCACAGAGCGTCAGCAAAGCCACCACAACAAAAGAAAACTAGACCGTTGCAGCCTATCCTTATTGATATCCAATGTTCATCTTCAAATTCACATGTCGCAATGAATTTCAGGCGTGACAAATTTATTGCAATGAAAAATATTTGACATGAATATGGAAAATGATTACAGTGAGCGGAAAATAATTCCAGTGAAAAATAAATACAGGTGATGGGAGGTTTTACAAAAAATAGCACTGGTGAAAAAGTAAGTACAGGTGGTGGGAGTTTTTACACAAACAAATGGTTTGAGTGAAAGATAAGTGCAGGTGGTGACAGTTCATACACAAAAAAATTGTTCTGGTGAAAAATAAATACGGGCGGTGGGAGTCTTTACAGTCATTAGGAATAATTTACAGAAGATGAGCGTTAATTACAATTACAATGAGTGGACAGCACGTTCGAAACTTCACAAGGAAACAACAAAAAACTGAAAACGGTGGGCCAGCGTAATACCTTCTCACTTTGAACCGGTTCGACATTTTTTCAGAGCCAGGGCCCATCGTAGTTTCGATAGATTTGAGCAGGGTAGTTTTGAATCAGCAGCACCGCCACGGCTGCCAGTTTTACTTCTGCGAGCTGCTGAGCTGACTCCCGGGGGGGGGGGGGGGGGCGGCTTCCGGCACCACGACATCGGCTGCGTCTTGCTGTGGCGAAGCTTCCCGTGCCTGCCTCGGCTGGGGACCAGGAACCTCTTGCGATCCGGCTTGTGCAGGGGCGGCCCGGACCCTCAGGACCAACAGGTCCAGGAATGTGGCCTCGCCGAGCCGCGGTCCAGCGGAGCCTTGACCACTGGAGGGACCAGGAACCTCTTGCGATCCGGCTTGTGCAGGGGCGGCCCGGACCCTCAGGACCAACAGGTCCAGGAATGTGGCCTCGCCGAGCCGCGGTCCAGCGGAGCCTTGACCACTGGAGGGACCAGGAACCTCTTGCGATCCGGCTTGTGCAGGGGCGGCCCGGACCCTCAGGACCAACAGGTCCAGGAATGTGGCCTCGCCGAGACGCGGTCCAGCGGAGCCTTGACCACTGGAGGGACCAGGAACCTCTTGCGATCCGGCTTGTGCAGGGGCGGCCCGCACCCTCAGGACCAACAGGTCCAGGAGTGTGGCCTCGCCGAGCCGCGGTCCAGCAGAGCCTTGACCACTGGAGGGACCAGGAACCTCTTGCGATCCGGCTTGTGCAGGGGCGGCCCGGACCCTCGGGACCAACAGGTCCAGGAGTGTGGCCTCGCCGAGCCGCGGTCCAGCGGAGCCTTGACCACTGGAGGGACCAGGAACCTCTTGCGATCCGGCTTGTGCAGGGGCGGCCCGGACCCTCAGGACCAACAGGTCCAGGGGTGCGGCCTCGCCGAGCCGCGGTCCAGCGGAGCCTTGACCACTGGAGGGACCAGGAACCTCTTGCGATCCGGCTTGTGCAGGGGCGGCCCGGACCCTCAGGACCAACAGGTCCAGGGGTGTGGCCTCGCCGAGCCGAGGTCCAGCGGAGCCTAGACCACTGGAGGGACCAGGAACCTCTTGCGATCCGGCTTGTGCAGGGGCGGCCCGGACCCTCAGGACCAACAGGTCCAGGGGTGTGGCCTCGCCGAGCCGCGGTCCAGCGGAGCCTTGACCACTGGAGGGACCAGGAACCTCTTGCGATCCGGCTTGTGCAGGGGCGGCCCGGACCCTCAGGACCAACAGGTCCAGGAATGTGGCCTCGCCGAGCCGCGGTCCAGCGGAGCCTTGACCACTGGAGGGACCAGGAACCTCTTGCGATCCGGCTTGTGCAGGGGCGGCCCGCACCCTCAGGACCAACAGGTCCAGGAGTGTGGCCTCGCCGAGCCGCGGTCCAGCAGAGCCTTGACCACTGGAGGGACCAGGAACCTCTTGCGATCCGGCTTGTGCAGGGGCGGCCCGGACCCTCAGGACCAACAGGTCCAGGAATGTGGCCTCGCCGAGCCGCGGTCCAGCAGAGCCTTGACCACTGGAGGGACCAGGAACCTCTTGCGATCCGGCTTGTGCAGGGGCGGCCCGCACCCTCAGGACCAACAGGTCCAGGAATGTGGCCTCGCCGAGCCGCGGTCCAGCAGAGCCTTGACCACTGGAGGGACCAGGAACCTCTTGCGATCCGGCTTGTGCAGGGGCGGCCCGGACCCTCAGGACCAACAGGTCCAGGGGTGCGGCCTCGCCGAGCCGCGGTCCAGCGGAGCCTTGACCACTGGAAGGACCAGGAACCTCTTGCGATCCGGCTTGTGCAGGGGCGGCCCGGACCCTCAGGACCAACAGGTCCAGGGGTGTGGCCTCGCCGAGCCGCGGTCCAGCGGAGCCTTGACCACTGGAGGGACCAGGAACCTCTTGCGATCCGGCTTGTGCAGGGGCGGCCCGGACCCTCCGGACCAACAGGTCCAGGAATGTGGCCTCGCCGAGCCGCGGTCCAGCGGAGCCTTGACCACTGGAGGGACCAGGAACCTCTTGCGATCCGGCTTGTGCAGGGGCGGCCCGGACCCTCGGGACCAACAGGTCCAGGAGTGTGGCCTCGCCGAGCCGCGGTCCAGCGGAGCCTTGACCACTGGAGGGACCAGGAACCTCTTGCGATCCGGCTTCTGCAGGGGCGACCCGGACCCTCGGGACCGACAGGTCCAGGGGCGTGGCCTCGCCGAGCCGCGGTCCAGCGGAGCCTTGACCACTGGAGGGACCAGGAACCTCTTGCGATCCGGCTTGTGCAGGGGCGGCCCGGACCCTCAGGACCAACAGGTCCAGGAATGTGGCCTCGCCGAGCCGCGGTCCAGCGGAGCCTTGACCACTGGAGGGACCAGGAACCTCTTGCGATCCGGCTTGTGCAGGGGCGGCCCGCACCCTCAGGACCGACAGGTCCAGGGGTGCGGCCTCGCAGAGCTGCGGTCCAGCGGAGCCTTCACCACGGGAGCGCTGAACTCCGCTAGGGCCTGGCTCCGCGGACTCCACGCGAATGCCCTGCTGGGCGGCTGCCCGAATGCATCGGCTATTTCCGATATGGCGCTCCAGGTTGTACCGTGAGCTGAACGGAGCTCCACATCTTGGGCACTCGTACGGCTGTTGGTTCCCATGACTCTACTTGAGCATGTGCCTGCGGAAAGTAGGAAAGAACATTACCCACGCCATTGGAACAATTGCGAGGCCGCCCACAGCATCGTTAAAGTGCGGTCATGAATCAGCAAGGTAAGAGTATTGCCTTTGCTGAGCTATCCTTCCCTTTTATTCCAACTGCCCACGCTCATCGTTCCTATCCGCAGTATTACTGGTTTTGGTTTTGTGGGGTTTAACGTCCCAAAGCGACTAAGGCTATGAGAGACGCCGTAGTGAAGGGCTCCGGAAATTTCGACCACCTGGGGTTCTTTAACGTACACTGACATCGCACATTACACGAGCCTCTAGAATTTCTCCTCCAAAGAAATTCTAGCCGCCGCGGCCGGGATCGAACCCGCGTTTTTTGGGCCAGCAGCCGAGCACCATAGCCACTGAGCCACCGCGGCGGCTATCCGCAGTATTACGTCGTCTACTTTCCCCTTATTCACCGCCGTATTAGTACTGTGCACGGTAACCATGACTAATTTTTATATTCGCATTAACAAGTCCGAAAAGCCTGTAAGAGTGCGGCGAGCAAAGGCGAAACGGGATTGAAGGAACAGCAGAGTAACAAAACGCCCACGGCGTTTGCACCGAGCGAATTGAGAGGTTGCCCCTGTATGAAAATATCACCACGTGAAGCGGCATTACATATTCCAATGCGGCGAGTGTCAAGAATCCGTCATAATTACTTCGACGTTGCTGCTCAGGAGAAACAAGAAAAGCAAAGGCACAGAAACTTTTCCCTAGATACAATGAAGAGCCACGCGTAAAGGACTGTGGATATCATTTTACACGATAATGATGCGTCGCTCCACGTGAAAGGAGGAATGAGCAGAGACGGAGACGGGCGACATTCTTCAAAGGTTGGCGGTACCTTTACTTCACAGGTAACACGACGATACATTAACCCTTCCCGAAGCATTTAAAACACATTCGACAACGCAGTTCGTACCTTGCGCGGTGGGAGAGCCGCGTGAACACTTCCCCGCACATCACGCACGAGTATTTATTCCCATGGGCGGTCTTCCTATGCTCCCGCAACTCGTGCAAGGTCTTGAACTCGGCGGCGAAATCGCAGCACTGGGATGCCCCAGCAGGGCGCTGCAGAGGCCCATGCAAGCCGTGGAGATGGCGCCGCAAGTTGAAAGACCGGTCGGTCCGGTGATGGCATATTTTGCACTTGTGTCTGCCGCCCTTTGGTGTGTCCCTGCAACCACACAAAAAACATACGAAAAACACCATCAGCCAAAAGCACGTGTTTCACTCCAGTAATAAATGCGCAATCTTCCCTGCCATTCACGCTGGGTAAAGAAGTAGGCGCTCTCTCGTGAGAGTCTGTCGCACACACACCACTAAGAAGAGTACTGCCCTCTCAAGCAGTATTCTTTCCCTCTATCTTCTTCTTGCACGGTGGGAGACAAAGAGCCCTTTTAATTTTTGTGCACAGAGCTATTTCGCTGATCACAGTTTGAAGCCTGCTTGATCTTAAAGCTAGGTGGCAGATTGGCCACTAAGAGTTATGTCACCTTGTGACCTCATCACAATCTGCCCACCGGACTGTAAGCCCACCGAGGTGGGCGGCAGTTCAGTTAATGATTGGTCGTGAAAGGGCTCTTGGGAAGAGCAACCTAAGACCGGCCGGCGGCAGCAACTGTCATAGCAGGGCATTGGCGCATCGCTTAACCACTCCAGCACAGCGCCAGGAGTGGTATAAGGACGCCCGGGGATCTATGGACGTAAAGTAGAGAAGGGTAGTAGATCGGGCTCGTTGGTGCAGATTTGACATTTTTTCGAAGCGCTAAACGAACAAGGACGCAGAGGGAACAGACAAGGACGAGCGCTACTTCCAACTGTTTATTTCGTAAAACCGCACAACTAACCGTAAAAGCGTAAAACCCGCCGTTCGTAAAACCGTAAAACCCACAACTTGAAAAGGGCAGCGCAGAAAGCAGATGTTAGAGTTGTATTCACGGCCCCTAACAAGCTAAACAAGCTTTGCAAGCTGACGAAGCCCTACTCTTCTGTCAAACAGTTACGCGGCATCAAACACCAAACAGCGTACGTAGACTGTGTAGACTTGTGTACTGCATCCCTCTATCTTGTGGCAAAAAGTATGTTGGGCTGTTGTCTCAATGACCGGCTACGCCAGCACAACAACAATGTTAAAAATTCCTACGGAAGCAACCTAGCCATTCAATGCAGTAAGGGCCGTAATTGTACTCCATTGTTAAATCAGTGCCATATCATCGGACGTAGTCGTGATCAACTAACCCGAGAGATTATAGAAGCACAGAACATAGCATCACTGGGTAGCACTTGTGTAAGCTCACCGTCTATTTCATTGTCAAAAAAAGAACTTGCCTTCCTCAGGGTATCAACGTAATCGTGCACCCTCTCCTTGGTTCTGTTAGTCTCTGCAGCTATACTGTGTAATCTCGCACGTGCAGTTTACTGCCGTGTCATAAAAGCGTTCGAGAACTGTTTAAAGCACTTGCGGTTTTACGAAATAAACAGTTGGAAGTAGCGCTCGTCCTTATCTGTTCCCTCTGCGTCCTTGTTCTTTTAGCGCTTCGAAAAAATGTTAAAGTAGAGAAGAACCAGTTCCGCGTATATGGGCATTAATCAATTAACGACATGAAGCCATATCGTTAAAGCGTAGTTTAAGGGTCCCCGGTTTTCAAGCGCTATCACTCACCGTTCTCACCGTATGAAACGTGCTCGACCTGTAAAATCGAGCTTCGAACCAAGACCCGAATTGAGAACAGAATTGTTAACGGACCTAATTCGGATTTGGCCTAACCATGCTAGTTCGTCTGTCACGATTTTTATTTTTTTCACATCCGGTACGTCTCGATAGAGAAGATTTGTATAGCAGACAAATCACCTGCGTGTGGGTAATCGAAAGGTTAACTTCCGTTTCAGAATAGGGAATATTCAACATTCCGCAGGTGCGCTTTCCCACACATAGGTGGTACCAAAAACAAGATGACGTACTTGTATATATGTAAGAAACATATTTTGGGAGAATCAAACAAACGAAAGACTAGTCCATCTTGCTTTGTTTCAGCTGGAAACGCATGGTCAGCCATCTTGTCTTGGGAAACATTGTTATGCGGGAAAGCGTATTTTCGGGATTTTGAATATCCCCTATTGAACGCGTTATCTTTCGAGTGCCTCCTGGAAAGCTTTAATGCGCCGGTGAAAGACTGCACGCTCATCGTTGCTCCGCGGCGAGCCAGCCCTCCAGGAGGTGCAATTTGTCCAATGTGCACATTCCACGGAAAGGAGGGGCTGAATGCGCCCACATTGCTTTTAGGTGCAGCCCCTGGTGCTCTAGAACACTTGTGAGAGCCACCAATAAGAGGCAAGAAACCTATTTTGTTTCTTTTCGTTATCATCCGCGTACGAAATCATGCTGCGGCCAACAAGACTCTCGCAGTCGACTACTGCGGCCAAGAGCGGCACGTCTTTGCAGGAAACAAACAAGGTCAACAGTCCGGCCCCCAAGCACGCAAAAGAAGAAGCTAACGTTCAGTTGGCACGAGTGCAAGAGGAATTACACGGCGCTGATACTTCACCGAACATTGATATCTTCGTTTTGAAGGAATACGAAGGGGCTGTTTTCTGTGTGACCGGATTATGAAACAGTAATCAACGCGTGAAGTTAGCTCTGATAAGCGTTACAAATGCCGTTACCGGCATTTGTAAGCAGCGCAGAACTACCTGCGTCATTTCCATTCGCCCAGTTATGAGCTGGTCAGACCACTGGCTTCTTGTTGACCATTGCGAGCAGCTTAATTAGTGCGCCAGCTTAGCTAGACAGCAATGAGACAAGTTGGCGCTTACTTGTCCCTGACCTCTTGCATCCCTGAGGGCCCCGGCTGCTGGTCTTCCTGATCCTGCAGGGTGCCGCCATCGGAACCTCCACCTCAGCACCTGCTGAAGCCATCTTTCCAGTTGACTGCTCGGGCGGCGACACCGGCTGAGGTTCGCTCGCGGCCTGCCGTTCCAGCGCCTGCGGCTCGAGCACCGGTGGCTCAGGGCGAAGCAGCGGAGCCCCTGACACGGGCTCCGCTTTCGGCTGCGCCGTCGATGCCGCCACGTCTCCCGCCGGAGCTTCCTCCGGGGGCATGTCAGCTTCATATGATGAATATCTTGAAAGAACAGCAGAAACACACGGATTAAGCTGTGCTTGCCAGCCGGTGCAGGGATTAGCGACAACAAAGCGCCAAGAACAGTAATGAGAGATCGGTTTCAACAAGGCAGGCACACCGCGTTATAATGACGCCATAAATAAACATCGCCCGATGGAGAATGGCTAGTCTAGCAAACACAACCTCAATGCCAGGATCGTTCATGATCGCAGGAATAAAAATTAGCCAAGGCTTCGAATTTAACCAGTCAATAAGGTCGGTAGCTCCAGCTACTCACTGGCAAAATATAAACATGATATAAATTATTCTATTATATAAACATTATACTATAGCTAAAACAGTTTAGACGCTCCGCATCGTCACAATAGAAAGGGCCAAAAATAGAAGCAAGCGACGATAGACACCTTCCGCACACACGCGCCTCCCTCTGATCATTTTTTGGCGGCTGACATGTCGTCGCCTCCTCCGGCCACACCCACTCACTTCTCCCGACGGCTACCGACGCGCGGGAGGAGGGCAGGGGGCGGAGCTTGCGGCCGCGGCCATGGGAGCCTCGTGACGTCAGAAAAAGGTCTCACGGCGAGCCAATGGCAGCCCTTCGTATGTGACGTAAACAGCCCGACGTGCCGCATTGCGCGCGGATTCGGGCGAAAGCTCGGCACTGCAGGTCGTCGCGAGGAGCGGAAGCGCAAATTTTAAAATTAGATTCTAAATGATCGGTTCGCTTCTGAGGTCTAGTACATGGCATGAATATTCGGTGGCCTGTACTCTACATAATTAAAGCGTATGAGAGGCAACCTCGAACATCCTTATGAACAACCTGCCCACCCGGACATTGTGTGTCACAAGAGCAACCTGTGTGTCACCAGTCCGAGCGGTGGCAGCAACTGTCATAGCAGGGCATTGTCGCATCGCTTAACCACTCCACCACAGCGCCAGGAACGGTACAAGGACGCCCGAGGATCTATGGACCTAAAGTAGAGAATGACCAGTTCCGTGTACATAAATCAATTAACGCCATGGAGTCATATCGTTAAGGCGTAGTTTAAGCGCCCCCTCCAGTTTGCAACCGCTGGCACTAAGGCCCCCCACTCACCGGTTCCGCCGTATGAATCGTGCTCGACCTGTAAAACCGAGCTTCGAACCAAAACCCGAATTGAGAGCAAAAGTGTTAACGGACCTAATTCGCATTTGGCCTAACCATGCTAATTCGTGCGACACGTTTTTTTTTTGTTTTTGGTATCCGGTACCTTTCGATAGCAGCGATGTTTATATCAGAGAAATCGCCTCCGTGCGGGTAGCCGAAAGGTTAACTTCCGTTTCAGAATAGGGAATATTCAAAATTCCGCCAGTGCGCTTTCCCACACATAGGTGGAACACAAGACAAGATGGCCGACTTCTTTATAAAAAAAAACTGCGCGGGCTGAAGCACAGGTGCTAAAGATATAGTACAATGTAAGAAACATATTTTGGAAGAATCAAACAAAAAACCAGTCCATCTTGCTTTGTTTCAGCTGGAAACGCATGGTCAGCCATCTTGTCTTAGGCAACATTGTTATGCGGAAAGCGCACTTTCGTAGATTTTGAATATCGCCTATTGAACGCGTTATCTTTCGACTGCCTCCTGGAACGCTTTAATGCGTAGGGGAAAGAACGCATGCCCAACGTTGCTCCGTGGCGAGCCAGCCCTCCAGGCAGTGCCATTTGTGCAATCTGCACATTCCACGGAAAGGAGGAGCGTAATGCGCCCACTTCGCTTTTAGGGGCAGCCGCTGGTGCTCTAGAACGCTTGTGAGAGCCACCAATAAGAATCAAGAAACCTATTTTGTTTCTTGTCGTTACCATTCGCATACGACATCATGCTGGGGACAATTAGGCTCTCGAAGTCGAAAACTGCCTCCAAGAGCGGCAATTCTTTGCAGGAGAAAAACAAGGTCAAGATTCCGGCACCCAAGCACGCAACCGAAAATTCTCACATTCAGTGGGCACAAGTGCAAAAAGAATTACATGGCGCTGGTACTTCACAGAACATGGATATCCTTTTGGATGGATAAGAAGGGGCTGTTTTCTGTGCGAAACAGTGATCAACGCGTGAAGTTAGCTCTGATAAGGTGGATTGGTGAGCTAGTTGGTTCATGATCCTATAATTGAGCAGCAGAAAGTGAACAAGGACGTTGAATAAACATACAGACGAGGGCGTCCCATCATCCTCCTCGTCTTTATGTTTCCTCAACGTCCATGTTAACTTTCTGCTGCTTAGTTATACCATCTGATAAGCGTCGCGTTACCTGCATTTGTAAGCAGCGCAGAACCAGCTGCGTCGCGAATTACATCCGGCCAGCTGGTCAGAGCGCTTGCTTCTGAAAAAAACTTTTCGAGCAGCTTAATTACTGTGCAAGCTAAGGTAGACAGCAAAAGACAATGAGACAAAAAGTTCCCGCTTACTTTTCGTTCTGGTCTTCCTGATCCTGTGGTGCCGCCATCGGAACCTCCACCTCAGCACCTGCTGAAGCCACCTTTGCAGCTTCCCGCTCCTGCGGCGACACCTCCGCGAGAACCTGAGGTTCGCTCACCGCCTGCCGCTCCAGCGCCTGCGGCTCGAGCATCGGTGGCTCAACCTGAAGCAGCGAAGCCCCTGACTCGGGCACCGCCTTCGGCAGCGCCGTCGCTGCCGCCACGTCTCCCGCCCGAGCTTCTACCGGTGGCATCTCTGGTTGAGCTCAAAACGATGAATACCTTGAGAGAACAGCAGAAACACACGGATTAAGCTGTGCTTCCATCGGGTGCAGGGATTAGCTATAACAAAGCATCAAGAACAGTAGTGAGAGATAGGCGTCAATATGTTCGAGAAAGAAACGGTAATAGCGCTACAGCAAGACGTACACACGAAAGACTGACACAGGCGTCCATAAAGCAGGCACAGCGTGTTATGACGCCACAAATAAACATGGTACATTCTCTCCTGTGGCACAACAAGGACGTAGACGGAGTGAGGACAACACAAGTGCGTTGTCGTCACTCCGTCTACGTCCGTGTGGTGTCACAGCAGAGAAAGTAGGAATTCGTACGAACTCGGCCAATTCTCAACCGTTCTGAATAAATATCGCCCAGTAGAGAATGGATACACTAGCAAAGGGAGAATGAACAAGACACCCTCAATACCAGGATGGTTCATGATCGCAGGCAGAAAAATTAGCCAAGGCTTCAGATTTAACTAACAAAATATAAAAGGCACATTACTATAGCTAAAACACGTTAGGCGCTGCGCATCGTCACAATAGAAAGCGCCAATAATAGAAGCAAGTGATGTCATATATTCCGCACACTCGAAAATACGCCAAACAGCGCTAATTATTCACCCATGTGCGCGCAGGATTGATATGATAATGAACTGCCTACAAGCGCCGGAAAGCCCGAAACAGAACGTCAAAAACGGGAAAGGCTACCCCTGCGAGTGCGCATATACTGTTGGCAACGATTGTTAACCCAATAAAGAGGCTCTGAAGGGGTTCCCAATAAAGTTGCGGTATGCCTAGGATGTTAGAGGACGCCGCTTCACAAATATCCTCCAGCAAGAATTTTCTGAATCCGTTTTGTGGAATCTGAGTTATCTTGAAAATTTGAATTCACGCTTCTTCGCCTCGTGATTTTTTGCAGAGATGTCGGCGCCTCTGCCGGCGACACCCACTCAGTCCTCCCCGCCTTCTGCCGATGCGCGCGAGAGGAGAGGGCGGAGCATGCGGCCGCGGGAGCCTCGTGACGTCAGAAAGAGGCGTCACGGCGAGCCAATGGCAGCCCTTCGCTGATGACGTAAAGAGCGCGACATGACGCATTGCGCGCGGATTCGGGCGAAAGCTCGGCGCGCACAGCAGGTCGCCGCGAGGAGCGGAAGCGCGAATTTTTTAAATTATATTCTAAATGATCGGTTCGTTGCTGAGCTCCAGTACATTCGGGGGAATGTACTCTGCATAATTAAAGCGTATTATAGGCAACATCCTTATGAATCTCCAGGATTTCATCATCAAAGGGTCCCAGGAAAGGGTGTTCGAGGTTGCCTATAATACGCTTGCATGATGTAGAGTGCAGGCCACCAAGTGTTCGTGCCGCGTACTCGGCCTCAAAAGCGAACCAATAATTTACAATATAATTTTAACAATTCGCGTCTCCGCGCCTCGTGGCGACCTGCTGTGCGCGCCGAGCTTTCGCCCGAATCCGCGCGCAATGCGTCATGTCGCGCTCTTTACGTCATCAGCGAAGGGCTGCCATTGGCTCGCCGTGACGCCTTTTTCTGACGTCACGCTGCCCCCGCGGCCGTAAGCCCCGGTGGCGGCACTCTAAATATGAAGTAAGCCATGTCGTTAGTTTGGGATTTTTAAAACATAGTATTGGTTTTAAGTAGAAGTTTAGGGTGGGAAATTTATCAAAAGCTTTGGCGAAATCTAAGTAAATTAAGTCCACCTGTCCGCGGGAATTAATCGTTTGTGAAATATCATGAACTAGCTCAACTAACTGTGTAATCGTAGACGAACCTTTACGGAAACCATGCTGTAGTGGTGATAATAGTTCGATAGTGTTTGGTCATGATATGTTCTAGTCGCTTAGAACACGTACTGGTGAGAGAAATTGCTCTGTAATTGCTAAAGTCTGAAGTGTTGCCGGTTTTATGGATTGACACTAATCTGGCTAGTTTCCATGCGGAAGGGAACTAACCATTGCTAACAGAGGAAATAAATATTTTCGTAAGGAACTTAAACACCCACTCAGCATACCCGACTAAAAATTCATTAGGTATACCATCTGGTCCGGGGCTTTTTTTTGTGTTAATATTGAGTAACAGGTTCAGAACACCTTCGGTTATCACAATATCTGAAATGGGAGGACGGGTAGAGAAGTCATAATGGCCTGGCAACGTGCCATCATCCTTCGTAAAAACAGAGGAAAACTGAAGGTTGAATTGTTCAGTGTTTGCTTGAGTATTAACCTCAGCATTTGAACAGTGTTGCGTGGTTGATGGATTAACATACCTCCAAAATTTCGCCGCCGGTACCTCGCAAAGAAACTTCCTCAGTGTAACATTAAAAAAAACGGTTTTTTGACTCTCTAATTTGGTGTTTCAAGTCATGTCTCATGCGGCGAATGCAAGCTGTGTCACCCACATTGCAATTTTGGGAACATGCTTTTCGTTTCCGCTGAATTTTCCTTTTCGAATGGATAATTTCTGTTAATCCATGTATTCCTGCGCCTGCTTTTCTTTTTATTCTTTGGTATAAAGTGCTCGATAGAATGGGTTCCGGCATTGGAAAATAAACTCCACAAAGCATCAGTGCTCAGTTCTGAGTGATAGAGGTACATGAATTCATCGAAAGAAGATGCAAGATAATCTAGCACACCGACATCTGCGATCTGAAAATTCAAAACCTCTCTTATTGGTTCAGATGATGAGATAGATGGTGACATATTGAATAAAGATATTGCCACTTTATGATCTGATAATCCGTCCTCAACATGACAATCTGTCAAAGTGCCTTAATAAGCCATGAGACAAAAATTAAATCAAGAATAGATGATGTATCACACAGTCTTGTGAATTCGGTTGGCATTTTGTTGTGATTTAGTGCAAATAGTACTAAGTCCAAAAGGTGTTCAGAGCTTGCCATATCCATCTCCCCGGGTGCGTAGGAGCTCCAATTAATTTCCGGTAAATTAAAATCGCCTAGGAGAATTACTCCGTCTCCTCCTCTAATATTTCTTTCCATAAATTCCCTTATATTGGTAATTCCGTAGAGTAAGGAATTTGGTGGTCTATCTACCCCTCCAATATAAACGGTTCGATCGGTAAGCTTAGTTTTGATCCATACCGCTTCATTATCGCCCGATTGATGCAGGACAGTACACAAAACATTTTGCTTGACCAGCACGGCTACGCCACCGCCTCTTCCTTCTCGGTCCTTTCTGAACGCTTTATATCCAGCTGGCACGAACTCGGCGTCCTTTATATTCTTCATGTAACCATGTCTCCGTTATAACAATAACGTCAGGTTCATGTTCCATAGCTATTACTTCCAGTGAGTCGGATTTGTTTAATATGCTCCGTGCATTTATATTCACTATCTTAAACTCACTCTGCTTGCTTTGTTCGTGTCACTTGTTGCCACTTCCGGTGGTGCTGGCAATTCTGTATCTCTCATTCTTAACTTCGTTCCAGCCATACAGCACGTTGTTCAGTTTTAGTTTATCAAAAACAAGTTTGCCCTTACGGCCATCTTTTCTTTCTTCTGCACTTGAATCCCAAAGCTTTTTCCTAATTTCCACAACTAGTTTGGAGTAATCTTCACTAATGCTTATTAGTTTAGTACAATTACTCAAAATTTTTACTTTGTCCCTATAGTCCCCAACTCTGAAGATAATCGGGTGATTTCCTTCGGGTGAATACCTGCCAAGCCTGTGGATTCTTTCAATGGAACATACACTCACCTTAAGGATATCGCTACAAATTTCTTCTGTCACTTTCTGCATCAATGTCACTTCGTTTTCATTTTCGTCATCAATTACACCTCTAATAATCAAATTATTTCTTCGAGAACGATTATCTAGGTCATCAACCTGTTTAGCAAGGCGGGACATATCATCATCCCACTTCTCAACAACCGTTTCAATGTTTGCGAGCCTGCTGTGAGTATCATCCAAGGTTTCTAGTTTCCTTTCAATTGCAGAAGGCGACCTTGCATTTCAAGCATTCTTGTTTCAGAGGAAGCCTGATTAACCTGGACCTCTGAGTTTTGATAGGATCTCCTTTTGGTTCTGGATTAGTTCTGTGAACATTTCTTCTGTCACTGGACCGGGATTTTCCTCTACATCGCCGGATAATTTTTAGTAACGAACCCGCCAACGAGAAACACTCCAAAAAGCAGCGTAGCACAAGGTGTGGACACGGCAACACTATAAGACAGAGGTCGTCGCTATAGAAGCCATATTTCGAATGACTAACCTGCGCATACAACGGTACGTTGGGTGACATAGTCACGACGGTGCCGCCGTGTCCACTAAAGCTGGTCGTCGTCGAGCTCTCATTTGTAGGCAGCAGCCGAGACCTGCTGTGGGCGGTTCCCGTTGTCATCGTGCTCGAGATGTGTGCGCAGTAGGCGGCATCCACGTGTGGCGGCGGCAGCGTGGTGCGGTTTTCCATGAATGGTCCGGTGTAATCGCTGTCCGTGCGGAAGCCCGGCGAAGCGTTGACGCTGCTGCGAAACTGAGAGCGACCATCGTCCCAGATAGCGGTTGTTCCTCCGAAAACGACGTTGATGCTCGCGAAGAACACCTGCACATACAACGTTACGTTGGGTGACGTAGTCACGACGGTGCCGCCGTGTCCACTCTTAAGCACAGCTTTATCCGTGTGTTTCTGCTGTTCTTTCAAGGTATTCACCGTTTGGAGCTGACATGCCCCCGGAGGAAGCTCCGGCGGGAGACGTGGCGGCATCGACGGCGCAGCCGAAGGCGGAGCCCGAGTCAGAGGCTTCCCTGGTTCCACCTGAGCCACCGATGCTCGAGCCGCAGGTGCTGGAGCGGCAGGCGGCGAGCGAACCTCAGGCTCCGGCGGAGGAGTCGCCGCAGGAGAGGGAAACTGCAGAGGTGGTTTTGGTTTTTGGTTTTTGTGGGGTTTAACGTCCCAAAGCGACTAAGGCTATGAGAGACGCCGTAGTGGAGGGCTCCGGAAATTTCGACCACCTGGGGTTCTTTAACGTGCACTGACATCGCACAGTACACGGGCCTCTAGAATTTCTCCTCCAAAGAAATTCTAGCCGCCGCGGCCGGGATCGAACCCGCGTCTTTCGGGTCAGCAGCCGAGCACCATAGCCACTGGGCCACCGCGGCGGCCTGCAGAGGTGGCTTCAGCAGGTGCTGAGGTAGAGGTTCCAATGGCGGCACCACCTGATCAGGAAGCCCAGCAGCAGGGGCCTTCAAATTTGCAGAAGACTGCAAAGGTGGCTTCAGCTGGTGCTGAGGTGGAGGTTCCGATGGCGGCACCCCAGGATCAGGAAGACCAGCAGCAGGGGCCTTCAAATTTGCAGAAGACTGCAAAGGTGGCTTCAGCTGGTGCTGAGGTGGAGGTTCCGATGGCGGCACCCCAGGATCAGGAAGACCAGCAGCAGGGGCCTTCAAATTTGCAGAAGACTGCAAAGGTGGCTTCAGCTGGTGCTGAGGTAGAGGTTCCGATGGCGGCACCACCTGATCAGGAAGCCCAGCAGCAGGGGCCTTCAAATTTGCAGAAGACTGCAAAGGTGGCTTCAGCTGGTGCTGAGGTGGAGGTTCCGATGGCGGCACCCCAGGATCAGGAAGACCAGCAGCAGAGGCCTTCAAATTTGCAGAAGACTGCAAAGGTGGCTTCCGCTGGTGCTGAGGTAGAGGTTCCGATGGCGGCACCACCTGATCAGGAAGCCCAGCAGCAGGGGCCTTCAAATTTGCAGGAGACTGCAAAGGTGGCTTCAGCTGGTGCTGAGGTGGAGGTTCCGATGGCGGCACCCCAGGATCAGGAATACCAGCAGCCGGGGCCCTCAATGTCTCAGGAGGTGCAGGAAAAGTATGCGGCAACTTCTTGTCTCATCATATTTTGCTGTCTGCCTTAGCTGGCGCACTAATTAAGCTGCTCGCAAAGTTTTATCAAATGCAAGCGCTCTGACCAGCTGGGCGGAGGTAATGCGCCACGCAGCTGGTTCTGCGCTGCTTACAAATGCAGGTAACACGACGCTTATCAGATGGGTATAACTGAGCAGCAGAAAGTGAACAAGGACGTTGAGGAAACAAAGACAAGGACGATGCTGCGTCGCCCTCGTCTGTATGTTTCTTCAACGTCCTTGTTCGCTTTCTGCTGCTCAATTATACGATCATGAACCAACTAGCTCACCAATCCACCTTATTAACGCTTATCAGAGCTAACTTCACGCGTTGATCACTATTTCGCGCAGAAAACAGCCCCTTCTTATTCATCCAAAAGGATATCAGTGTTCAGTGAAGTACCAGCGCCGTCTAATTCCTCTTGCACTTGTGCCCACTGAACGTTAGCTTTTTCTGTGGCATGCTTGGGCGCCGAACTGTTGACCTTGTTTTCTTTCTGTGAAGTCGTGCCGCTCTTTGCCGCAGTTTTCGACTACTAGAGCCTTGTTGGCCGCAGCATGATTTCGTATGCGAATGATAACGACGAGAAACAAATAAGGTTTCTTGCCTCTTATTGGTGGCTCTCACAAGCGTTCTATAGCACCGCGGGCTGCCCCTAAAAACGTAGTTGGCGCATTAAGCCCCTCCTTTCCGTGGAATGTGCACATTGCACAAATGGCACTGCCTGGAGGGCTGGCTCGCCACGGAGCAACATTGGACGTGCGGTCTTACCCCTACGCTTTAAAGCGCTGCAGGAGACATATTAGTTCGGGCTTAAAAAAAAGAAAAAAAAGGAGTGCAGCGTGGCGCGTACGAGGTTGCTACATGCCAAGGCAAAGCTCCGTTTGCAGTAGGAGACATTGAATAGGTTGGGGCAACCGAAAAGGAAATAAAAATAATAGGCCCCTGCCTGCACCGTTTACACACAACAGGCTTAACCCAATTGCAAAATAAAAGAGGAGGCCCGTAGGCAAGTTGTAATTTGACCACCCGTGGGTGGAAAAATAAAATATTAGGGAAAATGCTACGTTAGCGACCCACAGCCGAGAGAGCGGGCCCGGGGAGGCTCCCCTGACCTCCCCTGGGAAGTAGCGGAAAGGGAAATGGGACGTGGGAAGGGAATGGGGACAGCGAGTTTTTTGCTCTGATCCTTCAATTATCTCGACTCCATTACTGGCCCGCCTGGCCAGGACAGGGAGAGCATCGAGATTGCCCAATGGTGCGGCCCCACTCACGGGATGCCCGACCACCCACCATACGCAACGGGCTCCGACCGTCGGAGACAGGAAAACCTAACACGGGGTCAGTAGCTACCTGGGGCTCCTCTCGCACACTAGAAGGCCTTTCCCACCTGCCGGCTACTAGCCGTCGAAGGTTTTTCGCGGTTTTTCGGACACCGGAAGTATGCGTGATAGTCCCGATCGCCGTGGAGGTCCAGAACGTCAACGGCCTCGCGGCCTCAGAACTGGTCGCTCCTGGGGGTCCATCTGTGCTTCCTCCAACCATCCATGCACTTATTTCCTCCCCTAGCTTACTCTTCTCCTACAGAGGAGAGAGTGTTCAAGGCTGGGCGACCGGGCCACTAACCAAGAACGTGGCTTAGGATGAGATGACCCGGGCCTACTCCACCGGTACTCCACACATCTTCGGTTTTCGCCAGACTCTTACGAGGCAGTACTAAGCCCTCATCCCCCGGCATCCCGCAGGCGGTTAAGCCTGCGGCCGGCCGTAAGGCCGCTTCCCCGAGGCGGCGGTCCTCAGAGCCTGGCCACTATGAACCCCCGCGCGGACCTGGTTTCTCCGTAACCAGAAACCGACGCGTCGGTAGCCAGACTTGCACGCCCCCGCGCGCAGAGGAAGGAAGGTAGCATGTATTTCAAAACCTTTTGGCGTTTTGACATGCCTTCCGGGCCGGATTTCGTGGGTCCAACCGGAGTATAAACCCAGGCCTGCCTCCGCTCAGGCATCGGACCTCACGTGCACGACTGGCCCTCACAGTCGTCTGGGAGTCGCTGCCACTCCCATTGGGGGTTTGCATCCCCAGAGGATGGCTCCCGGCCATCCCATCCCCACTGCTGGCATTGCACCGAAACAAAGCCTAGTAGCCGAAACTACACCGGCCCGTATTCGGTGGCGGGGGGGGGGGGGGGGGGGGGGGGGCACGAGCAGGCTGCACAGTCAGATTTCCCCCCCGCAGTAGGAGACAGTCGGAAGGTAACACGTTCAATAGGGGATATTCCAAATCCCGACAATGCTCTTTCCTGCATAACAATGTTGACCAAGACGAGATGGCTGACCATGCGTTTCCAGCTGAAACACAGCAAGATGGACTAGTTTTTTTTTGTTTGATTTTTGTAAAATACTTCAGTACATTCTATCTACATCTTTAGCGCCTGTCCTGTCCGGCAGCCCATACAGTTTTTTTTTTTTTTTTAGAGAAGTCGGCCATCCTGGCACCAAATATATGTGGGAAAGCGCATTTGCGGTATTTTGAATATTCCCTATTCTTAAACGGAAGTTAAACTTTCGTTCACCCGCACAGAGGCCATTTCTCTAATATGAACATCGCTATGGAGACGTACTGGATACGAAATAAAAAGTGACGGATGAATGAGGATGGTCAGGACCGCACGGAGGCGATTTCTCTGCTATAAACATCTGAGACGTACCGGATACGAAAAAAACAAAACGTGACGGATGAATTAGCATGCTTAGGCCAAATGCGAATTAGGTCCGTTAGCACTTTTGTTCTGAATTCGGGTTTCGGTACGAAGCTCGATTTTACAGGTCGAGCACGATTCATTCAGCGCAACCGGTGAGTGGAGGCCTTAGTGCTAGCGGTTGAAAACTGGAAAGGACACTTAAACTACGTCTTAACGATATGACTCCATGGTGTTAATTGATTAATGTACGCGGAACTGGTCATTCTCTACTTTACGTCCATTGATCCCCGGGTGTCCTTATGCCACTCCTGGCACTGGTGGAGTGGTTAAGCGATGCGGCACTGCCCTGCTATGACAGTTGCTGCCGCCGCTCGGAGTTGTGACACACAGGCTGCTCTTCCCAAGAACCCTTTCGCGACCAATCATTAACTGAACTGTCACCCCCGTCGGCTCGCTTAGAGTCCGGTTGGGCAGGTTGTGATGATATCACAAGGTGACATGACTCTTAGGGGCCCATCTTCCACCTAGTTTGCTAAGATCAAGACGGCTTCAAGCTGTGATCGGCGAAATAGCTCTGTGCACAGAAATTAAAAGGGTTGTTTGTCTTACACCGAGCAAGAAGAAGATAGAGGGCAGTCCTCTTCTTACTGGTGTGTGTGCGACAGACTCACGACAGAGAACCTACTTCTTTACCCAGCGTGAATGGCAGGGAAGATTGCGCATTTATTACTGGAGTGAAACAAGTGCTTTTGGCTGATGGTATTTTTCGTATGTTTTTTGTGTGGTTGCAGGGACACACCAAAGCAAGGCAGACACGAGTGCCCCATATGCCATCACCGGACCGACCGGTCTTTCAACTTGCTGCGCCATCTCCAAGATCTGCATGGCCCTCTGCAGCGCCCCGCTGGCGCACCCGAGTGCTGCGATGTCGACGCCACGTTCAAGACCTTGTACGAGTTGTGGGAGCATAGGAAGACCGCCCATGGGAATAAATACCCGTGCGAGAAGTGCGGGACAGTGTTCACGCGGCTCTCCCACCGCGCAAGGTATGAATTGCGTTGTCGAATGTGTTTTAAATGCTTCTGTAAGGGTTAACGTATCGTCATGTTATCTGTGAAGTAAAGGTACCGTCAACCTTTGAAGAATGCCTCCGTCTCTGCGCATTCCTCCTTTCCCGTGGAGCGAGGCATCATTATCGCGTAAAATGATATGCACAGTCCGCTGGGCTCGTTATTGTATCAGGGAAAAGTTTCTGTGCTTTGCTTTTTTTTTTGTTTCTACTGAGCAACAGCGTCGAAGTAATTAAGATGGATTTTCGACACTTGCCGCAAGAGAATATGTAATGCCGTTTCACGTGGTGATATTTCTATACAGGGGCAACCTCTCAATTCTCTCGGTGCAAACCCAATGGACGTTTTGTTCCTCTGCTGTTCCTTCAATCCCGTTTCGCATTCGCCCGCCGCACTCTTACAGGATTTTCGGACTCATTAATGCGAATATAAAAATTATTCACGATTACCTTGCACAGTATACGGCGGCGAATGAGGGAAAAGCAGACGACGTAATACTGCGGGTAGGAACGATGAGCGTGGGCAGTTGGAATAAAAGGGAAAGATAGCTCAGGAAAGGCAATACTCTTGCATTGTTGATTCATGACCGCACTTTAACGATGCTGCGGGCGGCCTCGGAATTGTTCGAATGGCGTGGGTAATGTTCTTTCCTCCTTTCCGCAGGCACATGCCCTCTCATGGGAACCAACAACCGTACGAGTGCCCACGGTGTGGAGCCCCGTTCAGTTCATGATTCTATACGGAGCGGCACATCGGAAATAGCCGATGCATTCGGGCAGCCGCCCAGCAGGCCATTCGCGTGGTGTCCGGGGAGCCTGGCCATAGCGGAGTTCAGCCCGTCCGTGGTCAAGGCTCCGTTGGACCGCAGCCCGGGCCTTGCGGAGTTCAGCCCTCCTGTGGTCAAGGCTCCGCTGGACCGCAGCCCGGCCCTAATGGAGTTCAGCCCTCCTGTGGTCAAGGCTCCGTTGGACCGCAGCCCGGCCATAGCGGAGTTCAGCCCTTCCGTGGTCAAGGCTCCGTTGGACCGCAGCCTGGCCATAGCGGAGTTCAGCCCTCCTGTGGTCAAGGCTCCGTTGGACCGCAGCCCGGCCATAGCGGAGTTCAGCCCTTCCGTGGTCAAGGCTCCGTTGGACCGCAGCCCGGCCCTGGCGGAGTTCAGCCCTTCCGTGGTCAAGGCTCCGTTGGACCGCAGCCCGGCCCTGGCGGAGTTCAGCCCTTCCGTGGTCACGGCTCCGTTGGACCGCAGCCCGGCCCTGGCGGAGTTCAGCCCTGCCGTGGTCAAGGCTCCGTTGGACCGCAGCCCGGCCCTGGAGGAGTTCAGCCCTTCCGTGGTCAAGGCTCCTCTGGACCGCAGCCCGGCCCTGGCGGAGTTCAGCCCTTCCGTGGTCAAGGCTCCTCTGGACCGCAGCCCGGCCCTGGCGGAGTTCAGCCCTTCCGTGGTCAAGGCTCCGCTGGACCGCAGCCCGGCCCTGGCGGAGTTCAGCCCTTCCGTGGTCAAGGCTCCGCTGGACCGCAGCCCGGCCCTAGCGGAGTTCAGCCCTTCCGAGGTCAAGTCTCCGCTGGACCGCAGCCTGGCCCCTAGCGGAGTCCAGCCCTTCCGTGGTCAAGTCTCCGCTGGACCGCAGCCTGGCCCCTAGCGGAGTCCAGCCCTTCCGTGGTCAAGTCTCCGCTGGACCGCAGCCTGGCCCCTAGCGGAATCCAGCCCTTCCGTGGTCAAGTCTCCGCTGGACCGCAGCCTGGCCCCTAGCGGAATCCAGCCCTTCCGTGGTCAAGTCTCCGCTGGACCGCAGCCTGGCCCCTAGCGGAGTCCAGCCCTCCCGTGGTCAAGTCTCCGCTGGACCGCAGCCTGTATAGGAGGCGGAACGCATCTCACGTGTGGGGTCACCAATGCAGGCATTGCGCACGGGTGGTGCAACCCCGCAGTGGTAGAATGCATGACACACGAACATTTACATAATAAAAATGTGGATCGGGAAAGACCAGAGACTGTCACACTCCAGGTGGACATTGGAGCGCTATGGGACCAACGAAAGGAGGAAGGGGGAGAAACAGTTGCCTTATATCCACGCTCGCCGTTCCTTGCCATGCGGCGCAATGGCCGTATACGATTTCAGACATTGTTCCGGTCTATCTTTACTACTTGCCCTTGGTCTTCTGTTAGTGGGAAAGCACTACTTAGCACGGTTACAACCAAGAATCTTGTGTGAAGACTTGGAGAAACTCGGTTAAGTTCGGTGGAGCGTCGCGGAAGCTGCAGCCAATGGGAGGGTTGAGGTTGACCCTGGCCAAACCTAGCATAACTTAACCTTGATAAGAGCTTAACTTGTCTAATGTCGTCGCCAGACGTGCTGGTAACCCAGCAAAGCAAAACCATGAGCCAACCAGACGACACATGCACGCTTTCGCGCGTCTACTCGATTGCTGTTATTGCCACTGCCCGCTAAACTACGACTGGCGATGTCTGACGGACGCCCAATGAACATTCGAACTTCCGTACCCAATACGAACATCCACGGGAAAAACGAACTGCGCCCGGAGACGGATGGCCGAATCAGGACGCATGAGGGACTTAGGGAGAATTTTACTGCATAGGCGATTCGAGATGCAGTCAAAAGGGCAGAACTGATTCAAAAAATTACCGACGATTACGTTACTTCCTAATGCGAAATTTGAGCGCAGCAAATAAGCTGTTTCACCTTTTCGATAGTGAGTCAACCCCAGCTGCGGAGTTGGTTTCAGGGACAACGCCGCCGATGCCGACACAAACAATATGATACCCTCGCTTCCGCAGCGCTAAGAACCAGGTCTAGCCGTGGGAAGGTGGTCACGTATTCGTCGACGTGCCGGGGCCTACGTGAAATAACCGGCGCGTCGGCAACTGAAGAGCACCCTATCCGCCACACAAGAACAGGGGGGGGGGGACCCTTTCCTCCTCTTTCTGCATGGCGGCGACGGTGTTCTATGCAGTCACGTTATCTTGACTCTCTAGCGGCGTCAGCGGCATCCAGCGGTATCAGTCGGTCGCTGCTAGCGCTGGGGGGATGAAAGGGGGGTGGAGCTGGTTACGAGGCCGACGACAACGCCGACGACGACGCGAAACCCAGGAACGGACGCCAAAGAGCTGCGCTCTAAAACACTTCGCCTGGCAGCAGCGAGTCGGTAGATACTGTCCGTTGATGGGAAGAGATAAGAGTCGGAGAGAGAAGAAAAGGGGCGGGGGGGGGGGGGGTGCTAATGGTGTCAACAGCGACAGAAGTATGTTCCTAGCCTTGTGTCCCAGATTTTTTCAATGTTTATAGAGTAAGGATGCTCTTCAGATTACCAGGATTTTACGTTTGAACCTCATAAATTGTGCCTGCCTCAGATTGCATACAAGGCGCAAAAATTTCATTACAAAGCTTCGCTTTTTAACACCCACCAATAGCACTTATTGACACCCTTCAAACTGGGGTACAGGAGAATGAGCCCATGACTTCAAAGGTTAGTGTGTGAGGAGCGTTTTTAGTGTCGTTGTTTTACATCGTCCACGAGATATCATGGTAGTTACTCAAAGATGCTTATGGTACGTCTTTAACTGGCTCGCTTTACATGGCTACCATCATTTCTACTTGTGAATGTCATTATGGTGTAGCAGAATATGATACTCCACGCCGTTCGCCAATATTATAGGGCTCCGTCAAGAGGGTGCTGGGCCTACCCATCTCCACCTCTACAGCCCGCCGGTTGGAAATGGGGGTGCATAATAGTTGGAACTGAACTCGCCGAGGCGGTGGGAATCGCCCAACTCGAAAGACTGAGTAGAACGAGTATGGGTCGGACTATTTTTTTTGTGGGTCGGCCGAAATTTCGATAGGGGCATACGCGACAAGATACCGCCACAAGTTCGCGAGTATATCAGAGCCCGACTTAAGAAGTCTGCGTTCGCATGAAGTTTACCTCTCTTATGATTTACCACAAAAGCATATTCCTGGAGAGTTAAACTCCACCGGAGCAAACTGCCGTTTTTTTTAGACAGTTGCTGGAGCCATGTCAACGGTCGATGATCAGTAATTAGAATAAATTCAGAGCCCAAAAGGTAACAGCGAAGTTTCTCGACAGCCCACACCAGGCAAGCGCATTCTTTTCCAATTGTGCTGTAAGCTTGTTCCCTCGAAGTAAGCTTCCTGCTGACAAACAAAATGGGGAGTTCTTCCCCTTTGTCGTTTTCTTGGCTTAGTACCACGCCCATACCTCGTTCGCTAGCGTCACACTGCACCAGGAAAGGCCTCGCGTAGTCTGGGGTGGCCAGCACAGGCTGAGTTATCAATGCCAGTTTCAGGGACTCAAACGCTTGACGCTTACGATCGTCCCATACAATGTTATTAGGTTCCTTTTTCTTGAGGGCATCAGTAAGTGGACTCGCCTTATCCGAGAATCTGGGAATGTATTGATGGTAGTAATTCACCAACCCAATAAAAGACATCAAACCCTTCTTCGTTCGCGGCAAAGGAAACCCTCTGATAGCCTGAATTAAAAGTTGTTGGCTCGTCCTGCTCCCTGACCGACGACATGACCCAGATATTCTACTTCATTACGGCCGAATTTACACTTATCAGCCCTAACCGTTAACCCTGCTTCTTGCAAGTGGGAAAAGACCTGCTGCAAATGTTGGATGTGGTCCGTCCTGGTGTCTGAAAAAAATTGCTATATTGTCCAGGTAAGGTAGTGAAAAAGTCTCTGTTCCGGCCAAAACCTGAACTCATTAGCCTTGAAAATGCATACGGAGCATTTTTTAAACCAAAATTAGAACAAGCGGCTTAAAGACACCGAACGGAGTCATGAACGCTGCCAGGTTGCTCGCGTGTTCGGTAAGTGGTACTTGCCAGTACCCCCTAACAAGGTCGATGGCTGAAATGTACTTCGCCCTGCTCACTTTCTCGATGCATGCTTCAGTATTCGGGATCGGGTAGACCTTGGTTACAGCAACTGCATTTAACTTCGGGTATTCCACACACGGACGCACATCTTTGCCGGGGCTCTCTACCAAGATCATAGGAGACACAATCACTTTCTCCCGTCTGAATTAACTACAGTTGAAGCATTTCATCTACAGCATCTTTTAAAAGCTTTTCTTGACGTGGGGAAAAGCGATAGGACTCGCACTGAATTGGTGACTGACTGGCCACTTCAATATCATGCTGGTCTAGATTGGTTTTTCCGGGAATTAGGGAAAACGGATTCTGGCATTTTTCGACCAAGGTAAGGGGCGCTTTTTGTCGCTCGTTCGGTCGCGCCGTTCTTTGAGACGTGTCACACGAACGAACAAACTCCTCAACGTCCTTGAAACAACCGGGCCAATAATACTCTGCCAATAGCCTGCACTTTGTTTTCGTGATTCCTAAGTGGCCCGACCATCCTCCCTTATGAGCAAGTTCCAAGAGGTCACGCCTGTACCAGCATGGAACTACCAGCTGGTCTACTTCATTCCCGCCTTTGTCCTTAAAGTGGCGATAAATAACGCCGTTCTTCACATAAAACGAGATATTAGGTGTTACATTTTTTTCCCAGGCTCTCTCGATATTTTTCTAGCGTTGGGTCCGTGGCCTGTTCTCCGGTAAGCGTGGCCTTAGCAGCATTTGCCAGAGCACGGAAGTTCCCGCTTTCCGGCGAAACCAGAGTGGTTACGTCTGCTTCTTCGAGCATATCCTCCGGAATCCCTTCTGCCGTTTCGTTATCTGACTTATCAGCTTCTGCCCTCGTCGCGAGCGTTTGCGGCTCAGAGCCGTTCGCTGACGTCATGGAGCGAGTGACTGCTAGAACGGGATTCATGTCAAGCGAGACGCCCGAGTCATCGAGCTGCCTTGCCGTTCTGTTCGAAAGAATGTACGGACAGTATGGCAGTACCCCGTCGGACACTGCTGCCTCCGTGTCTACTACGCCAAAGGGCCCGTATAGTTTTACTCTGGCTACTGGCAAGCTGATTGTACGATCTTCCAGGGCCTGTCGAACCCACACGCAGTCGCCTGTGAAATCGTCTTGCTTCACTAGCGAGGAATGAACAAGGTCGTGCGTGGCTCCGGTGTCTCTTAAAGCCTTGCAAGACTGATAATTTACTTATATGTCGTACAAGTATGGCCTAAGCAGGTCTTCTGCCTTATCCGTGCACAAATTAACCGTGGACACTCTAGGCACACGACAGCCTGAAGCCACATGACCCGGTTGGTGAAATTTGTAGCAAAGAATAGGCTTTCTTGCTTCAAACGACTTTGTTTTTAGCTTTTTCTTTTCGGGATCCAACGCTTCCCTTGAAGGTGTAGCATGCGTCGAACACACTGCGTTTTTAGATAACGGCCGAACAGTTCCTCGCTCGTGGCTTCGGACAAAGCTAGGCTTTTCGTTATCACACTTTTTCCCATGTCTGGAGCAACACAGGTCTGCGTAATCAGCCGCCACTTGTACGGTTTTTACCTCTGGCCTGTCCTGAATCCAATCCTTCAGGGTTGAAGGAATAGAACAGAAAAACTGCTTAAGTGCAATCTGCGCTGGCACCTTTTCGCGGTCCTCATATGAGTTTACACCATGGAGCCAACTCTCTAGAAAGCCCATTAACTTGTAAGCGAACTCGGCATAGCTTTCTTCCGGCTGTTTCCTTGCCTCTCGAAATTTTATTCGAAAACCTCAGGGGACAACCTGAACTTCTTCAGTAGGCAAGTTTTTACGGACGAGTAGTCATCCGCCTCTTTGGAACCTAACCTTGCCAAAACGTCGGCCACTTCCGCCGGCAGCAAGCTCAGAAGCCTTCGTGGCCAGCTCGACTCCACGAAGCACACCCGCTCAAAATTTACCAAGTAGAGACCTATGTCTTCAAAAGGGCTGCGAGAGGCTTCGCATGTCCAATTTTGTCGATATATCGACCGCCATGGCTTCCTCTTCCTTCTTAACATTTTGCTTAAGCATTTATAGCTCAAGTTCTTTCTTCCGTTTCCTCTGCACCTCGTTCAAAGATTCTAAAATTTCGTCGGCGCCCGCGCCACACTTCTCAATGGCCGAGATGATCCGGCCTTTCTCATGGCTTTCGCCACCTTTACGCCCAGCTCTGCGGCTAAGAGCGTTAATTCGGGCTTAACAATCGCACCGAGATCCATCTTGTTACGACCGAAATTTTTATGAGGAAAAATCTGGCTGCTTTCCACCCACTGCCTTCTCAAGTCAGTAACAGTCTACTTTCACCTTTCAAGCTACCTGGTGAACAAAAGAGACCTTTCAGGCACTCACCGACAACCGCCGCGGAACCCGGAGTCGTCGATCCCTCCGCTGCCACCAGCTGTTACGTTTCTGGGTGATTCGACGAACGACGAGCAAGCGGCAGCACCGAACGTTGTCTGGAATGCCTTTATTCTATCTCGGCAGCCGGGCAGGAAAGAGCGGCGCAGCGCTCTGTCGTGGCGTTTATATAGCCCGCGATATCAGCGTTTTTCATAGGCGTCACGATGAGCAAGCAATCAGCAATACGCTCCGCGCGACACAGGCTGTTATCGCCAGAAGAACGTAACAGTACCAGCACACACATCCGCCCCCGGTAACAAGGCGGCCCACGAGTTAGCCCGAGATCTCTACTTCCGGGTACCCGTAAGCCGCCCGACTGCCCCGGGGATGGACGAACGTCTGCAAACATAACGCGTAAATCATCGAGAACTATAGGTTATAAAGACGTGTGATGGCGCCGCCGGATCCGAGCTGAAACAATAAAGAGGCCGTCGCCTGGCGACCATTACGGGCTGAAAAGTTTTGCAAACCCCGTGTGATTGTTTCGCGCCCAGGCAGACGATAGAAAAGACGATAAATGTAGGACGTGCGGAGCGAGGGGGACCCTCCCAAGCAACCACAGATATCCGTCGGACGTACGAGCTAGATCCGAACGTCCTTTGCCGAGATCGGACGTCCATCGGACGTACGAACACAATCCGATTTCGGATATCCGTATTCGTACATCCGCCGGACGTACGGACAGTGTCTACTTTTGTATGTCCGCATGAGAGACGAGGTGTACGTCCGAAGGATGTAAGGCCGAGTATTTTCCCAGGCCATGAGTATGGACGTTTTTTATTTCACAGAATATTCGCGTCTTTCGTGTATGTATACTGTTTTATTTGCATCAGTTGGAGGGTTTAACGCGAAGATGTTTGTAAATTGGTGCGATTCCACTCCTACCTGCAGTGCAAGAGCCGCCAATAACGAGCTAAATTTATCTAAGAGGAGAAGCAGGTGTTGCAGAATTTTGCAAGAACTCAATGCCTAGTTTTATAATTATATAACTTCTCCAAATTAGTGGAGTTCTGCGACATGTCCACCGTTTTGCTAGCTAAACTTCCCATTGAAACCATTCGTAAGTATCAAAACTCCCGTGCATTCTGCTATCACCATCATCATAGATGTCACTTCGCGGTCAGTCCAATCCAATCCATCAGTGCGGCTCCGTAGCGCTGTTGTTGATTTGTCGCGTAGTGTTGTCGCGCAGAGCTTTATAGCTCTGTTATTATAATGTGTGGCTTTGTTCGGTCTGTGGACGAAAGTAGTATGTAACTTAAGCAATTCGAAAGATACGGGAAGCGCCTGAAGCTCTTCTGGAACACCGGAATCACGTACTGCGTCGACCTTGGTTTAAAGAAGGCTTAGTGCACATGTGATTGCCTACGAAGGTATGTATCCAGTGCAATTCTTGGAACTTGCTTCTAGGACAATGCAGCATGCTCATATAACATTCGTTCACAGGACAGTGGGAGCAGTAAGCGCGAGGAGATGGCTTCCACAAGTGTGTGCTGTTCTCACACTTTCGGGAGCCTACATCATACAGCTGCGGGAGCCCTCAACTCGCGGGACTAATTCCCACTCCTCTTCAAAGTTGCGGGACGGAGTATTTTCGCATCTTGTTAATTTTTAAGGCATCGATAGGTTCACTGTGCCTATATCAAGAGTGACAACGCGCGAAAGGCTAACCGTAGGAAGCACGTCTAGTTCGCAGTGGTTCGCAACGGAAGCTTTGCGCCTTTCTGTGCACAGTCGCGTACAGTGCTGCGCAGGTTAGTGCCCTAAGGCCCATGAGAATAAATAAAGAACAGATACATTGTCAAATATGGTGTGGAAAAGTGAGAGCTGTTATTGCCTCATACTTATGGAGGTGGTAAAGTGCATTGTCTGTTATACTTGCAGCATTAAACACTTCTATTAATTGGTTCCAATGTTTTTACTTGGGTGCTGCATTGTGCCATTTGTTTCACATGACTGATGTTTGCCGCGTTCTTTTTATTTCAGAAATCCTGTGGGTGGGAAGATTACGGATGTGTGTCCCAAGCTTGCCACATTTGAAGAGTCACATTTAAGAAATTTTCCGAATATAACCCATTGCTCTGCTGATGTATCATCAACCACAATAAAATATGCGTGCTATTTATCAAATTGTTTTTGGTTTTATTGCATCGCGCGGAGTGAAAAAAGCACGCATGCACCATATATGCGAATATTCGAGAAAGATCCGCCAATGGACGTACTCAACTGGACGTCCGTCGGCGGGCGAACCGTATACCTTTGGCCACCTTTCGGACGGCCGACGGACGTCTATCGGCTGTTTGCGGATGTTCAGCGGACGTACAGAATATCCGAAACAGACCTCTGTCGGCCGTCCGAAGGATGTCGGTGGTTGCTTGGGCTCGATCACACAATTTAGGAATGCCCCGGATCCTTGGGCGCTTGAGGCCTTGCTGCGGAGCGACAACGAACTGCCCGCCTGGCGGCTGAAGCCGCGAAGAACCAATGTATCTTTGACAGTATTTAGCCGCGGAGACCCCGGCCCCCGTCCCCTACACCTGCGGGCCAGGGGCGGGGAGTAAAGGCCGCCTACACCTGTGGAAATAAAGTTTTGATCATCATCATCACGCAGCACACCTCGAATGCCTCCTTTCCTTCTCTCCGAAACACTGCCACATCGACGCACCGCACATCTGCCGATCTCTCTGCGGCGGCGCGCGAATGCGCTGTGCGGCAACTACCCTCTTCCTCTCCGTGGCGGCGTGCTCATCTTCTGCGATGCCGTTGTGATGCCGCTACCCTCCACCGCCGCAGCAGCTCAGTGCTGTCACCGCAACGCTCATGCGTACATGCGGTGCACGGCGCTCGGCTGCTGAACCGAAAGGCACGGGTTTAATCCCGGCCACGGCGGTCGAATTTTGATGGAGCCTAAATTCTAGAAGCCCGTGTACTGTGCGATGTCCCTGCACGTTAAAGGCCTACTTGACCGAAATTTTGCACACCGTGAAAAGGTTGTATTTTCTTAGTACACCCCCGAATTATGTTACCCACACAACATTACATCCGTAACAAGGCCGTCCACGCGTTAGCCCGAGATCTCTATTTCCGGGTAGCCGTAGAGCCGCCCGACTGCCAGGGGATGGACGAACGTTTGAAAATATGCGCAGAAATCATCTAGAACTGTAGATTAGGAAGGCGTCTGATGCCGCCACGGGATCCAAACTGAAACAATGAAGAGGTCGTTGCCTGGCGACGATTACAGGCCAAAAATTTTTGCAAACCCCGTCCGGTTGTTTTGCACCCAGGCAGACGTTAGAAAAGATAAATGTAAGACCTGCGGAGCGAGGGGCACCCTCGATCACATAATTTTGCAATGGCCCAGATCCCCGGGCGCTGAGGGGAATATTAAAAGTAGAGCAGCCTGGGAGGCCCTCTGAGAAGCGAGGTCCCCGCCGACCAGAAACGAGCTGTCTGCCTGGCGGCTGAAGCCGCGAATAGCCAATGTATCTTCGCCAGTCTTTAGTCGCGGAATGCCCGGACCCGTCCCCTAGGCATGCGTGCCAGGGACGGGGAGTAGGGGGCCTCCTACATCGGTGGAAATAAGTTGTTATCATCATCATCGAGTGGAGCGGGAACGCGTCTGCAGGCGTCGCATGTGCAGGGAATGAAAGTGGGTTCTCCATACAACGCCTGTGCACTTTGATGCGTTCCACGGAACGCTGGTTGTGTTGGCCAAAGCTGCCGGCCGGGTGAGGTAATAATAGAACATCGAAACCAGCGTTGTGTCTTAACCACCGGAGCTATCGCTCGACATTCGGCTGAGCAGCGTTAATTGAGCTTCTCCTCGCTTGCGGAAGGTGCGGGGTTCGATACCCAGTGCCTCCTGGGACCCACCGGTGATGCAGTGGGTTCAAGCTTGCCCTGGCCTGGTGCTCGGCTTAATCAGGGTGAAATGCTTGGGTAATGGGTCTCTAACCCCACCTTGAGCAAATGAAATACAACCACTCGTTTGATGCCATCTCTTCTGAGAACGTCATAACTGATGCGGACATGTTTTTCGGGCACGTTTTGGTGACACGACCCTGCCGACATAGCCTAGAAATGTTTTCGCATTAAAAAAATGGCTGAGGCTTAACTTGGTTAAGCCTGGAGAATGCGAAGCATCATCGTGTCGCGTAATTTGGAGGCGCACAACCACAGCGACGGCGCGAGGTGGGCCCCCGTTTCTCAACTGCCGTGACGTCATCGTGTCACGTGGTGTGACGTCATGTATCACGTGACACGTGGTGTGACGTCATGTATCACGTGATCGTGACGTCATCGTGTCACGTGGTGTGACGTCATGTATCACGTGATTGGGAGGCGCACAACCGCAGCGACGGCGTGAGGTGGGCCCCCGTTTCTCCACTGTCGTGACGTCATCGTGTCACGTGGTGTGACGTCATGTATCACGTGATTTGAAGGCGCACAACCACAGCGACGGCGCGAGGTGGGCCCCCGTTTCTCTACTGTCGTGACGTCATCGTGTCACGTGGTGTGACGTCATTTATCACGTGATTTGGAGGCGCATAACCACGGTGAGGGGCTGAAGTGGTAGCTAAAGTAGTATGCTTCGCATAAAATATCCACGACTGGCATTATAAGCCACGGCGGCTCGAACAGATCAGCTTCGCTGGCCACAGCGCGAAAGCAGTCGGCTATCGCCGCAGCCGAACAAAGCTCGTGTTGAACTCCAACGCACTCTTGCGCTGTGCATTGCACACCGTCGTCTTCATCAACTTCCCTCTGCGGCGCGAAGACACAAATAATTCTCTGCCTTCGTCGTCGTCGATATACACACCCTCGGTATCCGCCTTCCAGCCACGGAATTACTTATTAAGCATCTCCCAAAACATGCACCCCAGTTACCACAAACCCCGCCGCAGAGCTCGCGCACACACTACGGCACGGAACCGTATGCCGTTTGGGTGGATGTCGCATGCACGGGCGAGGACGCGGTAGTAGCCATCGCGAACCCCTCCCTCCAACCGACTGCCTCCCTTCACATATCCCCTGCTGCCACTTCGGAAGAGGCCGCCATTGTCCTGGCCATCACACGCACGGAAGCCCGATATATACTATCTGACTCTAAAACTGCCATATTAAATTTTGCTCGAGAGAGAGTTCACGCGCCTGTTGAAAATAAGTTTCCACCACAATCTATAAAACTTGGGCAAATTTAAAATGCTGACATTTTTTCTTGCGTTTGCTAAAGATATCGAGCCCTAGAAACTAAATTTAAGGAAATGCTTCGCTTTCAATCTATGCACTACGACAACGAATCACGTAGCCACAAAAAGCATTAAGCGGGGAACCGATTTAATTAACAATAACGCGCAGACGGCCGACAGCGGTTTGTCGACACATTCGAACCGACGCGGGCAGCCATGAGGCGAGTAATGGTTGAACCGAGCACTATCCAGCACCAACACATACTATACGCTCTCGCACTGTTTTTGTGCCGTCCGACTGCTCGTCATCCCCAGCGAGAGCCGGAAAAGAGTCTAGCAGCTGGTCACCAGCCGTCGAAACGTGAAGGCCAGCGATGGCGGAGCGCTGGTCACATGACCAAATATGGCCGCGACCGCGCTCCCGCGCAGTTGGATATAAAGCCCTTTAACGTCGCACACACCAGCTGCTCCCTCTCCAAAGCACGAGAGCGCGCGAAAATTTCCATTAATGGTTCTTGAGAAAAGGAAATGGTGCAGTAACTCGTCTCCGTGGACACATCAACCGCGCCGCAATGGAAGGAAGGTGAGAGTGAAAGAAGGCAGAATGAGTGCGCGCGAAAAACAGCATCATCCAAGCGTGAGCCAAGGGAGCAGAGCGCATTGGGTAAATTGTATTGTCTTGAGCAATATTCTTTTCTCCTGTCGCGTTCATGTTGCACGATGCAGACACCAGAAAGAATGGGTTGCATGATACATATGGTTGCCTTCATACAAAATGAACTGCTGTAAAGTATAGTGATATTTCAAAGAGCTTTGAAGCAAAGAAGTCCAGACTGTTCAGTGGCATACATGCACTGCAACGTGATGAAAAATAAAAAAATAAAGGACGCTTTCTTTATTCAGCATAAAAAAATAGAAAAATACGAAGTCTGCAATCACTGGTCGTCGTTCTCCTTGGCACCATGCTTCAGGATGCGTGTAAATTCCAAGTAGTTGAACATCCCATTCTTGTCTATGGGAGCCTCCCGGAACATTTCATCCACCTGTGGCAGAGAAGAGACACATCATGGTAAACCACGGTGAACTTAATCATCAGTTACAAAAACTACCGTATATATACAGCTAAGGGCCACTCATGCATGAGCCGCTCCGAACAACTTGGCAGCCAATAATCTTAAAAAAAAATACCGGCTGAAATCAACTGCTCTACTCGGGCTCTCTTGTCCCCGGAGGAGTTGCCACAAGACCATAGCTGCCTGCGTCTGTCATTTTCTAGCGTGCCCTGCTGTACTGCTGAGTGCTATCTGTTAGATCATTTTCAACTGCGCTGGATCTCGCGCTGTCCATTTTGCCAGTCTACGACAGGTAACAGTTTCTGATGGGACACAGACGCTTAACCGCATATGCGGCTTTCGAGCTTCGAGTTGTCGCATGCACCGAATTACACAGAAAGCAGGCTGCAACTTCGCCGTCAACGACAAGTGCTTGGACCAGCAGTGTGGCCAGAAGAAAGACCTCGCCCCAACAAACAAAAGCAGGAAGGCACTCCGTGAAATGGAGCACTATACAAAGGTTAGTTTGGGCAGAAAAAATAAATAAGTGTCCTGTCCGCACGGGCACTAGATACAGAAAGAACTATGTGCTAGAGTGTCTATAGACAATAAATTAGATTTCCCCAGAATGCAGCTTTGCAAACTGAACTGAAAAATGCCACTTTTTGGTTAGGACCAAACCCCACCAGAATTATGAAACAAAAAGCGGCCCTAATCCGCAAATATACGGTAATTCCTGCACAAATGTGCACAGGTAAAAACTCAATTTCTCACTTTGGAAAGAAAAATGTTTGCCAAATTTCTCAACAAAATATTTTGCCTAAATAGTCATTCGCGCAGTGGGTTAAATAGTCATTCGCAAAGAGAGGTTGACGGAGAACATGTCCGGGAGAGGGACGAACGTGCCCGAGAGCGTGAGGACCGCGCTAAAGAGGCTGAGCTACGCGCTCAAGAGACTTGAGCGACTAGTCGGAGCTGCGCGCTAAAGAACATGAGAGAGAGCTCGCACGAATTCAAGGGGAACAGCGTGTGCTGGAGTTGCGATTGCAATTGCTTGCCCGTAGCCAGGAAGCGCCGCCTACTTCAGATTCGGACGCTCCCGACAGTGTGGCCCGTGGTGTATCGGGGTCTGCGTCCAGCCCACATAAGTTGATTCCACCGTTCAACGAGGCGCGAGACGATTTGGACGTGTACTTACAACGGTTTGAGTGTGTCGCGTCGCGCCATGAGTGGCCGCGTGATAAATGGGCCCTTTCGCTCAGCCTCTGTCTTACGGGGGAGGCTCTAACTGTGCTCGGTTGGCTTGACCCCGTTGCTGCCCTGGACTACAGTCAGCTGAAGCAAGCGCTTTTACAGCGTTTTCGCTACACCGCAGAGGGATATCGCGAAAAATTCCGCAAAGCTAAGCCCGAAGATAACGAGTCAGGCCTTCAGTACGCAGCGCGGCTGTCGGGCTATTTTGATCACTGGCAAGAAATGGGCAAGACAGAAAAGAAGTACGAGAGTTTGAGGGATGTTGTTATCGCCGAGCAATTTATGAGTGGGTGCAGCCCATCTTTGCGTGTTTTCCTTAAGGAGCGAAACTGTGTGACACTTAAGGCGCTTTCACAAGCTGCAGATCACTTCATGGAAGCTCAGAGTTTGACCAATTTAGGCAAAGATAAGATTCCTAAGGAGCCGACCGCTGCTCCTGTGGGGAAAGCAGAGTCGTCCCGGCAGGAGGGGAAGGCGGACCATTGCTGCTTCCTCTGCGGAAAGACAGGACACCGTGCCTCTGAGTGTTGGTCTCGGACGCGAAGTGTGCCGGCTGGGACTTGCTGGAAATGTCAAAAGTCTGGCCGTCGCGCAGACTCGTGTCCCAAGAAAGGAGGGACACAAGGTCAAGCTTCCTGCATGTTTGCGGCAGAGAATGGAAGAGTTACACCAGAAGATACAACCGGATATGTGGTTCTTCAGGATGGTGAACGCATCCCCATTGTCAATGCAACTGTAACCCGTCGGGCAAACGGGCAGGCTAGTGTGATGCCAGTCGCCAAAGGACTGCTGGAAAATCAGCACGTTAGTGTGCTTCGGGACACTGGCTGCAACACAGTTGTTGTCCGACAATCCTTGGTTCCGGAGGCAAAGTTTACTGGATCGAAAAGTCCCGTATTCCTGCTCGACCGCACCATTCGTTACCTGCCGGAAGCTACTGTCTTCCTGGACACACCCTTCTTCACCGCACGGTTCGAGCAAAATGCATGGCTGACCCTTTATATGATGTGGTTCTTGGGAACATCGAGAGTGTGCTGTCTCCCTTCGACCGAAGACAGCCTGTGCTTTTCGGCCCTCCAAGCAAAGCTGGGAGTGCAGAGCCTAAAGCTTCTGAGTGGAGCAGCAACGTCGTCGCCGCCGACTGGGGAGGCGATCCCTCATCATGTGCCCAACGAGACAATTCGATGCCATCAGAACGTGGTGATTCACCGGAAGTGTGGACCAATGTCGCCAGTGCTCCCGAGGAGGATGGGCTAGGCGTCACAGCAAATGTTCCTCATTCCGAAGAGACTGCCATGCCGCAGTTATCAGCAGCTGCCTTGGCTAATGAGGATGAATTGAAAGATGAAGAAACATTCGGCGAGGATGTTCCATACCCAATGCTGCACCGAGCTCAAGATTGGAGGGCCGTCACTATTTCCACCCAACTCACGGACAAGCAGCGATATGAAGCCAAAGAAGTCTTCTCTCGATTCAAGCATTCACATAGAGTACATAGGAGGTTCTGCGAACGGAGGACCGGATTATATGAGCCTCGCGGATTATTGTGGGGATTAGAGCGGTCGTGACTGAGTTATTGCCTCTATCCTCCAGTGAATGAGTGTACTTGGGCCGCCTCTTTACGGGCACTGTTTTTAGTATTACTTCGTGTGCTGTTGTCCGCTGTTGTCACACGTTGTCTACTGTTATATGTGTGCAAGTTGTCCGCGCTAACTTCGTATCCCCTCTGTACGACTATTTCCTTTTCTGTGACTACTTGTGCGGAGTGACCATATTTGTGTACTGCTTGTGCTGTCCTGTGGTGTTGTGTTGCCCTTCTCCTCACGTTGTGTGCACCGCAACGTTGGGCGCGTACAACTTTCTGGAACACGGGGGAAGTATGGTGGTGGCGCTGCTGCAGTGGCCGGCGTGGCGAAGATGACGACGGTGTAGTGCGCGTGGAGTGTGGAGTGCGCGTGAGAGTGTTCGAACGCCACGGTTGTGGCCGGGTCGGTTCCGGAGGCCCGTGAGTGTGAGTGGAGTGTGCCGCAGTGATGTGACGGCTTCGGACCGCCATCTCTCCTGGGCCATCCTTCAGCGACGCGTCGACATCGGTTCGACGCCTTCGTGACCACCGCCTCGCTTGGGCGACCACTGGCCAGCATCGCCGGGCAGACCAGCGCCCGAACCAGCGACTCTGCCGTGTCCTCGGGCCCACTTCGAATCATGATTGGCAGGGGACATTTGGGCCGCGCAGCCGTTGGGCCATTGACTTGAACGCCATCGTGTTCCCTACGAGCCCCGCCTGCCTCTGTACACACTCCTCACGGTTTGGGTACACACTCCTCGCAGCGACATATAAAGGTTTTATAGCTAACGGGCCCATTGGTGTCTCCTTTGACGGGCGCGGCGAACCACCACAGTACACATTTTTGTCACCTTTCTGTGTTAAGAAATCAGCAGAAAATATTTTACGTTGGTGAAGCACCGTTAGCAGGTTGTAAACAAGTGCATATGACGTGCATGTGAACGTTTTAGAGTGACGTCTACATGCATGTAACCAATTTTTAAAAACATTTAGCAAAGTCTTTAGTGGAAGCAAAGTCAAGCATTCAGGCGATCCAATCGATGGTTTGAGAGGCAAAGAGCTGAGCGACTCTCCGCGACATGAAGCCTGATCATGTTTTCACACCTCAAGTGATCAAATTAGGGTTCTCACAGGTCCTTTGAAGCTCTGGCCAAACCCTAGTGTTGTGACTGTTGTCTTCCTACCCCTTTACAACCCTATCAGCTGAAACATTGGCAGCCCAAATTAAACCACCCGACGTAGCAGCCCTTGCCACTGTCGCGACAGGACAGGAGCCGAGCAGTCAAGAGGCGTGTAATGACTGTGATCACAGGACCAAAACAGCAGCCCTCATGATACGGCACTGTAAATCGTCTATAACTGCTGACATGTCGTTTCTTGTCATTCCAGCTCCTGAAGCAGGCTGGTTAAGGTGTTGCAATGAATTAAAACTATGTATCAGCGTTTATATTGAGGTTTTTTTATGCCTCATGTGACCTAAGTGTAAACTACATATCACAGCCATCGTTCGGTTGATGAAACCGAAACAGCATGAGAGAAGAAATTCAGTTATAAATTATTTACCGGTCGTAGATGAATACCACGTGGTAATCCATGTATTATAATGTCTAACTCATCATTTGGAGGAAGAAAACATGCAATAAAATTAGGTGTCTGTAGTCATTTAAACGAGAAGCAAACCTGGAAAAACAACTCTTCATGAAAAGAACGCAGTCAGCTCTGAAGGCATAACACAAGAGCACACGATGCTCCAAGACACATGCCAGCATAACTGCACGGCACATATTGCAGCAAACATGCACATGTAACAATATCCAAGTTATGAAACATGAATGCTTGTATTGTGTGTGAATTGCTCACACACAGCACAAGTGCTTGGTACGGAATATGATCTAAAGACCACGAAGCCTATCTTTGCCTACTTACTCTGAGCATAAACTCAGCCATAAAGGTAGAAACCATGTCGAGCAGCGACTTCTACAAGCCACGAGCACTACAGTTCGCATTGATGACGATGGTAGCTACATTTCACAACTTTGCATATAGGCAGTGTACAAAGAGGAGAAAATTGTACGGAAAGTCCTTTGAGATAGGTACTTACGAAGCAGCACTTAGCGCACATACTCGTTCACCTATACAAATGATTTAAAAGCCCGACCGGAACTGTCGTATGAAATTTAAGTTGCGTCGTCACTGCAAAAACCAGAGGTAAGCGAAGAACAGCATGGGCGTGGCATACTTCAGGCGCACTCTTTACAAACCCTGCTCCGATATCTCACTAAAAACTTGCAGGCACTTTTTTTTCTTTTTGCTTGACGCATATCGCGGGCGATTGACAGCACTGGAAGCCCCGACAAGCGGGTGGCATCGCACACTCACATCCTCGTCGGTGAAGCGGTCACCCATGCTAGTCAGCAGCTCGCGAAGCCGTTCCTCGTGTATGCGACCAACATTCTCTTCGTCGAAACAGGCAAACGCGTTCTTGATGACGTCCTCAGGGTCCGTGCCTTGCAACCGTTCGCCGAACAGGGTCAGGAACATGGTGAAGTTGATCGGGCCCGGAGCCTCGTTCATCATGCTGTCCAAGTACGGGTCGGCGGGATCCTTGCCTGGGAGACGAAGCGATGAGTCAGTGAATGCGGCATCCAACCCCGGCCGCTAAAGTAACAGAAAGCCACGGCGCTCACCGAGCGACGCCAGCATGTCATGCAGGTCCTCTTTGTCGATGAAACCATCCCTGTTTTGGTCGATCATGTTGAATGCTTCCTTAAACTCTTGGATCTGCGCTTGGTCGAACATAGCGAACACATTGGAGGTGGCCCGCTGTGCCCGCTTCTTGGTGGGGCCCCTGCCTTTGGTCTTGCGGCTCGACATGGTTCTGCAAATGCAAGGCAGCGCGTATCGCCAAGCGAGTCGTTTGTCAGTGGGGGGTACAGACTGAGGAGCTGCGGCCACCGTTATCACTATAAATAGGTAACGGTCGCATACTCACACGACGAGCCGATGGCGAGACGGTAAGTGTTCTTTCAAGTGGACTTCTGACAGTCGCGCACAGTCGACAACGCCCTGCTCTTACCCTAAATCCCGGGATGAAGTCATTCACTCCATCCGCAGGAAATGGAAACACTGCCGTTGCGCTGTGGCTTCAAAATTATGGTGCGTAATGCGGTGACTCAAGCATGGACAAAAAAAATGTTGCTCTGCTGCTGATGATAGTAGTATAAGACACATATAGAGATGCGTGCGTCACCTAGTGGTCACATAAAACACGTCACAAAACAAGGTTTCTGCGGCGTATCGTAGCATTGTAACCTCTACAAGCAACAAATTTAAGTTTATATTGCCCACTTTGTTGTGAACAGGAGGTCTCGAAGATAAATTAAGCTTAACTACTGGACAGATTTATTGGCAACTTCCTTGCTGCTAAAGCGCCACTAGCAACTGGTGTCAAAAGTATGCACCAATTATAGTGGTTGCACTACGTTTCATAGTACGCATTCCACAGGTAGGACGTTTGTAAGCACCGATTGGCCGCAGTTACTGACGTCATGTTGTGGGTAGTTTGTTGCTCTCTTTCTCTCTGTCTCCCTCGCGTTTCTCTTGTTTTTCTTTCGTTAATGTGCGCCGCGAAAGTTTTCGGCATCGGCGCTCAAATAACATCATCGAACGTGAACAAAAGAAAAAAAATCGCGTTCTATGCAGCCATTTACGAGCCACCGTAATCTAGTAACGTTGTTACGAGCAGTATTTGCCTTTCACATTCTCTTCCACTGCAAAAATGGGATGGACAAATTCAAACCAAAACTTCAGCACGCACGTGAAAACGTTTCTTAAAATCAAATTCCAAAAATTATTGCACGTCCCAGGTGAAATTTTGGAAATGGGCACGTCCTCGTGTATTATTGAGAAGCTTCATGGGAAAGTTGGGAAAGTCAGGAAAGTCGTCTGCTACCGCTGGTTCCATACTACGTCTCGTTCTGCTAATTATTCTGAATTAATAATTTGCAGTGACCTCTTTAGCGAATTATGTTTCGACTAAACTGGAGCGAGGGCGCCGCTCTGGAGGGTGAGGTGCCGATGCGCCGTTTTCTGCTGCCCCTCGAAAAGGTACATAATTATGGTGCTGCCATAGTCCTTCGATGTTACTGCTTTTTCGACGGAGTTATCAAGTACTGCGTTATGGGGTTAGGTTAAAAGCATATCTGGAAGGTAAATGACACCCTAACGCATAGAGTTCATATAACCAACTCCCTAACGTGATAAAAAATCATCCGCCATTGATGAGACGAGACATAGGCCGCCTGCAACTCGAAACTGAAACTGCAGCAGCTGCATAACGAGCAGCGCTCTTCGAGGGACGATCTTCGCATTTTCTTTGCTACGAAAAAAAAAAAAAATACGGCTTTCTCTCTTTCACTCCCACCTTCCTCCCTTCCATTAGGGCGCGGTTCAGGTGTCCACCGAGACATGCGAGACAGAAACTGCGCCTTTTCCTTTTTCTCAAAAACTAATTTATTCCACTACTGCTCCTTTACGCTCGGGAGGCAAGAACCGACGTAAACTGTTTTACGCACGCTGGCACGCGTACTACACCCCTTGCCGCGGCAGGGACGTGCTTCTGTTTTCTTCGGTTTCTTTGCAAAATGCAGCTACATATGGTTCTACACAAAGTGGTGGCTCAGTGGTTATGGTGCTCGGCTACTGACCCGAAAGACGCGGGTTCGATCCCGGCCGCGGCGGTCGAATTTCTATGGAGGCGAAATTCTAGTGTGTGCGATGTCAGTGCACGTTAAAGAACCCCGGGTGGTCGAAATTTCCGGAGTCCTCCACTAGGCGTCTCTCATAGCCTGGGTCGCTTAGAGTCGCTTAGAGGAACTCTATAGGGTCGCTTTGGGACGTTAAACCCCCCTAAACCAACCAACAAAGTGTACACATTTCTTGCGTTCAGACTGGTAAATTGGTTTTTGAGGAAAGGAAATATGGCTGTCTCACATATCTCGGCGGACACCTGAACCGCGAGGGAAGGAAGGGAGGAAGGTGAGTGAAAGAAGAAAGAGAGAAAGGGTTGCCGTAGTGGAGGTCTACGGCATAATTTGATAACAAATACAACAACAACAACAATTTCGACCACCTGGGGATCTTTAATGTGCACTGACATCGCACAGCACACGGGCGCCTCTTGCGTTTCGCCTCCATCGAAAGGCGGCCGCCGCCGTCGTTCGAACCCGGGTACTCGGCTCGGTAGACGCTCGAGCGCCTTACCACTGAGCTACCGCGACGAGCACAAAGGAAGAAACACCTACGACACGAACAAACTCTGCAGTATCGCGATTGCTTATTTCTTTTGACGCGAAAAATGGTTGCAGTTTAGCTCAGCTAAGCGTGGCTTAGGGAAATGGTCCCGAGGACGTAGGCGGCTTCGGCCGACTCGCTCCGTCCACACATAGAGAACTGCAATGCGAATGCAATGAGTGCGGCGCAGTCTTTTTTTCACTTTTCTTAGGCTTTTCTTTCCAAGCGAAGTTATCTGATTGGTGGCTAAAATCAAGACAAGAGTGAAATTTCACGAGTTATGGATAGGAGGCGCCGCCTTACCCATTCATCCAGCAAACGGGCTTGACGAGGTGAGTAAAGCTTCGCTTTAAAACTGGGGCGAAAGAAGCGACTTTTTGCATTGAAATACACAGCATACATCAGACTTTTAGGACATGCCGTCCAACTTCTAGTGCCTTCACTAGCGCCCACTTCGGAATGCAGGAAAGCAGCATGCAGCCGCCTAGCTGAGACCAGTGGTTAATATATGTCTTATTCTACTAAGTTATTTGCACTGCAACATCGATGATTTTAATTTCGTGGCATGTTTTCATATGAAATGTAACGAAAATAATGAAAATGGTATTAGGTTTTCTGCTTATACAGTGTGATATGTTGAGACGCGCAATATGTACAGTGGTAAGTCTGGATAGTTTGCTAGCCCACTGGCAGCCTTTACACGCTGCGAGGAAAGTACACCTACTGTGTGCTAAACTGTGCAGGCTTCAGCCCTTCGTAGAGCGCCGAATAAAAAAGAAGCAAACAAATATATAATAACAGACGCATTGAACTAGTTCAAAGCACATGAAACTGATTGCTGGGCATGCACAGAAATAATGCTCCGAGTTAAAATTAATATGAGCAAAAAGTCAAATGCAATCATGACGAGCAGCAGCTGACGACCCGCACCAGAGCATTGGCGATGAGGTCCCTCTAAACCGGGCGGAAAACACTAGCGCCATTTTCGTTGTCATGAAGCAGAGGGGCGTGGAACTACGCTTTACGTCTTGCCAGTTGGCACACCTACACATCTAGCCACTGTACTAATGCTATTTGCTGCAGATGTAGAGGCGGCAGTTAGCGGTCATTTAAACCCCTTAAGCCGTACAAGTCTCAAGCTCTGGGCCACTAAGATGACACAAGTGCACAACCCGACGCGCCGTTTGAGCGCTTTAGACAGGTGTGTGGACTGTGGAGTTTGTAGCAAAAACAGCACAAACTTTGTTGATGCTGGCAATTATTGCAGTCTTCAACAAAGCATACAGGAAAACTTGCTGTTTAACGAATTTCGATCTATAGCCACGATACTGAGACATTTGCTCATTGCAATAACACACCACCAGTGCAATGTTCTGTTCAGAGCTATGAAGCCCAGTAAGGGCTGCCTATTTAAGCACATCAAATGTATAGGTTTTGCGCTCTGCATGTGATGTCACAGAGTTCCCAAAGGGTGGCTACGCAAGCATCAAATGAAACCTTCGTCGGGGTGCAGACCCTGCAAATGCTACTTTCCAGCTTCAGGAAGCATAATAACCCATCAGATTTTCAGTTAGATGCACTGATTAGACTAACTGCCAATTAGTTGATAAGCAAATAGGCTATCAGTTCTATTATAATTTTCGCTAGAGAACCACCTGAAGTGTTACCAGCATGGTTGCTCGCAGCTTGCACACTGTTGCAAGGGCGAATTTTTAGCGGAATAAAATGCTTCAAACTGCTTTTTACTTTTTTCTTTGGGGGGGGGGGGGGGGGGGGGTGAATTAACACCAGAACGTGCATTATGCAAAAAGAATATACCTAGAACCTGCCTAGAGTGGTTGTTGATATCACAATTTGTGCTAAATATACAGTAGGTGATGGCTTACTAAAATGCCATTCTTTACCATTAAGACCATGAATATTCTCATGCATGAGAATATTTTCATCAATTTTTTTTTGGATGAGCAATTCATGGGCAGTGTCTTATTCAATTTGACAGTAGGCACTCAGGACATGCTGCACCAGCAGGAGAAATAGCTACAATAACTGAACTAAAATTTCACTGCCAAATTGGCAAGACCAACCAGCAGAAAGCAGTACCCCACAACGAGGGAATGACTGATATTGGCTGCAGTGGCCAAACTATCCACAATTGCATTTTAATGTATGCCCAAGTATGCTTGTAAACCTAGGAAAACAATTTTTTGCTTGCATATCTACAGACCACAAAAATGTTTTGATTGCAATTAAATATGAAGCCAAATCACTGGCACTGAGACTTTTCTTCAAGACAGACGTGGAAGTCACTGCAACCATTCAGCCAAAGCGAGTTGGCTGCTTGCTCCTCATGCAGCTTTCTTGTGTCCCAGTACAGGATTCACTCTTTTCACATTAGCCTCAGCCCTTCTCTCTAGTCCACAGATGTCCATGCTGTGTTAAGATAGTGTGGCGGCGGAGGGTCTAGTTCCGGGTGACGTCACGAGAGGGCGCTAGTGGATCGCCCAGTCATCATCATCAGGAGGCGGAGCGGCGGCGGGAAGATGGGAGAAGTGCAATAAAGGTTGTTGGCGTGGAGGCCATGTGTTTGGGAGTTGTGCGAGTGTGTCACCACTGAAGCGTGACAGTAGTAGGACGACAACCTTGAGTTCCACCACAATAGGTATCAGTGTCCCCCCTGCCTAGACTGCGTGCCTTTGGCAGGTGTGTCAACGCAGTTTTCTTTTGTCGGCCAGAATTCTGTGCACTAGTCTGTCTACACACAGCATAGGAAACTCAATTCTGACATCCATGCAGGTGGAGCAGACACTTGTGCTGTTCAGAGTGGGCACACCGAATGAGGTGGAAGGGAAAAAAAGTGTGGTACAGCAGTTGCCCTCATTTCTTCACCCCAGGAGCAGATGTGAAGTCCGAGAGCTCGACTCTTTGTATTAGCGGTGGTCACATACTAGAGCATAAAACACTAAGACATTGCTTTGGCAGTACGTTCTGTTAAAGGTATTCCTGACAGCTTTGTTCCATGCAGTCCATGGCATAATGCAACTTGTTCTCTCCAAGTTCTTGTAACAACAGCAACATGCTTTTACCACAAATTGAAACAAACATGAAGTAAAGCCCCTGACAACACTGGTGGTCATTTGCAACTAATTTTTTATTTGAGAACAATAGATATTGATGCCAATGCATCGTGTTATCATTTAAAATCAGTGAACCGGATAAAACAGTGATGAAACGAAGATAAAATATGTAGCAACAACGTACGATATTAAAAAGCTTGGAACTTTATGGACGCGTGTGGTGACAAGAAGTAGGGAACAAAAATTCCGAGAAGTTTAAAGAAATGCATCTTGAAGGCAAAGAATGCCGAGTCAGTAAGCAAGATTAAAAAAAATGAGAACTACCAGAACTTAATGTGAATTGAACAATAAAAATAAAAAGTCTGAAAGCAACACAATAAAAAGATAAAACAGCTATCCAACAGCCAGAGAGGTTACCACCGGTGTAGGTTCTGTTTGTTCCTTTGCCATCCCATAGCTTTTCAGTTTGTGGTAAAAGAATGTGCAAAAGTATCAACTCGACTAACATCAAGTTCTTCCTTAACACCAGTAATTCTACTCTAGGATATTCAACAGACAAGCAGGAATTAGGACACAAAGAACGTAAAAAATTATGCACCGTCTAGCATAATCGTTCAACAAGACCATAACTTTGATCAATCTCTCTTTAAAACGGCCAAATGGTACATCTCATGTAGTCCAGTCCTCATGTTGTCATGAAACACAAGTGATTATGGCATTTGTTGCTGTGAAGATGATACCTTCAAGGACGCTACAGACAATTAATGTATAGTCTCTTTATTCAAACCTATATTAAACACAACAGCTGCGATTTGGTTAATGCAATGAAACAGAAGTGCGAACATCACTGTCTAGGTTCTAAAAAAAAAAAGAATAAAAGGTGTTAAGTTTCTGAGCCTACGCTAACTGCTCACACAATAGGAAATGCAAATTATTGGAGCCCCAACTGAAGCCCAGCGGCAGAAGACTTCAGCGGCACCTAACACAATCCTTTGGTGGGCAAACAATCCGAAACTAATGTGGGCTTTTTTTTCGCCAACTAAGCGATCACTAATGTTGCATTAGTATACACATACTACGAAGCTTTTGGTGAGGAGCTTGACATGGCAGAAAAAAAAAAAAATCACGTACATATCGCTGCTGGAATGTTCTGAACAGCTGTTGGTTGCTTGACAGGAATCCACGATGCAGTTGCATCCGCGTGACAAAAATATTAGTTGGACTAGTGCAGCAGCAACAGGATCTGGCATCACGATATTATGTACAAGTACTACAATGCACCTGTGCGTTCTTGCGCGACTGGCGCAAGCCCTTTAGAAAAAGCTGTGGCAGGATTAAAAGCACGAGAACAATGTTAACAACCAACTTTTAAAAAGCTAGCGTCAACAACAACAAAAGAACATAAGTAGTGAGGTGGACCCTGCTTATAAGGGTGGCGCTTCTTCTCTGGAGGTGTGCATTCACTTCCATCGCTCGCGCTGTTGCTTGACTTCGCCATCCTTGGTGCTCGATGCTGGCCGTCGTGGTGTCGGGATCTTGGTCTGAGAGGATCCGCTGGGTGTGCGTTGGCGTGTCGCCGAAGGCGTTCTTCTCTGGCTGTGGTAACCGTCAATGCTGTCCGCAGACAGGTCGCTGTTGGCACGGCTTGGCGGCCGGCTTGAAGGTCGGCTCGAGGGCCGGCTTGATGGCCGGCTTCTAGGTGTTGCTGTTAAAAAAAAAAAAAAATCAACGAGAGCATGAAGGCAGCGGTAGGAAGTGCTGAAAAGTATTTACTGATAAAACTGACGGGAACGGCTCCAAACTGCGCTGACAGGTGCACCAAGTGCTTTGGCCATATCATCAGACAAACTTGTGCCACAACTTCAGTCTTTTGCAGAGATTACAAAGAAACAAGGCTCTCATAATGTCTGTACAGCTACAACATTACAAAGTCCTAGCATCTGCCCAAACCCTCACGGAAGAACAACAGAATATTGAAGATGAATGTCACACATTCTTGCAGCGAGGATTATGAGCTTTGCTGTGTGCCTGATAAGAACCAGCCCCTCCTAGCCCTATTATTCCTAGCCCTTCTAGCATGTTCTGCAATGGCGAAGTGAGACCATTGCTGCGCTCACCAAGGCGGGTCACTCGCAGCTGACCAGAGCCGTCACTGAGCTCGTCGTCGCCGACAATGCGCTGCTGCTGCTGCTGGCTCAGGGGGACGCTGCGCTCCGTCTTTTCTCGCACCTGCACCCGCACACGTGGGTTAAGGCAAGAAGAATGCACTGTGTGTCCGGAGGTGGATCTGGAAGTACTCGTGACCACAATGTGCGCGGCGTCTCCAATGGCTTGTGTTTTAGCATGCTTGAGCTGGGTACCAAAAGGTGGCAAAGTGCCCACACGGGGCTCGGTCTGCGGGGAAGGCAACATCTTTAAATGCCGCTTGGTTCAAAGCTAACCTGAAAGTGTTAAAACAAAGGAAAACGAAAGAAAAAGCCACTGCATCTTTCTAGCACCTTAACTTGTGGGTCCAAGTGCTTCAAGCACAAAATATGCTGCATCTAGCGCAAAAATACATGCACACTAAAAAGGAAAGGAAAGGAAACATGGCGCCTGCCGCTCTGGACCTTAGTACTGGCAGTGCTGCCAATGAAATTTGCATTTACTCTTGACTGCAACGTGGCAGCGTGCAACGTGAAGAAGCAGGCATGGAACCTAAGGTGATTCTGTGGCTGCGAGTATTTCCCAATGCACCTCGCGGAGGCCCCTTCCCTCGCTTAGCCCGGACGTGCAAAGAAGCACCCCATTACCCAGTCGTAGACGGGAATCTTAGAGCCCTCTTCCGCCGGCACAGGTCGGTAAAAGGACGGACTGAAGCCCTGCACTGGCAGGCACGGCATCATGGACTGGAAGGGAGCGGCTGCAAGGGCCCCGAGAAGAAACTATCTATCAGCACCAATCGAGAGAGAGAAAGAGCGAGAGACAGAGAGACGGCATCTGTGCACGGCCGCGCCAGGAGGGAGAGACAGTGTGCTGCTGCTGCGACTGCTGCTCAGCGTGTGTGGCCGCTGTCCTGACGGGGGTGGCTGCTGTGTCCGCCACCAAGGGGGGCGCGCGTGTGCGGGACGGCGCCGCCCTACCCCGTGAAAGCATGCACGCACCTTGGTGATGGGTCCCGCCCGCGAGAAGGCCTTGGGCTTGAAGGGCGTCATGGACTGGCTGACGCCTTCGGCCAGAATGAACTGCTCGCGCAGCTCCAGGTTGGTGCGCCCCTTGGCTGGTGGTGGTGGTGGTTGGTGGTGATGGTGGTGGTTGGTGGTGGGAGGGGGTGCAGCACAGCAGGAGGGGCACACGCGCATGCGTCCAACAGACGGGTCAGCCACGTGCACACATCGCACACACAAACGGGGGAGCACAAGAGAATAACTGCGCGGCCGCCGGACCGAGCCCACGGACACACACATACACACACCCCACCAGAGCAGGCATCGCCACCCGCATGCATAAGAATGCTGCTCGGTCCGGCGGCAACAACAACGGGCCTAGCCAGAGGCACCCGTTGCTGTTGTGTTGAATGGCTGAAAGCAGAATACAGCAGCGGGTGCCTCGGCATCCAAGATCAACCCCAACACGGTGCAAACTTTCAGCTGGTTCATGCTGAAGAGCAAGATGGATGCTCCTGATGCCTGGAACAATGACTAGCGCAAAAACATATGAGAAGGGATGAACCGCGTCAACACAATCTATCCCGCGTCAACACAATCTAAGTTTCCAAGCAAAAATTTAATTCTGGAAACCTGACTTCAACATTGGAGGAATGATCAAGGCTCCTCATCAACTCTGTAGAAGGCAGCCAAAGTCTGTCCTTAAGGGAAAGTTGTACTCTCAATCTACCATACTGCTTAGTTCATTGTTGACCTTTCTCAAATATATTTCATGGAAATCAACAATCGTCTTCCCTCAGCAAAGAATGAGCCCAATTCATACATCTTCTTGCACACTGTTCCTCGGCACACAACATTGCATTGACCAAGGAATGCTGCCAGTGAGCACGGTGGCATGCCACGGAAGTGGGGTGTGGAGGAGAGTTTTCAGCTTAGCGGGTGTTAATAAACTGCGGCTTGTTACTGCCGAAGGTGCACAACATGTACGCTGAACAGAAAGATGCATGAAGCGGGCTCACAACACAACACTGTTTGTTGCCAAGAGGCAGTAACACCCCTGCTACTTATGCTGCTTTCTCGCTGAATATTGTGGTGAACATTTGGGAGACTTGTACCTTGCTATATTTCATAGCACTCATCTTGCAGCGAGCTGAAAGTTTGCACTCTGCTGCAGTTTTCAGCATCACACAGGAAAGTAGATCCTCCTCCAATAGTCGATCTGAAATGGTACGCTTTCAACAAGTGGAGGCCAATCATGCTAGAGTGATACTGGTCAGTATATAAATATACCTATGTACACAAAAAGAACCACAGGAAAAGGAACCTGCTGTAGAGACTACAGCACCCAAATCCATTTTGTAAATGAGAAAAAAAAAAGAAAAACAGGTCTCTCTGCACACCATGACAAAGTTCAAAAGAGCAACCCCCGCAGGTAAAACTGCCCCAGAGCTGAAGCGCTCAGAGGCTCAAGATGTAGGCTGCGCAGAGTGAGAGACAGAGCTAGCGAGAGAGGAGGAAAGAAGAACAGGACAGTCGGGCATGCGAAGGAGGCATGCAAACGTCACCATGCACAGGCAGACCCATGTGTATATATATGTACATCCCAACCCCAGCAAGGCACCAAACCGCGGAGAGTAGAAGGGGGTTAGGGGTAAGTGGGCGCCATCTGCACTGCAAACTGTTTGGACTGGCTGCGTCGGTACTGCTCGATTATTAGCCGTGTTAGCAACAATGCTTCTTCTCTCCCTCCTGCCACAGAAGAGAAAAAACAAAAGAGAAGAGAGAAAAATGTGGCAGAGAAAGAACCGCTCCTGGTTTTGGTTAATAATGGGAGAAAGACAGGAAAGAAAAAAAAAAGCGCATCTCTCGGTCTGCTGGAAGAAAAAAAAATGGCTCTCTCGTGGCAACGTGGTGGAGCGCGAAGTTGCCTCGGCCACCCACTTACCTCGGCAGGGATCGTTTTTGACGAGGAACTCGTCGAGGGCAACCCAGCCGCCGCCCACACGCACCATGACCGTGCTACGCAAGATGCGCACCAGGCGCAGCTTCTGAGATTCGCCAAACTGCAGAGAGAAAGAAAAAAAAGTGGCACCAACTTCAGCAGCTGTAGGACTCTACTGTCCCCCAGCTCTTCCAGAAGGCACTCCCAGTTTCACACACAGTCAACCTTGTCACAACTTCAACACATGTGGCTCGCTCCCATGCCGACGACCCTTTATTCCTCACCCCTCACATCCCATCCATCCTTTCCCACACCACCTGTGCCTAGCACCCTCCTGTGGCAACACCAGCAACTCGACCTACCGCAGCAGATGTTTTTTCCGTCGCACACTCACAACTACCTTCTAGGCCTAAAATGCCATTCAGTGGTGCAACTGACAACAGAGTCAGGTGAACACACCAGTGCCTCTTCCAGGTCGACAAACAATGCCAAAAATGAACAGGTTAAGCTTTTAGGATCTCTGAAAATCCGCTTGGCAATTCTGCATGAATGCGGCAGCGTGTTGAAGCAAAAATCTGCACAGCTCCTGAACTAATTGAAACTGCATTTTTCTGATGTCACTCAGTGACCTTGTTTAGCAATGAATCAAATAGTATAAATCCTAATGAATACAAACACTAAAGCATTGTTGAAGTCAATTGGTGTGTGATTTGTCACAGGCCATGCTGTGCGTGTTCACTTTCAAAGCCCAGGCTGCCTTCCAAAACCCATAAACCAATAAACTCACCACTTTCTCGTTTTTGTTTTTAAGACCGCATTCATAGCGTGCACAATGTCATGGCTGAAAACCAAAGATGACGATTCAGTCCTAAAACTGTTTGCAGCATTTCTTTCTTTCCTTACAAAAACAGCCCACAAAATGAACCCTCCCAGCGATTCCGGACCGCGGGCCATCATTACCGTTGCCCTGAGGCATCCACAAAGCAAAACATAAAGAAGGTACAAAACGCGAGAGGGAAGATGGAAGCTCACCCGGTATTTGCCCTCGCCCACTTGGAACACCTTGAAGCGGTGGACGCAGGTGCACTTGGCCACTTGCCGTTGAACTTCGTCCTGGATCTTCTCGGCCTCCGTGAGGGGCTTGTTCTACAAGCGACGAGCAGTGCAACCGATCAGCAACCAACCTCAGACCCATTTGAGGAGTAAGTGACCCCATCATACCCCCACCCTGCGTCTCCAAAACATCTGCCAGCCCTCATTATACACATCAAATATTCAATGGCCAGCACAAGGCTACCATGCAAGCAACCCCGCCCTTGGGTTAATAAATAAAGAATTTCCTCCTCATCGTGCAATCGTTACTCAGCAGCAATCCGGAAAAGTCGCCTGTCTACCTGCATCAAGGGGCTAGGGACTACGCCATGCCACCAAGCAGCATTCTAATGATTTCCATCAATGGCAATCTGAGGATATTCGTATTAAAGGGTTAGTGACTGAGCCAGGCCACTAGATAGGTGACAACTCTTGCTCAGCTACTATACCAAGGGGTTAGCAATCCAGTCATGCCTCTCTAGAGTTCCCCATAACTTCGTTTGCCCTCCCTAATGATACAGGCTAGCACAGGCTGCAGGCAGACTGATGGTATACACTGCACAGCAAGCTCGCGATAGAACTGTCAGCTGTTAGTAGGTATGTGCGAATATAAGGACCTTTTGTTTTCTTTCTTTCTTTTTTTGCTCGAGAGCAACCACAAGGTGAACAGATACCTCATCTTTGATAAACTTGTATGTTATGCAATCTACTACAAGAGGTGCACCAAACTGAACTTCAATCCATGTAAGGAACAGGCTAGGTAAACATTCTACAAATACAGCATGCACATTTGAGATGCATGCAAAACAAACTGAAAGGTTAAAATGGCTGCTCTTTCCCTTGACCACAAGAAGGGACAAATACAGAGCTTTCATCTGATGCCCACCACAACTACTGCTTCTTCCAAGAAGCTGATAAAAGCACTGCCCAAGTATCAGCACCACTGTTTAGTTACATGCTTGAAATGCTTTCATCACTGGTCGAGGAAAGAAAAAAAGTCTCAAAATATACAGAAAAAAAAGAGGGCCTCAACTTTCCCTCACTGTCAGCGAATTTGAATTCGGCATTACTCTATCTGTTGACATCAGGCAGGTCAGGATATTCGCACAGCCCTAGTAGTTAGCATGCTGAGTTGGGCACTCACCTGCTTCGCACCATGAACCAAGCACTGCAGCGCAGGATGAGTTTTAGTGTTTGTTGAGAACAGGAAGGAGAGAAAAGCCATGTTAGAAGGGTTAGCATATCAAGCTCAGCACCCATGTCTTTTAAACACTGCACCCCCTACCCAAAGCATTATGTGAAAGGCTACCACAATCACGAGAGAACTTGGCCCCGCCACCGGCAAGGTAAACTCACATCTCGATCAGGACGAAGGGTGTCTATGTACTCCTTGTGGTCAATGTAGCCATCACCATTTCGGTCAAAAATGTCGGCCACCCTTTCCATCTCGAGTCTGCTTGTCGGGAATTCTGCAATCAGACATTTTGGGTAAAAACAAAAGGTTAAGAGTGTGACACAAGGTCTGGAAATGCAGCACCAAAGCACAGGGGAATCACAACCTTATTCAAAAAGTACGCTTGGCTACACACACAATAGCGCCTTTCCACATTTTAAGTAAAAGCCTAGACAAACACTATGATACCAAGAGCATAATAAGCCTGATGCTTCATGTGGTCACATTAACGAAGTTCCAATTCATTAGAGCCTTAGAACGCAAAACAGTAACGCAACAAGAGATCGCGAAGGTGCCAAGGCCCTGACCCAAAGGAGAAATTCCCATGCGACAAACGGCCACATACTCGACTTGAGGATGCCATCAATGAAATCCTCCTTGGTCACTTTCCCGTCATTGTCTTTGTCGATCTTGCGGAACAGGTCCATCACACGAGACTTCTTGTTGTTCATCCAGCCCAGGAACTGCAAGCAGAGGCATAAGACGCGATCCCAGTCAGCAGGGCGAAATGCGAAGGTGTCCGCTTTTATTTCTCCTCATAAGGACGGCCTGCTACTCACCCTCCTGCGCCACTCATCAAAGTCGAAGTTCTTGATGCTCTCCAACTGAAAAACAAGGAGATATTGCCACGTGTGAATTTAGCCGCAACAGACATTGCAACTATAAGGCATCGGCAACCAAGATTAAGCCGAAATATCATCATCATCAGCCTGACTACGCCCACTGCAGGGCAAAGGGCTCTCCCATGTCTCCCCAATTAACCCTGTCCTTCGCCAGTTGTGGCCACCGTATTCCCGCAAACTTCTTACCCTCATCTGCCTACCTGACTTTCTGCCGCCCCCTGATACGTCTGCCTTCTCTTGGAATCCACTCCGTTACCCTCAAGGACCAGCGGTTATCTTGCCTTCGCATTACATGCCCTGCCCAAGCCCACTTCTTCCTCTTGATTTCAACAAGAAATCAAGAGGAAATATATACCTTCAAGAAATTTATCAGGCAGATGCTGATATATCAGGAGTGGCAGTCCACTGCATCTTGATTATCTTTGCCATTCAAGGTGAATTACAGCGGCTTTTAAACAACAGTAAGGAATTGTGCCAGTCTGACTGAGGTCACCTCTCTTGAATGGGTTCTCTCATCTGGGCCCAAGGCAGACCTGTGCACCCGAATGTCCGAGATCCTCTATGCGACCGCTCCCTCACCTCCTGCAGGTACTTGAGGTGTTCCAGCAGTCGGCGCTGGCGCTCCATGGCCAATAGCCAGACATGCTGCCACTTGTCCAGTAGCTCCCGCGCACGGGGGTGGCGGATCTCTGGCTCTGCGGCAGCGTGCCCACGCCTGCAATGAAGGCATCTTTCTTTGGCACCGTGACGTGGGCAGTGGACACTGGACCCAGCTCACGAAGAAAGGTCAGCCTGTAACTCAATGCACAGCAAGCATCTTTTCACCTGTCAGTATCTTGCCACTTGTTACCGCACCTTGGAATACCTTGACGCTCTGGATGAGTCCCACTGGCTGTGGAACTCATCTTGTCACTAATCAGAACATACGGCAAACATGACTGCTGATGAGCCAAACTCATCGATTTGCTTCTGGCTACACTTAATGACATGCCGCAGTGAGAAATGTAATTCCTGATGCAATTGCGCATGTCAACATGCTTTTTGAATTTTCTTTGGCATGCTGATGGTATTTAGTCATTCAATAATGCTGTGAGCCTTTCCCAAGTGTTCAGACAGGAGTCGAATGTTGTAACAATATGTACAAAAAACAAGCAGGGTGTTCCGAAACATTAATAAAAGAAATTATGAATTATCATACCAGTAGAGTGTACAGCTGTAAATGAGACTCATGATCAACAGAAAAGAAAGCAGAGGTTAACAACAATTTAACAAAAAAAAAAGACTTTTCTTTGAAGACAGATTCAACATTGCTATCCAAAGTATCAAGTGACACACGTCATTAATAATTGGTATTGTATGTTGTTCTAAGTCCCAGAGCTACATGTGAGTAGTGAGGTCACTATATTAAAGGGCTCCGGATCCATTTCAACTACCCGGCACTTTGTGACCTGCACTCACATCACATAGCACAGTCCATCAAGATACAGCTGCAGCAGCTGAGGTTCATTCCCACAGCCTCGGACTTAATGGATGAATGCCAGAGCCACTGCGCCACAGCCCACTGTGGTCGTGCTGATGGTAGCAAGAACAAGTGTGAACACAAGTGTGCCAGGTAAATGGCAGCGGGAGAGCACTCACGTGGGTGTGGATGTCCGGGGCGTACTCTGAGAAGCTGCGTGGGGCGTGCGTCGGTCGTGGCGTTGCTGTGATGGGCGGTCCTTGGTGCCAGCCGCAGCTGAGCCAGCAGGCGGCTGACGCTTGCTGGCAAACGCCTTGGAGATGCGGTCCACATCGGCCTGCCGCTGGGACATGTCATCCATGAAGCGCCGGTGGTCTTCAAGCAGGCGCTCTGCAGCACGCAAATGAGTGGGTCATTGACCAAAAGACACTTTCTGCTTGTTCAGTGAAGCATTTGTGGTTGTTTTAACATATACAAACCCTCGCCTATTAGTTGCAGCCACAAGCGATGAAGCTAGCTCTATCTTCTCATGCAGTAGACGATTCGAAACCAGACCTTGCTTGGTCAGAAAACTGAAAGCTCGTGTGACTTGAGTAACCTATTGCACTGCTGATCTGAGCAACTGCTGACTTGAAAGCACATAATGTGCTGCTTTTAGTTTTCTGCAGAGCTGCAGAGAAGAGCTACTGGAATACTGTTCGCATCTCTCCCAGCGGAAATGGAAATGAGAAGAAACCAGAAGTGTTGAAGTGTCATCAATACAAATGTTCACCAATGTAGCAAAGCTGCACACAGCTCTACTCACGCCTGTGGGCAAACATTCACAATGCAAGCCAAGGAGGGCGAGACCACTGACCTGTAGCGGGCACTTCGTCTGGCAGTGGTTGGGCCTCCAGGGTCATGAGGCTGGCCTCAGCTGCCAGCAGCCAGCGCAGCAGCTCCTCGAGCAGCTCGAGCACGTCACGCAGAGAGCGCAGGTGTTCGGCCAGCTTCTGCTCCCGCTGGCGCGCCCACAGGGACACCTCCTCCCAGCGCGACTGGATTATGGTCACCCAGTGCCTGATCACCGTCACGGCATCCGGGTGGCACCGGGACAGGATCTCCTGGGCCAGTGCTATCGTGCTTTCCTGCAGGCCACCAGGCAGAGAGAATTTTAGACGAGGATGACGTTCTAGTGCCTACGGACGAGTGAAGATTCGCTTTTTGCAAGGAGAAGTACAAATGGTGTACTAATAGATGTGGCACAAATGTACACAGTACCCCCTTTCGCATTTTGTTTTATTACATTAATACAGTGGAACCTCGATTATACGTCCCCCGGTCATGCGACGACCCGCATTTTACGACGAATTTTTGCGGTCCCGGCAAAACCCCCATAGAGACAATGCATTAAAAACCTCGGTTATACGACGCAAATTTTAGAAGGACCCCGCTTCGTACGACGGCTGGCTCGTACCGTCCGTCAAAAAAGGCCGTCAGCAAACGCAGGCCGGGATGTACCGTATTTTCGCGATTCTAAGCACCCCCCCTATTTTCGGAAAAAAATTTCTGAAAAAAAAAAAAAAAACTGCATGCGAATCTAAGCACCCCCGTTTTTGCGCGGAAGAGAGCGTTGCCGAGGCCGCCAAGTGCACTTGCTCTCTTTTTCGTCGAGCCTGTGCAGTCGGAGTCCCAAGGAGGCGCGGCCTGCGTGTTGTCGTTGCGACTGAGAGAAGGATGAAAAGGAAAGCGCACGGGCCCGCCTACTGGCGTGAGCCAAGCCACCACCGCTGCCGAGGAGAGTTAAAAGATCAGAGGAAAGATAAAGAGAAAAGATAAGACGCGCGTCCCACTCCACTGCAGACGCTGATGAAAAAACAGATAAGCGGGCGAGGCCGCGCTCGCCCAAGCGAGTACAGCGGCGTCCACGGCGCTTTTTGTAATGGAAGTAATGGATGCTTGTGCCCCACGATAAAACTTCCGAAGTGGACAACGATGCAGAGGTTTGCGCTCCCATTCCTAGTTACGCGGACGTGTTGCAGAGCGTCGACAACATCCGGCGCTTTGCTTGCGCGCGCGACGATGTTGGCGACCTACTGCCAGACGTGGCAGCCCTTGAAAGAAAGTTGATGCGCCGAGGTTGGGCAAAGGTGCAAAAAAAAAAAAATACCGATTTTTTTAAACGGTAATAAAGATTTTTTTGCAAATCTGTTTCAAACAAATGCTGGGTTTTGTCTTTTTTAATCTGATTGGCGTACTTGCCGCGGGCTTGAAGCCGGTCAACAGTTTTCGGCGCAAGGCCGAGCGCCACTGGCCGCATTATTTGATTTTCGATTATACGACACTCGGATTATACGACGGTTTCGCGCGGTCCCCTGAACGTCGTATAATCGAGGTTCCACTGTATGTTATTATGTCTAAGATATCCGTCATGCACCATATGCCTCTTGGCACGCCATGAAAAACAACTGCCCTAGCTGGCAACATCAACAGAAACAAACTGTGTACACAAGCGGTAGTCTGCCCAGCACATGACAGAACAGCCATTCGCACATAAAGCTTGCAATTAGTTCCAACGTTATAACTGTACATGGCATGAACAGCTAAACATATTACAAAGCAAGCCTTGCTGCTTGAAAAAGGGCCCTCGAAGCAATGACCCCTGATGTCATGCTCTACAAGGAGTCAAACTGCCCTAACTTTGTGATGCTGCTGCTTATTGTAGAAAGGTTGCAAAATGTAGACTTGCCCCCCAAGTCAGAGCATGTTCTGAACTCAAAGATAAAATGCAAGGGGAAAAAAGAATGCAAAAAAGCTGCTTCTGTTAGAGGGGACAAAGCTCACACAAGGCACTAAGGCAGGCAACTGTGCAGTCATGCCACGGAACAATAGCAGTAGCTGCCAGAGAGATCTGCCCTTATTCTCTGTCTCCCAATGACACCATGGCTGTCACCTAACAGGGGTAGCACTCACCTTGTTGTGCTCCTGCTGCTCCATCTCGCGCATGAATTGCTGGTGCTCCTCCATCTGCTGCCGTGTGGTGGCTTCGTCCTCGGGCAGCGGACCCGCAAATCGCAGCTTCATCTCTGCGTCCGACAGCCACTCCAGCAGCATGTGCACTGCCTTGTGCAGCTGCTCTGCCTGCACGCACCATCCCAAACAGTGAGGGCTCATATGCCCACATCACTGTCACTTTGACTTTAAGGCCCTCAACATGGTGGCAAACGACAGAATTTGTATCAAAACTGCTTGATCTTTCGAGTCTTTATCATATGTGCTCACTTCTGCACCAGCTCCTTCCGTGACCCTCAGCCTGATATGCAGTTTAAGTCTATAACACTCAGCAGCATTTTCGTATTTGTAAAAGAAGCATGAACAGCTAAATAAAGCACGTTCTTGGCGGCAGTCAACAATATGTCCAGGATCTGGCCAAGGCATACTTGCTGCTTGTGAGGCGGCCTCTCTACAATTTCGTCAGCACAGTTTACAAACAGCAGTTCAGCTTCTTCATCGAGTACTACAAAATTGCGCAGTGCTCAAATTTCAAGCACGTCACAAATGATGCAGATGGGTGAACATCTCAGCTTGCAGAGAACCTTGGCACAGGAGCAATTAGACCAAATGCAAAGCCATATGCGAATCTCGCAGGACTTGCCTGGCGGAGGGCCTCTTCGAGCTTGCGCTGCTTGCTGTCCGAGAGCTTAGAGACGGACTCCCACTTGGACTCGAGTGCGGACATCTGGGTGCGGATGCTGGCCGCATCGTCGGCACTGGCCGTCTTGAGCAGCTCGCTGGCCGTGCGCTGCACTGACTCCAGGTTGGCCGAGCGGCTCTTCAGCTCCGTTTGGAAGCTCTGCACAGTAGGAGCGATCGAGCAGCAGGTCAGCTCCTTAAACCACTCATTCAGAAAAAAAGAAGAGGGGGGGTGGACAGAAACGAGAGAGCAGCTCCTTCACCCTGTGCTGTTCGACGAGGTTGTTGACCGTGTCGAGGTCTCCGTGCAGCAGCTGGTCTGCCTGCAGGGAGGTCAGGGCGCGGTCCAGCCAGTCGATGAGTGCCTGCACTGCATCCTTGAACTGGCCCGAGAAGAGCAACGCTTCCTCCAACTTCCGCTGCCTGCACAGGGAAGAAAGGGAGGAACGGGGGTCAACAGCCAACCACTGCACATACGAGCTACCACCACTGTTCGGCGAAATTTCGCATACTTCCGGTCAAAAATGGTGCAAACAACACCCCCATTTAACTCCTCTCTATAATTCCTCACCACCCTTTGTGGCTTGTAATAAAGGGGAACTAGACTACTTTAAAATGAGACCAATCTTCGGGACATTCAAATCAATTGCATTAGAGCCACGCCTTTCGAACTTGAACATGCCTGCTATTGTCGAGCTGCGCTCGAGCACCTTTTACTCCTTTCTCCTGCAAAGGTGAATTTCATCTGAGCTGATGCGAATAAGCTCTTGAATGCATTACTGAACTTCACGGCAAGTACCACAACGAAGCTATGCAGGGGAAGAGGAGGACGCACCTGTCCACCGACTTGTTGCACAGGGCGTTCCACTTGGCCTTGAGCTCGTCGCTCATGCGCTGCAGCACCGGCTGGTCCGGCTTGGGGCATCGCTCACGCAGGAGCCGCCCCTGGCGCAAGCAGGCATCGTACGCTGGCTGCTTGGCCCCCAGGGCGCGCTGGAACTCCCGGTGCCGTGCCAGCAGGCGCCGGATCTTCTCGGGGTCATTGCCCGCCGGCGGCTGCTCGTCGAGGCTCTGGTCCGCCTCCGTCAGCCACCGGTCCAGTTCCATCCACGCATCGTGGAACTGCACACGAACGCCGGCACACGAATGAGCTGATATTTCTTAAACGAAGCCCTGAAACCGTACAGGTTCTAATGCAATGCTCCATGAACATAGTGCTCTGATTCCGCTAGGGCTGCTCTGGAATTGGCGCTAGCAAGGAGAGTTGTGAAGATGTATGCTTTCGATTAAAAACACAAGCAGAGCTGTCAGAATAAACTGGGATTAACAACTCTTGAGACAACCTCAACACAAGGGGTTAGCGAATGCTGAAATATTTTCGAAGAATCTAATATTAAATATCTGTTCAGTATAAAAAAAATTTTAGAAAATGATAAACAGGCAAGTGCTGTTACCCTTAATTATTCAAAATAATGTATAGTCGTTGAAACTGAAATAAACAAAACTATAGACGGACACAATTCAAGCCTAAGTGAATGTCTGCCCACATTCAGGACAGCCAAACAGAATTTATCCGTGACAAAAAGCAAACAGCTGTTGAAGCTTTCCCTGTTACCTAAACAAGAAGCTGATCATGAAGCGAAATTATAAGCTTGAAATTATAAGCTCAAGAATTTTGATGCCTCAGACTTGTTTGATAAGTCAAACATTAGAAGTCAGATTTTGTTCACGGCTGTGATTGGTCAGCAGAGTAATACAGGACAACGCGGACCGTGGCCAATTGTTACCAACTGATGTTTTTTAAGCTGTATCCTACAGTAGACTGACTCAGCATCATATATAAAAAAAAAAATGAGGTGCTAAGACAGCATAACAGTGCCCAACCTGTAATGTGATCATGCAAAATGAAATCCACAAAAAAGACCCACGACTGGCAACTAGGCCAGTAACATCTCATAAATTCAGAGTTCAAAGGAGAGGAAGAAGTGCCCAGATTATCTGGAGGTCAATTCTCTTCTTCTCTTCGTATCTGAAATTTCAAATATTTGCACACCCCTACTCAATACTGATGAGGAGAGAGCTTGACGGGAATCCTCATCATCATCAGCCTGACTATGCCCACTGCAGGGCAAAGGCCCCTTCCACTTCTCTCCAATTAACCCTCTCCTTTGCCCACTCCGCCCATTTCCGATCTCTTCACGTTAGACTGTTGAACGTTACTTTGGTTCTACCACACGCCTGCACATGTGAGCCGTGGCACTGCCATGATAATGCGCATAGACTTGGCCCACCTCTTTAGCCTCCTTGTAGCCGTGGTCGAGGGCGCGAGTGCGTTCCGCTGCCTTGGAGACCACCCGTTCCCAGCGATGCTGCACTGAGATGAGCAGGTTCTTGATGAGGATCACGTCCTGCTTCTGGCTGAAGTACTTGAGGTGCGTGCCCTTCTTGTCCAGTTGGAGCATGGTCTCTCTGTGGGCGCCCACGTCCTTCTGGAAGCTCTGCACACACACACAGGTCCACCAGTCTATGGTCAGCAAGGGCACCAGTCAGCAAGGGCCCAGCATCAGTGTCCATCAGGGACAAGAAGCAATGTGCAATGGCGGTACACGATTGCAATGCTGGTACATAAGGACTCAATGATAACACAAATTTTATTACATACAAACCTCTTAGCTGGCGGGGTTTCCTGAGAAGTTAGAACAAAACAAATGAATACCGAAGAGGAAGATTTTGTTTTTCTTCTTTCTTGAATCTTGAAAAACAATGAAGTGTTCAGGCCCTTTCCTGAATAATTTGAACTCAAACAAAGTGATTTGCTGAACCATATTAAAGGGGCACTGAGGAGAAATTGAAGTTGGCTTGTATCGACAGAATACCAGCTCCTGATTACAAAAACGCCACTCATACTGACAACAAAGCTCTTGTAACGTAGAAAAGAGCAAGAACCAAAATACAGGTATCGCAGCCACAGGCCAAACTCACAAGTACAAGCGTGATGAGGTCATAGGACAAAACAGTGTTGCTAGAACGAATGGTTCTAGTACGTTCTAGCAACACCAGGAACCAAGAAGCCACGAATCCCTGAGGCGCAGCCAATGCATGCTCAAATCTCCTTGACGTCGCCAGATGGCGCCACGTTCCTGGCAGCTATGCGCGCTCCTGAAGCATCGGGACCAATCAGCGCCTGTTTTCCGGCGGTAGGCGGGCTGCCGGTATTCCGCTAGCGGTAACAAGGTACACGGTATGCTAAAGGTGTCTATTTGCGAGAACTTCGTTGACGACTTTGACAACGAGATCCATCGTAACGCTGGCAAAACGCCAGTGCAAACGTAATCGAAGCGACTGTAGCGACGGCCGCAATAGCCGATAGATGCCTTCAACTTGCAGCCGGCGGTAGCTTTCTTTTCGGCTGCTGCTAGGCCGCACTGCTGGCTGCCAGAAATCACGGAGTCTGCGGTACGTCATGCGCACGTCATGTTTCACGTCACTTAGTCCTGTGTCGTCATAGGAGAATCCCAAGTTTGAATCAGAGCGGCGGGAAAAACTTTTTCAACTTCGAATCCAAATTTCTTACAAATAAATGCATCTTTTGCTGCCGGCAAACTGGCAACAAAGCCATGACATGCCGAACTATCGGATTTTACTATAAAAAAAATATTAATAGTGCTCTCCTCAGTGTCCCTTTAAAAACCAATGCATAGGACACCAGTTTCACTCTCCCTCCAGGAACTTTGGCATTTGCAATCACAAGCCTCGCACTACGCCTCAAAGTCCTGCCCACGTGGGCTCTGGGCGTGTGGTACATGCTCACCTTGTGCTCTTCAATCTGGCTCAGCACATTCTCGAGGACCCGGCTGACAGGCCGCAGGCCGGCCAACGACTTCTCTGCATGCGTGAGCCACTCGACAAACTCCTGCAGGGACTCGTGGAATTCCGTGGCTTCCTTGAGCGCAATTTCCAGTTTGATCTGCAACAGGAGTCACTAGTGAATGCGTGCAAAATGCCACAAAGGGTACATCACTTTTTGAAAATCGGAAGAGCACAGAAATATGGAACTGAGGAACTAAGAGAAATTCAACACACCCTTATATGACAACGAAGCTAACCAAAGCTCACTTACATGAACAAGTTCTGGTTTGCTTTCAACAACAAGTAATCTTCATTGGAATCATGTGTACAACTACTTCACAAACATGCTGAAAAATAACAGGATTGTAATGAATGAGAATGAAAGTATTAGCTCCGGACCAATTTTCAGTCTCTTAAAAGCTGCGCCTCCTCTGAAGAGCTCATTACCTAGCAATTACGGTATGTCTACATCAAACAGCGCCTCCCCAGAAGGCCAGTTTACTGAGCCCAGCACTTTGTAACATGGTTTATGTCGGTTTAACATCCCAAAGCGACTCAAGGCTATGAGGGACGCCGTAGTCAAGGGCTCCGGAAATTTCGACCACCTGGGGTTCTTTAACGTGCACTGACATCGCACAGTACACAGACCTCTAGAATTTCACCTCTATCAAAATTCGACCGCAGCGACCAGGATCAAACCCGCATCTTTCGGGACAGCAGCCGAGCAGCATAACCACTAGGCCACCGAGGCAAACTAGCACTTTGTAAAACTGTAAAATTTCAGATTCTGCAAAACGGCAGAGCTAACAACAAACTGCACCAACCTTGCGGTCATTGGCCCGGTTGAGGACGTTGTCCCACCGCTGTTTCAGCGTGCGCAAGCTGTGTTGGAGTCCTGTGGAGCCCTCAGCAGCTCGCGTGTACTCTTGGCCCTGTTGTAGCACCGACTCCACTCTGTGTCTGTTGCTGTCTAATTCGTTGTACAGCTCCTGCAAGCGCCAGTCAGTGCTCAGTGGCATGGCTCGAACACTGCCGTTACTACGCGCACAGCCTGTGCTTGGCTAATACCACATTACTGTCATTCGATCAAACACAAGTGCACAAGACGGCCATCCACCCCTTCATCCGATTTTCCCTCTTCTCGCCCTGTGACATCACCAACTCGTGACGATGCACATGCCATCATCTGTGCCAATCTCTTAACAGCATAAGTGTACAGCGTCTGCACGGATCAACGTCAGCTTTTAATATATCATTTCTACCAACAGCAATACAGGAATGGTATGAATTACCACATTCTACTGTCATGGAACGTGATCCTGTTAAATTTAAAGAGCTGTTGCAGTCTTCCTTTGAGCATTGAAATAATTTTAATTTCCTTTCACATTCCAATATTGATGTACTTGAGCAACTCATTTTAATTTCCTTTCACATTCCAAGATTACATTGATGTACTTGAGCAACTCATCTGTACTTCCCATGCTCTATTTGAGTGCATTCTTCGAAGCAGTGTTAACTGCATTTTCTAGGGGTGTGCAAATAGTGGTTTTTTGATTCGAAGCGAATTCGAAGCGAATAGCAATTTTCTTCGAATAATTTCGAAGCGAATAGTTCGAATAGTACTTCTGGCACTAAAAAGAGGCGGAGTGACAGTAGGCATTTCCAAAACCATTTATTTTCCCAACACACGATGCCATTACACACTGCACTGAGGCTTTATTTAAAACCACACTTCAAAATTTTAACACCTAGAGTGAAGAACAATTTTTACTGGCAATTTATACGGGAAGAACAACTTTTACATTCCCAGACTTGCATTTCCTCGATCGAGCAAGAATGGAAACGGCTGTACAAAACTCGCGCCGCAAGCGAAACGTCATTCGCACCGCTCGCGCGTCCTGGCAAAATTGTCCTCGGTAGTACTTCCGAGCAGCACTCAGCATCGCGCTTCCATCAAGAATGCTCTCAGCCTCCAACGTATGGGAGTGCCCGAGTTGCGGCGATGGAGTTCGGCACACCACCGAAGATGGCTCAATGCCCTGATTACGGCGGCGTTCCGTTCCCATCAACGCGCAAGCAGTCAGAATAGCAAGAAAAGACGCCAGTCATAGATGCCGAGCGTTAACGGCAGTAATCTTCCACGGGTGCACAATAAGCTTAGCGTTATCACACGCTAAAGGCGCCCTTCCCATTGACGTAAGTATACACTTCGGCGACATCGAGTCCCCGCGCTGCCGCTGAATTTTTCGTGCCTCCGCCGGTAATATGATGGCTTGCTTGAAAGCTGCCGAGAACGGTCGCTCATGTTCCGTACGCATGATTCGTCACCAGGGTGAAGCGATAGCGCGGTAGGGCTGCGTGTTTATCTTCGCATCTGTCCTATCTGGTAATCTTTTCCGCAACTCTAACGGGAAAAAAAATCGAGAGGCGGTGGAGCGGGCGCGGCTTCGGTGCTTATCTGATCTTCCAGCCAGCGTCCGCCGCGGCGGACGCGGTTGTTGCGTTGTGTGAAGCGTGTCTTTTTTCGTTTTTCTTTCTTTCCTCTTGTCTTTGAACTCTCCTCTATCTGCACGTGGCAGCGGTGGTGGCTCGGCTAGAGCCAGTCGGCAGGCCCCTTTCCTTTTCATCCTTCGCTCAGTCGCAACAACAACAACAGTAAACTGAGGTTTCTTGTTTTGAAGCTTAGACGACTGATGGCTGTGCTCTTCCTTTGCGTCTGCAACGACACGGTGGCAGCGACGCGGCTTATGGCAGCCTTAGTGCGGAGGCTCGGAGACGGCCAGAACGCAGGATCTTCCGCAAGAGCGCGTCGCCCTCACCTTTATTTCGTTTGTAGCTAGGTTCGCACCCCGACCTGGTTGTGATTCGTGTATTGACTGACCCCCGAGCGTTGAAAGCGCGATAAAAAAAAGCCATCTATGCGGCAATACTCGGAACTGAAACCACATAAAGCAAGCGGGCAAGCGTCCCAGTAACACTATTCGTGCGAGGCGAATACTTCGAAATTTCGAATACCGAGAATTCGGTTCGAAGCGAATATCGAATACCGTGCTATTCGATCGAATATTCGAAATTATCGAATATTCGCACACCCCTAGCATTTTCATTTCATTGTACTCTATTGTACTGATTGCATTTATGTTGTACTTATTGTATTAATTTTATATTTGAACGGTTTTACTGGATTTTTTTTTTTCAACTTCTTTGACTTTGCGTTTCATGTATTGTTCCATGTACGTCCCTCTCCCTATGTAATACCCTGCAAAGGGTCTTTAAGAGTCCAAAAAATGATGATGACAATGTGGCGTCTGTATGAGCAGCAGAGAACCGCTGGGAAAGGAAGCAGTCCCTGGGCTTGTCACACTCGATTTCAAGCACAAACACGTGAGCTGCTCACACAAACTGGGCTACTGGAGCAATGTCTCCCTGGATGCTGCTCAGTTTTGACTTCGGAAACCCACGCAGAGACGACACTCACCATGAAACGGTTCAGCTGCTCCCGAGCTGTTTCGGGCAGTCCACCAACGGGCTTGGACGAGGCCAGCTGCCCATCGATGTCACTCAGCCACATCAGCAGGTCTTGAATCTCCTGGTTGAAGGCTTGCGCCTGCACACACACATACACACATAGAAGCTGGCGTGCATCCAGAGTGAGGCAATGGTGATAAGCAGAAACAGTCTTCACCGCACAAAAACTGCTTCGCTCGTACAGCGACTGCAGACCTTGCCTTTTTTCCAGGAGCTTGCAAGGTAACAAGTACAAGCAAGCAAAAAGCACTGATGACTGTCCGTGAAGAAAGCATCACTGACAATTCTGATTTTGTGAACAGTCAAGGGGAGCTTGGAATGCAGTGTACTCAGTTTGCACTGCTGAATAACCAATCAGAACAGAGAGCCCTTGGCAGTGCTGAAATTTACATCAACTATCTCTAAACAACAGAGTCCTAATGGCAAGTGCCAGATGGTCTGCCAATGCAGAGTTTTTCTGACTGCATGGAAGTAGGGGTCGTGGCGACGAGGAGACCAAAACAGCAGAGTAGACAAAAGTTGCTACCTCTCTCTCCAGTTAGACTCCAGAGTTTCTCCTCTATAACCAAAGAAGACAAGGTAAGCGAATGAAACAGATATGGCACCTTCAGAAAGAGCTGAATGTTCCATGTTTCGGCCGAAAATCCCGATCCACTGAGTCAACAAACACAGTTTCGTTAAGCAACATTGGGCTCTACAACCTACGAGACCAAGTGAAACTAAAGATTAAACAAAATGAACACTGGAAGATGCATTGAAATGGAATAAATTGAATAATGCTCAAGCCATAAGATTTCACTCTGACAAAAATACCACAGGCAAGTGCGTTTCATTACTGAAGGTCTTGTGGCTCGTTTGTAGCTGAGGCACATGAAAATACAATTTTTTTACATAAAAGAAAAGTGCCGGATTTTGCCAACTTTGCACGTGGTTTTAACACACACAACAAAGAGGCGACTAAAGAAGGTACGTCCTCTGACGCAACAGTCACGCTCAACGAGGAGGTGAGAGTAAAGAATGCGCATCCTCAGACACGGGAGTGGGAGCTTGCCTCGCGCAGGGCGGCTTCCAGCTGCTGCTGCCGCTGAGCTGCCTTGTCCTGGAGTGCCTTCCATCGCCGGTTGAGGTCGGCCAGCTTGGTCTGGGTCACGTTGGCGTCCTCGCTGTGCCGGTCTGCCTCGATCAACTGATGGCCAGCCCGGTTCAGCGTGTCCACACTGCTCTGGTGCGCTTGGATGTCATTCATCAGCACCTGCAACAGGACACCCAACATCATTGGTGCAAAGAGGCTCGACACTCCCTTTCGCATAACATGCCCTGCACAGACTAAAGCACCATTTATATGCACCAAGTGCATATAAAGTATCATTTAGAGCACTGTCTGCAGTTCACAAGGAAAACACATGGCAGGTTGCCATTGGAAGAACAAGGATAACAAAAGCAGGAATGCTGTAGCCTGGCCATCTATGCTAAGACCCTAGTGAGGAATGTCAACCTAGCATGTGACACCCACGCAGCACAGTTCCTGGCTCTACCACCTATGCAGTCTGCACAACATCACTTAGAATACTGAACAGACTAGACAGAGTAACATGCACGAGACAGTGGGAAGCATGCCACCATTTGTGGTGCCCAATTTGACCATTCAAAACGAGCCGACAACGGGATATCCATGGAGGCCCACCTTATGTTTGGCCAGCTCGACCTCGATGACCTGTGCGTCGCCGGCGACGGGTCGGCACTCGTCGAGCGCACGCTCAGTGCGCGCCATCCAGACCAGCAGCTCACCCAGGGCATGCTGGAACTGGCCCAGGCGCAGCAGGGCATTCTCCAGCTCGCGCTGCCGCTCCACCAAGCCACGCAGCAGCGCTGTCCAGCGCCGGTTGATCTCATCCAGCGGCTGCCGCAGCGCTCGCGCCTGCTCCGACGAGGTCTGCTCGGAGAGTTCCTTGGCTTGCCGGTTCAGCGACTCCACCTCCACCATGTGAGGGTCTACCTCTCGCTTGAAATCCTGCAAGTGCGCACTCCACAGCTCAACAACAGCATCGAGTCAATGTCACACTTTGTGACGGAGAAATGACATGGGAAGAACAATGGCAAGTTGGAAAGCTGAGGCCATAGAGTATGTTTACATAGCCCATGCCAGTTGTACCAATGTAATCTTGACACTTCTAAGTACAAAAGTTTGTGCAACACACGAGACAATCACAAGGAAGGTGGACAGGACAACGCGCTGTCCTGTCCACCTGCCTTGTGATTGTCTTGTGTGTTGCACAAACTTTTGTACGTAAAACTATGCACCAACTAGCCCAGTAACAAGCGTTACAGTGCGTTGTCCTGTCCACCTTTCTTGCGATTGTCTCATGTGTTGCGCTAACTTTTGTACGTAGAACTATGCATCGACTAGCCCAGCAACAAGTGTTAGAGTAATCTTGACAGCTGGGCCTAATAACCAGTGGACTATAAAGAAGTATTGGCTGGAAGATACCAGACTCTGGCAACAAATTAGTTAAGTGAAAAATAGCAGCCAAGAATGCTGGCAAAGAATTTTTTGTCTGGATTGTAAGTCCAGAGGACCGCGTTACTACACAAGAAAATGGTCATCGCTAAAGTGGGCGCACCACTGCTTACCCTAAGTTGTCCAATCTGAGCTTTGACGGCGTCGATGTCTGCCGCCACGGGTCCCAGGTTGGCGTACTTCTGCTCGGCTGTGTCAAGGAATTCGAGCAGGCTCTGGAGGGTGTCGTGGAAGCCCATGGCCTTGTCCAGGGCATCAATGAGGTTCTGCTCTCGCTTGGCGTACAGGGTGGTCACATTCTCCCAGGCCGAGTCCAGGTCTTCAATGTGGCGCTTCACTTCCGGCCGATCAGGCTCCCCACACAACTGCATCAGGTCCTGGCCTGCCTGGCGGCACTGGTCCACCTCTGGTCGCGTCTGGTCCATCTCCTGTTTGATCTCGTGCAGCACCTGCCGTGTGTGCCAACAAGCAAATCAGCCATTGTTCACAATGCATACTCAACAGTTTGCAACTGCACAAAGATTCAAACACTGCGTTAAGGCTTTAGCACAACAAGCATTTACCATTAATTGTAACTAGCAACAGTTTACAAGTCCTGTTCAAAATTTGAAGTAGGGAGCCCTACTGCAGGTTCATGCAGTTATGTATCAATTTCCACATTGCCTTTGTCGTGCCTTGTTTTGCAAGGGTCCCGTCTCATAAGGAGAAGAAAATATACAAAACCAGTTTCATCTCTGCCTCTATTCTTTGTGATGTCGCTACTATTCCCTGAAGGGTTCGTAGCATACCCACCTCCTGTTGCTGGTGGATGGCCTGCGGCTCGACGGCCGGGGGTTCCTGGCTGTCCAAGTTCTCCTGGAGGTCGCGGAGTGCCCGCATGACTGCGTTCAGCTCCTCCCAGAAGCGCTCCGCCACAGCCAGGGCGCTCTCCAGCGAATGGCCTCGCGTGCGCGCTGCCTGCTGGACGGCCTCCCACAGGCCGTTGAGCCGCTCCAGCTTCTGCCGGATGTCTGCGAGAGAGAGAGGCCGACAGCTCGGTGTGGGTCCCGGAGCCATCGAGTCTACGCTCCTACCACTGTACAAGCCGACTCTGGCGATGCTAGAACATGTACACGACACTGACATCACAAAAATATAAGCCTGTTCATCAAGGCATGCAAAGCATAAACAGTGAATTTCTGCCGACACCACTCTTTTGAACCTTAGTGCTACATTTACTCATACCAATGCCCAGCCAATACCAAAAGGAGGTGTCGTCAAATTAAGTCATCGATAAAAAACAGAACATAAAATCTATGCACACCTCAACCCACAAATCAACTCAGGCTTCATTCCTGGGTAACACCATCTGCCGGGCTAGTTGGTTGTGATCCATATGTATCAGCAGCGCGAACACAACACAGGAAGAAGAAGGAGAAGCGCTCTTTACCTTCTTCTCCTTCTTCCTGTGTTGTGTTCGCGCTGCTGATACATATTCCTGGGTACCAAGCAAGACTATGCAATACAGACCAATGCCTACTACAAGTCATACTGTCAACTTTGCTTATCTAGAAAGTGGACAGAATGAGCTAGCTAACACTCAATTAAAACCAAGAAGACAACAAAAGTTTTAACCAAGGACCCACCTGGCAGTCTACCTGGCAGTCCTCATGAGCAAAGGTGTCCATTGGTTAATTTTTCTGTGCAAAAACGCTCAAAGTCATTACGGCTAAAGCATGTCACAAGAGAACGACTACATTTTTTTTTTGTTTCTATGCCAATATCATAAACCACTGTCCAGAGAAGATTACTGCATCACCAGGAAGAATGCCTACCTCGTACACTGGGCTCCTGGTCCCCTCCTGCCTTGGCGATGACGTCGCGGGCCGCCTTCTGCACAGCCTCCAGAGCAGGCGACTTCTTGCCCAGGTCGCTCACCACTGCCTGGTTGTCACTGATCTGCTCCTGGATGCGCTCGGGGTGTGCAGATATGGGCTCCGCATTGTTGAGTTGGTCGGCCGTTGAAGCCAGTGCACTCAGCATGCCGTCCAGCTTGTCAGCAAACTGTGAAGAGAGATAGGACCCTGGTGAGATGTGTTGTCCTCTTCATTCTGTTCTCAAAAGAACCCCATCTGAATTATTGCAAGAGCTCAAGAAACTATGAGGGTAGAAAAGTGCTAAAAATGAACAGCTTTAGGCTGCTTGATAAAGAGGTGTAACAAAAAAATGCAATGTGCTAGGCCATCTGAATGCCAGATACCTTAGAAATAAATAGCAGATTGATGCTTCATTTGGAAACTCTGGCCTGCTTTCAATGCTTTAGGCACCAAACGGAGCGCAACAGCTGGTTGGTTCCAGATTCGAACTCTCGCCAAACTTGGTCACCCGAAACAAAGGTGCCACAAACCTGGGAGGTGGACTGCATGGCCTCCTCAAGGAGATTCTGTTGGTCACGCAGCAGCTTGCGGAGAGCGTTGTAACGCTCGTTGTCCGAGCTGAGCAGCCGCTGCACCTTGTGGGCATCGGGTGGGCGACACAGCTTGGCAAGTGCCGTGCCAGCCTTGTTCAACCGGTCGAGCAGCGGCTTGTGCTCTGCCAGCGCCTGCAGCAGGGCTCGGTTGCGCTCCTGCTGCCGCTGGATGTGCGCCGGGTGTGGGGCCGCTGGGGCGGCAAGTCGCTCGGCTTCGGATTCGGCTTCGTCCAACCAGGCAACCAGCTCACTGTGGGCCTCTAGCAGGTGTTCAGCCAGGGGCAAGGCCTGCTCCAGCGCTGCGAGCCGCTCGGCGCATGCCTCAGCCACTCGGGTGGACAGCGCCCGCAGCTCTTCAGCTCGGTCCCTCACGGCTGCCTGGTCTTCGGCCGGCCATTCACGTGCAACCTTCTTGGCTGCAGACAGGACGTCCCGCACGCGGCCTTTCTGGCTGCTGACCTCCTCACTCAGAGCCTGTGTAAAGATTTTGGAGACCGAATGTAGGAACAAAGTTCACACACATGTAACCATCCAACTAACATACACAAGTTCCATAGCAGTAGGATTGTAGAGAAGAGAAAGAACGCATTTCCTTAAGTTTTCACTTCACGGAAGAACACAATGTTGCTTCGATATGCTTCACATACAAATTGGCACAACAGGTACAGTCTTTGTCAAAAGTAACCAGGCTGCATGGTTTGCTTCTAGCTTGAATAGTGGAGCCCTTCTGGCTTTCCTAAAGATCGAAAATTGTTAGAAGGTAAGAAGACCCCCAGTCCTTACCTTTAACGACCATTTCAGCTTCAGGGAACCTGTAAGGGCTCCACTAGAGCTAGAAGCAAACCACGCAGCCTGGTTACTTTTGACAAAGACTATGTTTCTCTCCCACTGTGCCCCAAATACAAAGCACAAAGCAGTTCTACTCTACGAGCCTTGAGATGCTGCACGACCGAAATACTTGTGCAAGAGATAATCAGTGAATGGAGTATACACAACCGTTGGGCAGCCCTTATTTGCACGAATAATCAAAATACACACTACTTGCCTGTGCTTGCTATTTACTTTCAGTACAAGAGAGAGAGAACGCACCTTCTGCTCACGAAGCATGGCAGCCAGGGTGTCTGGTTCAGCCACAATGGGCTGAGCGTCAGCCAGCTGCCGCTCCACCTCGTGGAACCAGTCGAGCAGGTCCTCCAGGTCGCCAGTCACCTCCAGGCTGCGCTGGCGCGACAGCTCCAACCGCTCGGCCCGACGCTGGATTTGTTCGCAGATGGCGTCGAAGCGGCGGTTGGCGCGCGACACCATGGACTCCACAACACCGGCACCTTCCCCTGGCGACCGCTGGCACAGCTGCGGTCCCAGGTGGTTCACCACTTCCAGCACCCCACGCATTTCCTGGAGCTCCTGCTCCAGACGCTGAAACACAAAGCAGCAGCAAGAGAGACTTGGTCACCTCTCTACGATCTCAGAGGGTAGAAACTGTAGTCAGGACACAGTAAAGCTTCAAGTAGATCTTGCTGACAAATGTGACCTTTTATCTGGAAATGCAGAATTCCCACACAATTTCGCTGCACACACACCTGCATGGTGCTCTCTTGTGCAGTGAGGGCTGCGGCCTCCAGGGCACGCAGCTGCGTCTCGGCATCGTCCATCCACCGGATGAGCCGCTCGTGGGCATTGTGGAAGCTCTGGGCTACAGGCAGGGCCTCCCGAGCCTGTCGCAGGCGCTCAGAGGCGCGCTGCGCCAGGTCGCTGTAGCGCAGCTGCAGCGAGTCCAGCCGATCTTTGAGCTGGATGGCGTCATTGCCCGATGCGTGTCGCATCAGCTCCTGGCCCGATCCACTCAGCTCATCCACTTGCTTCTGGTGATCGGACACCTCTTCACTGAGCTCCTGCACAAGGTGGCGCTGATAGTCAATATTTGGCCGCATCAACAGGACACAAAGGAAGCTGCCATAGCAAGCAACTACCACAAACAAGTTCTCTCAACTATTGTTGTGCATCTTACTCAGACATACAATAATCCTCATTCATCAGCCCTTTTAAAAATTCCATCACATATTTAGCCTACTTGAACACTGCTGATTGCCATGCGGTTGGCAACGATATAAAACCATTGCGAGCAAATGCAAAAGCTACAAACACTAGCAGAAATCAGACACTCAAAAACAAAATTGACAAGAATGGGTAGCATGCACACGTGTGAAGAGAACACATGCGACCTAACTGCAGAAGTGAAGAAAGAAGTAGCAAAGGAAAGCAACATTAACAGCAGCGACCCATGTGCCAAACCATTTTTTTTCTTCATTCATACAGCCTAGGTGATTTAGAAAGCACCTAGCTTAGTGAAAACATCTATAAGGGTGGAGCAGCTAAGATGATGGCAGTGGCAAAAGAAAGGCACTTGGCACTCACGTTCAGTTCATCAAACTGCTCCTGTAGCTTCTCGACGTAGACACTCAGCACTTGGTAGCGAGCAAGGCGTGACTCCATCTCGCCTATCCAAACCAGCAAGTCCTCGAAGGCAAGTGCGAAGGCGCCAGCGCCCGCACGAGCCTCTGTCAGTAGCTGCTCGAGGCGCTCGCTATCGCCGACAAGGCGTGCGTAGCGGTCTGTCAGCTCCTGGAGGGAGTCTACCACAGCCTGGGCCTCATCGTCACCCACCAGGGACATGAGCTGCTGAGCAGTCTCCGTGAGTGCCTCGAAGGCGCGCTTGTGCCCCAGCACATCACGGTGCAGGTCGCGGTGTTCTTGTGCCCGTTGGGCGAGCCGATCGGCATCTGTTGGCAATGTGGACATGGCAGTGAGCCGTCGTTCGGTCTGCTCCAGCCACTCAACCAGCGGTGACAGCTGTTCCTGGAAAGATCGAGCCACCGGCAGAGTCCGCTCCAGGGCTGCCGTGCGTTCTTGCGCACCCCGTGTCAGCCGGTCGAACCGCTGCATTTACCACAAGCGCAGTTGAACAATGACATTGCTACATGGTATAATTAATGGCAAGAGCTCATCAAAGGGAGAGCAAGAACTTTCGGGAGTGACATAAGCTCTCAATGGGGCATTTCCAACACTTCTTCACCCCACAAATAGCTGCGCTTCATTAGGGTGCACACTCCTAACAGCTTCACGTGCATTTGGTACATCTTCAAATGCCCATTCACCTTATTTCTGAATTGCTTGCAATGATTCACAGTAAGATAATGTGCTCACACGCACATACAAAGACATTTTCAACGAGGTGCAACCTGCTCTCTCACACTTTCCACCCATGCGCACTCACCTGGCTGAGGTCGTGCAGCTGCGCCTGAACGTGGGCCTTGTCGGCGGGCGACAGGTGGCGCATCACCTCGCTGCCCATGGCCTGGAGCGAACCCATGCTGCCCTGCCGGTCCAGCAGCAGCTTGTTGAGGAACTTCTGCTCCTGCAGCTGTGCCTTGAGAACCTTGTAGTCAGCCGAAGGGGGCCGCTGGTTGGCCACCAGTTCCTCCGTATCCTCCAGCCAGCGTGCCACTCCGGCCAGGGCCTCCTGGAACTTGCCTGACTGCAGCAGAGCCGCTTCAAGCAGCCGTTCGCGCTCCCCAACCTGCAAGGAGGCCATGACTTGGGTTACAGAATCAGCTGTTCCTATTAAGGCACACTTAAGATCTTTGGCTCTTTCAGGCGATACAGCCAACCTCTGCCTGGTAGCAAAAGCACATTTATTGCCGAACACATTCTCAACAAACTTGTGACACCAAGGTTGAAAAGGACTGTGTGAAAAAGAACTGTTATGATGCACTGCAGCTTGCTAGTGAAAGCACCTGGCCGCAGTGACATTTGTACTTTTTTTGTAGCTTTTCTAACTCATAAAATCTCCATTTGCAATGAGCGCAGTGCAGTTGTCATCTGAATGCAGCAACCTAACAACAGGGGCCAAATTCATTTGTCTATTGTATAAAGGCACCAGACAAATTCACTGCACACACAGGAGCGAGCTGCCAGGCTTTGTACACCACACTGCCAGATCAAAGGAACGCACCAGTTTCCACTGAGCACGGCAGATCCTAGGCAAAGCCTCTCAATGCTCAAAAACATCTGGCCCCACACAAGGGTGATCATCAGTGCGGTTACCTCACTGTGGCACACCACAGCAATACAGCCATCAGCACAAAGGAAAAACTGCTGAGCTGTTGCTAAATTAAGCATGAAATTGGCACAGCTTCTAGTAATTGGCAAGCTAGTTTGCCCGACGACTTGTGCACTCACCTTCTCCTTCAGTTGGTTCCACTCGTCGTTGAGTTTGTCGATATCTCGTTCGAGGAGAGTCGTGTTCACGCCTGGCGACGCTGACTGAATCAGAGCGTTGCCGGCGCGGTTCACACCATCAACTTCCCTGCCCAGAGGCTCCACATGGTTCTTGCGGAATTGCTGCATGCCACGAAGTACAGCTGTTACCACCTAGGCTCTTCCTAAGCAAAGTCACATGATACCATCCTCACAAGAAGACAGCAAGAGGGGGCCTGCTCAAATCGAGAACCAATAACACCAAGAAATGAGTACCGTACATAAGCATGATTTGTTTTCCACTACCACTTCATCCTGAGCTCAATGGGCCTCTCCAAGAAATATGGTACAGAAATTTAGGTAGCATGCTCTCAGTGTTGCCACTCTGACAGAACTCATTTGTGTAATCCTTTAAACCCCGTCATAAAAGTCATTTTCTTCATCTAGCAATGCACAATACAATCATCGAAAAAAGTTTGCAGGATGTGAGTTCATAGAAAAAAATTTATTTCTGTGCAATCGAGCAAAAGAGGTCAAAAAAAGGCATTGAAGCACATGGAAACAAGTGCGCTCCATCCTCTGGAAAAATGCCAGCTGACTGACCGGTGTGGTAACACACAAATAAGTTTTCTCCTGCTAATCCACGTACTGCAAACTTTTTTCTCCATGAATGCACATTGTATCTATAGGGATCCAAAAGGACTTAATGGGTACGTCGAAGTATGTATGTAATGACAGAAATGAGCTTGACGAGGGAAACGACCTTGGACTACGAATTTCGTGGCCTCTCTTACAGCTCTACATTAGTGAAGTGCCCCCCAAATGACTGACTCTGTGGGCCCCCGCTGTGTAGCCGAGCAGTGCTGTGGATGTCAGGGGAGTGGCTGACCTTGAACTGCTCCTGCTGACTGCGCAGGCTCTCCACGTCAGCCGCGACGGGCCTGAAGGTGTGCTCCTCTCCCAGAGCACTCCCCACCCGCCTCTGGGTGCTGTGCAGATCCTCGTAGAACTTCTCCAGTTTGGCCAGCATGGCCTCCAGGGAAGTGTGGCGGCCACGTGCACGTTCCTCCAGACGGCTCAGCTGCCGCCGCAACGACTCCACCTGCAAGCATTTTGCAGAACGCTTTTGGGGCACAAGCGCACCACACTCTGACCATGCTACTCAAGAAGCAATCCCTGCAGTACAAACAAATAAACGAAAACAAACTTGAATACGCAGGGTGTTGAACTGGTCTCAGTGGTCTCGACATCAATCCCAATGCAATAGGGGATATTCAAAATTCTGCAAGTGCGCTTTCCCCCATAACTGTGTGCCCCAAACAAGATGGCCGACTTCGCTATAATGAAACTACGTGGGCTACAGGACAGGCGCTAAAGGTGTGGATAGAATGTAAGAAACGTATTTTGGAAGAATCAAACAAAAAAAGTCTTTCTTGCTTTGTTTCAGCTGGAAACGCATGGTCAGCCATCTTGTTGGGGGCAACATTGATATGCGGGAAAGCGCACTTGCGGAATTTTGAATATCCCCTATTGCTGCTATAATTCATGACAAAAGTTCACCTCAATGCAGCAATGGCACAAAACTTTTCAGTTGTCTTCAATGCAGAAGATTCACACAGCGACAGTCACAAGCACATAAGGAGCAAAGAAAGAAAATTCGAAAACCCAAAGTAAACCAAGCAATGAGCATGAAGCATATACTGACCGAAGTGACAAGGCAGCACAAGTTAGTACTGCCCTCTGCCTTTTCTACCATTTACCCCTGTGTGACTTGTCAACTGGTGCGACTTTAAACGTCAGACGAGGCACGTTAGATGCAGCTCCCTTTGGCCCTGCCGTCTCAACAGCCAGCTACCCCAGAGAACAGCTGATGGGGCTCCTCACCTGTGACCGTGCCCCCTTGGCGTCCTGAGTGTACCCCTGGGAAATCAACTCCTGGCACTCGTGCTCTGCACTGTCCACCTCGTGGGCTGCAGATGACAGCCGCCCTTGGAAACTCTGCAAAGGGAGGAGGCGTGCCTTGTAAGGAAGTGCGCCAAACCCTCCAAAAATGGAAACAAGGAATGCTGAACACCCCACCTTCACTTGGTCGATCTGGGTTCGCACGGTCTTGATGTCCCGTGCGATTGGGCCCATGCTCTCCAGTTCCTCTTCGAGGCTGCTCAAGTCTTGCTGAGTGGTCTTGACCTTTGCCTGAGGGTGAAGAAAGGCAGGAGAAAAAGCATTGCGCGTTTAGCACGACCGGTGTCAAACAGCTTGAAAAATGGCACTGAGTTGTAGCAGACAGAAACGCTGCTTGTTTCCCTTCTGCCAAGATGGAAGCTTTCTGCAAAACTTTGTCGAGCCCCAAGTCAGGCTTGGTGCAGCCCTCCCACTACTATTGAAAGATAAATGTGCTAAAGAAGAAGGAAACATCAACCGGCTAAGTAAATACATACAACAACCAGAGCTGTGTGCAACATGCACATGACCTATGTCTGCTATGTACACCTTGGTGTATTTAGTCAAGCTGTTAGACAGATTACAAACTGTTCATTTCTGTGTGCACCGCCAGTCACTAAATTATCACAAGAGACCAAGAAATCAGATCTCCTAGTAGTTGTTTCTACTCCAGTTCAGCAGAGTGGTTCTTTGTATCTAGCACAAGTATGGCTTGCAGCTGTTCTCTGGAGTCACACTATTAAAATAAGGCAATCTTTGTCACAAGGCTTTTATTGAAAGCGTTGGGTTACTTAAGATGTACCGCAAGAAACCCTACAATTATGGGAAATCCAACACAAGTTTCAAAGCCATCCAAAACAGAGTGCAGCAGCTAGATGATGAATCTGTGGGCAAACACTGCTCACCGCTACAAAGAGATTGCAATACATCTCACTTGCTAATAAGGCTTCCTGACAGTGCTTACATGTCATGCCCTACACCTCTGAATGGATAATAGGATAGTGCACTGCATTTCATGGTCATGGTACACTCAGTCCCGGAAGCCTTTATTAAAAAGTGAGCAGGCTTTCGCAGCAGACAGAAAAGGCACTCACGTGGTACTGGGAAACCACAGTGCCGGCTGCCTCGAGCTGCCCGCAGCGGTCCTGCAGGTCGTTGGCCAACTGCTGGTGTCTGCGCACCAGGGCATCCAGCTGACCCCGCACGTGTGATGTGTCGCAGTCTGCCGGAGCCGAGGCCAGCCAGGTGTCGGTGAAAGCCCGCAAGCGGTCGAGACCTCGCCGAAGTTCGTCAGCCTCGCGCGCCATTCCCTGCAGCCGGTCGAGGAGGCGCGGGTTGCGTGCCGCTTCGCCCAGCGCATCGTGAGAGGCCAGCTTGTCTTCGAGCCTCTGCAGACCATGGCCCAACTCGCCAGCCTTCTCCTGGAACTCGCACAGCTTGCCAGTGACCTCATCCAGTTGGCGGGAGCGCTCCGACACACCTGTGAACAAAGTCACGACGACTGAAATTAGTCCCATGTTAAGGGGAATCCCCAAGGTGGAGTCAATTTGTAAAAGAGCAAATTCTGATTAGTGAAATTGCTTCCTAATTAATGACTGGCACTGCACTTCCTAGCAGGAGTTCCGTGCAGCCATGACAAAACAAACTGAGCGAACAAAAAACTGTAAGCCACCTTATGTGTTTTCACTCTCTTTTCAAAGTGGCCAGACTAAATGCTTCTGGATGTGTTCCTGTCGAGAAAATACACTTAGCTAACCATGGATGCCCAGATAATTATTAATATTCCTTGCTCTTCATACCATATGTTCAGCCATCATTAATTGCAACACTGAACAAGTGAAAGTGACGAACAACTCAACTTAATTAGTGACTTAGCCACCTAGTACCAACAGTACTAAGTCACTAACTCACCAACTACAAAAAGAGAGCTTCATGCAAAAGCAGCAGTACACATTAGCCGAAATCAGCATGCTTGCCTTGCTATTTCATTGCATGCTGCAATTCATTTACTTTCAGAAATAGAAAAAAAAAATTGCCAAGTTATCAGACATGATACGAATGAGAGGGGCCGACTCACTCTGGTTCAGCTTCTCCCAGCGAGAGCGCAGTGTGTCGAGGTCCTTCTTGACGCCCTCTTTGTCTACGTCGCAGCCCGCGAGGAATGTTTCGCCCAGGTTGCGCACACTGTCATACTCCTGGCTGTGCCTTGACAGGTCGTTCTTGAAGGCCTGCAGAAGCATCGAGACTTGATTACTTTTCTGTGAAACTGACCGCACACACAGACACTATGTTCCTTACACAAACTCTCTGCATGCAGTCTGAAAAAGGAACGGTTTATGGTTTATGGGGTTTAACGTCCCAAAGCGACTCAGGCTATGAGAGACGCCGTAGTGAAGGGCTCCGGAAATTTCGACTACCTGGGGCTCTTTAACGTGCACTGACATCGCACAGTACACGGGCCTCTAGAATTTCTCCTCCAAAGAAATTCAACCGCCGCGGCTGGGATCGAACCTGCGTCTTTTGGGTCAGCAGCCGAGCACCATAACCACTGAGCCACCGCGGATATGCATCTACTAATATCAATATCTAATATCTGTACAGTATGAAAAAAATTCACAAAAACATAAATGGGCAAATATCGTCGTCCTTATTTTTTAAAAATAATGTATGGTCTTCACAACAGCAATGAACAAACCTAGACCGACCCAGCACAAAAAAAAAAAAAAAACCTGACACGCACAGAAATGTAAACTACTTGATTAGACAGCATAACAGTGTGCTACCAGTACTATGGCATGCAAAATGAGTAACAAAATCCATGAATTACACGACTGGTCTTATAATGATAACGAAGGCAGAGATGCATTAATATTTTTCATGCAATGCAAATTTAATTTTTTCAGATTCTTCCCATGCTGCCAACTTCGGGCATTCACGCTGGTGTGTGGCTTTTAGTTTAGCCTAGCTTCAAAAAATTGCTACCTCTCCTCTTGGGAGGGCTGGTCCATACCATCCACAAACCAACCCCAACACATCTCACTGCTTCTCTTAATCCAGCTCGGTGATGACATGCTGGTGAGAGTGCTAGACTTGGAGTTGGAAATAAAATTCCCTCTCAAAAGGGGGAGTTAAAAAAGGGGGGGGAAGGCAGGTCTCTACTGCAGCATGCAAATAGAGCTACTATGAAATCAAGCTGGCAACAATGCCTACCTGCAGGTCTTCAACCTAGAAAAAAATAAGATCCCCAAAGTAGAGATGATGATTAAGTGCCGAGGAACCGGGTCACTACAAACATGCAGGGTGATCCGTAAGCAATGTTGTTCTGACCTGCAATTCCTTGGCCTGCCTCTCCACTTCAGTGCGTTGGTAGTTGGTCAGGACCAGGCCCGAGAGGCGACCCTCGGCCGATTGCAGCCAGGGCCCAAACTTGTTGAAAGCTGCATTGAACTTCTTGCAGTTCTCAAAGGCACGCTGCAGTCGCGTGTGCCTGCAACAAAGACAAACGAGAAAAGTGCGTGAGTCACCAGCTCAGAACACTCTGATGAGCACGTACCAAAAGGCCCAGCAACAGGTTCTTTCAAATGCTATTCAAGAGCTGGACTGATTAGAATCATAGGTAGACAGTCACAGTTAATGAAAAGACAGGAACGGTTAAGCGTATACGTTATGTTCCTGTTTGCCTCTGTTGACTGTGATAGCCTTCCTTTAACTCCAAGCAGTACAGTTCTTGAATACTTCCGACTAGCCCTGCCCAATAGCAAGTGCTTTAAACTTTCGAAGTTATTTCAGACTACAGCTGGACCTCGTAATAACGAAGTTGAAGGGGACCTGCGATAACTTTGTCATAACTGTAGCTTTGTCATAGCCTGTGTTGGCCGTGCTTCTAAGGTGAATCGGCATTCCTTCGCTACATCCATTATTTCGCTAAAAACCACTTTGTTATAATGAGGTTTGACTGTATTTCAAAGAAACCCTTTTACAATACTACAGAATAATACCGTATACACTCGTCTAAGGGCTGCCTCTGTGTAAGGACTGCACCCCCAACTTAGCAGCCCATATTTCGGAAGAACAGAAGTCAGCCAAAAGAATTGCTTCATGTGTGGATAATTTGTCCATGTGGTACGTTATATGCTGGGAGCAGATGGACGATAACTGCCTGCAAAATTTGGCCCGACCACACACATGTCGTCCTGCGCGCTGGACTCAGCCTGGAATCGTGAACATGCAGTGCCGCAGTGCTGCTATCTGACTTGTCTTGAACGTTTGGTGTTCGCACCAGACAGGATGAAATGTTACGCTGTGCAATAAACCTAGAATGGGCTGCACCTTCACCTGCGGTGCATTTCTTTGTTGTGATGCCAGCCAGCCAGGCGATATGCCTAGCAGTCCGCCAGTAACGCACTGTTCACCCGGTGTTGTTAGGCCTAGCGCGTTTCAAATTAAAGCAAAAAGGTCTAACCTTGTTACCAGTTCATCAGCACACAAAAACCTCACATTACCTCACGCTGACGGCTGCGGGTCACACATGAGGCACACCGCTCCGAACCATCGATCAATCGAGTGCCAGGTCTTCGGAGGATCTTGACCTCAATTTTCATGCGACGTTTGCCGGTAAACTGATCCAGCAATCTGTTTTACTTTATGTGGTTAATTCGTGCCTGTCGTCAGGTGTGCGTCCTGTCACCCATGCTTTCAATGCACTATGTATTTGAAGGCTTTGCCGGGACTGCATTAATTCGTCATAAAAATGCGTGTCGCAGCACAAAAGCGGCAGCGGCGAGGGGTAAACCAGTGGAGAGGAGGAGAAGTGGCGACGTATACTATAGCGCGCGCCGCGGCGGCACCAAGGGGTGGCTCACGCGAAGCGCGGTGTTGACGAGCCTAGTGAAGCTTTTCGCTTCAAAAGTGTGGCCCTTACAAGAGTATTTGTAACAGTCCTCTCCAGTTTTTTCATTGGGATTTTTCTTCTTTGTTTATCCTGAAATGTCGCACCTGTCAGTGGCCTCCTTGCGGAGCTGGTCCCAGCTGCGGCGCAGACCATCGAGGCGTGTGCGCAGCTGCTGGGCCTCCTGCTTGCGGCTCATGCGGGTCACCATGTCGGCACCTTTGCTCAACACCAGGTGCACCTCGTGCTCTTTGTCAAGCAGGCTCTTGTACGCCGGCTGCACAGCAACAACCACAACAATGGGTTATGCACCAGATAGCTCCAACCCATCAACACTCTTATCAGCAGTGAGCCTCCTTATGGCAGCAAAGTGACTGAGCGAGGTGTTAAATTATGTAGTACGAATAACGCTTGCTGCAAGCACTGAATGCTTCCGGTATGAGACAAAACACAAAGAAAGGTGAGAGGGCGAAGCAGTTGCAGAAGGTTACCGTTCATATTTAATCATGATGAGCTGTAGCAATCAGCCCACTTATTCCCACTAGTCCTATTAAAAACCACAAGTGTTTTTTGCACTGTTTCTCACTATCATTGTTGATCTATGCGCTCTTGTCTGATTCCTTCCGTTCCTCCAATCTCCCTCCTTGCAGAACTCATGCTGAAGCAACAACAACAAGTACCCATGAAGCAATAAGTCATTTTATCCCATTGATGTGCTTATTCATGGACAAAAATACTTTTATTCAGGCTGACACTAATGTTAAATTTAACTCGCATGAAATCGTACTGCATGTTCAACTGCAAGCATATCGTTTATGAATCACGAGCGCAAACCATGCCTGCACATGCATGCTAGCTCTCTGGTATCACATGCCAACACAAGGCACCTGGTGAGCCCAAAGGTGACACACCTCAAACTCTGTGACTTGCTTGTGCAAGATGTCCGTGTCGGCTGAGATCTTCAGGTCCGGTAGGAGACTGAGCTGGATGCTACGCAGCCACTCCTGAATGCTGTCGCAGTTCGAGAAGAAGCCTCTGTCCTCCTTGAGCGAGGACTCCAGTTCAGCTTTGCGGTTGTCTGTGCACACAGAGAACCACAAAATATCAGTTTTCCTGGTGCTTTGAAATGCAAATAGCGAAGCTCTCCAGAAAAACTATCTCTCTTTAGCTGCACGTCCCCTTAAATGGATGCTATTTTTTTTTCCTCTCTCTCATTAGCAAGAGAGCTTTAGATCAGGGGTTCTCAAACCCTGTTCTGAGAAAATCCTGAATATCTTAGAGCATTTTTTGGGGTTTTACCACTTTGGTTGGGGACTAATTATACCATAACTGTTTATAGCAGACTATTTCACTGATTACTGATTGGACATTTTGGCAGGGAGCTGCGCATTTTTATGCCCTTTTCTGCATACATGTCAGGCAGGAAGGAACTGAGGCAAAGACAAGAAAGAGGCTTCCCTCAGCACCTTTTGAAAGCTGCTCTTCGAGTTCCCTGCTCGAGATTGAGAACACTGCTGCTCGAGATTGATAACACTGCTGCTTGAGATTGAGAACACTGCTTTAGATGTGTTTTAGGGAAAGCGTCCTTCAGCACGTGAAAGAACAAATTTCTCTCAACATGCGGATGCAAACTGTCCAGCAAACAAAGCCCAACTCACTGATCTTGCGGCTGAGGCCGCTGTAGAGCTTCTGTGCACTTCCCAGGCGGGCCCTGACTTCGGAGCGTGAGGCTGCGTCTGAGAGCAGCTCGCACAAGTTCTCGGCTCGGGCTTCGGCTTCAGCCAGTGGTGGCCGCTGGGCTTCCAGGCGTTCCTCCAGGGCTGCCAGGCGGCGAAGTTGGGCCTCACAGTCACCGGCCTCAGAGAGGCGCTCAAAGTCATCTCCTACACCCTGCAGACACAAGCATTGCGTTTACATAACTGTGGCTAAGTTTCCGAAGAAACTGAGCGCTTCGGCACCTCAAATCTACACACTTATTTTAGCAAACATCTCAAGCAAGTGAACTACCAAAACATTCCACACATCAGTGACCACACATCGGGGACAATATCATTGCTGATCCTTTGACACTTCAGTTCTAGCAGAGCTGCGAGGCCTGTCCTTAAAGGGTTGTGGAGTCTGTTCACCAAAGCTACCCTTTATTAGTCTGCGAGGCTTCTTCAAACATCTCAGAACTGCTAGTGTGACTTACGTGGGGACACACTTATGAATGCAACAATGGTAGCATTATGTCTTCAGAGACAAAAAGAACGTCTTTCTGCCATCGTGAAAGCTACAAATTAACCTAAGAAGGCACAGCAAAGTGTAAACAAGGGCACTCTAGGAGCTGATAGCACACATGGATGGTAGAAAGGTTGAAAGACTGAAGACCTCATACCTGCAAACTGTCCAGAAGACGAGCGAGGGCTGCTTGGAACTCTGCCGAGGCACCCGTTGCGGCTCCCAGGGCACGCTCACGCTCTTCCAGCCTCGACACCATCTCAGCCCAATGGCGCCGGATGCTGTCCAGCTGCTCACGCAGGCGTCGCCCTGTCGGTCCGTCCTTGTCATCCAGCTGGTCAAGCAGCTCCTGTCCGCAGGTGGTCAGGCGTCGGAGCAGCGGCTCCTGGGAGGTGAGCTCGTCGCGCATGCACAGCACCTGCTGGGTCTGTGCGGCCACCAGCCGGGGCTCGGTGGCAATCGGCCCCAGCACCTGGAACATCTTGTCCTTCTGGACGAGCCAGTTGTGCAGCAGGTCATGGGTATCCTGCCAAAGAGGGTTGCCGGGAGACAGAATTAGAGTTTTGGTCTGCGCTTGTTGGTCGTGTATAACAGACAGAGGCACCACAAATAGATAAGGACAAACAAGGAACAGTGCCAGTGCTGTCGGTTGTTCCTTGTTTGTCTTAATCTGTTTGCACTGACTCCATCCGCCAAGGAGATTGATCTGTAGTCCTTGCTCGTAACTGTCCTTCTCACAGTACCTCGTGCAGCAAATGCTCACCAGCTTGAACACTGGCAGTCTGATGGGCACAGATAAACAATCCCCAAATCAGCTGAGTTACAAGAGGAAAGTCACACAACTTTCATTTCTTGAGAGAGTGATCAGAGTAAAAGTGAAAAAGACAACTATCGAACTATTGTACCATTCTCCATGTGGCCCAAAGAGTCCAGGAATGAATGGTAGAACATCGAAGATCCCACCCAGCTCAAACATGGCACAAAACCATCCATCCAAAACCAGCAATTACTTCACCACTCATATTGCATTTCCCTTCTTTGGGATTCACATGTTCTGCATTACATTCAGTACGATAGCACCACCCTTGCATGAACCCTTTGGCTGGCCTTGCTACCTGCGTCTCAATAAATTTTAGCCACTTAGCCCCAGGGTATGAAAAGCAAGCAGCACTAGCTGGTTCGCAGTGCGACAAACACAATGACGACACCATGCATGACTGCCACTGACCTGCTACTAAACACACTCGGATATCTGCAGTACACTACGAATGACTGGGCAGACTCTTGGCAGAGGGGAAGTGTACCCTGCATCAGGGCCAGCCCATTCCAGATCATGCCCCTCTGCTGGCAGCTCTGCCTCCTTTTTACTCCACACTGTGGGGGACTGGGTATGTTGATGTGAAACCGAGGGAGCCAAGCTGATACAGCCAGCGCAGCAAAAACACTGGACACCCACCTGGAACTCCTTGAGCAGCTGAATGAGGAGGAGGCGCGAGCGCAGTGCTCCTTGAAGCCCCTGCCAGCGGCTCAGCATCTCGTCCAGCTGCGTCTGCAGCGCATCCGCTCCAGGTGCCTGCGGCCGGCGGCGCAGCAGCTCATGGGCCTGGAGGCGCGCCCGGTCCACTTCCAGCTGTCGCTCTTGCAGCTCCGTCTGCAGCTCGCGCAGCTGCGACAGCTGCTGGTCTGCCAGCTCCCGGCTGGACGGCAAGTCCCGGGGAACACTGCGGCTCTTGAGGAAGGTCACCAGGGTGCGGATGGCCTCCGTGCAGGTGCGCAGCTCCTCGGAGAGGGAGTCCGCCTCCTGCTGCCGGTCTGAGAGGCGCACACCCAGCAGGTGGTAGCGGTGGTTCATCTCAGACAGCTGCTGCTGCACAGGACTCAGGTCTGGACCCCCAGGGGAGAAGGAGGATAGAAAGAGTACATCAGGGCGTGCCACTGTGGCCAAAAGCCACTAAGACAAGACTGTACTGGGCAGCTACTAGCAGCGACTCGGAGCAAACACGAGGCGCCGGCAGATGCTAGACATGCAATGTCCTTTAAAAGCAACGCTTTTGTGCTCCTGTTATGCTCGTGGCACACTTCAGGGGCTTGAAACAGAACTCAGCAGCTTTTCCGGAGGCATGGAAACGTTTAAAAGACAACATATACAGTCAAGTCCACTTATAACAATACTGGTTATAACAATATATTGGATATAACAATGGTCGGTCATGGCACCATCAGCTTTGCCATGTGTTCTATGGTAAAATAAACTGCTTATAGCAATGCTGTCAGGGCACATTATTGGTTATAACAATTAAATCTAGTAATTGAGTGTCAACCATTACAGAAAAAGAAAAGAAATGCTACAACCACACCAGCAAAACCATGCTTACAACACAAAAGTGTGCATGTGTGGGGCCGACCAATGGACTAAGCTGGCGCAGCAACGCCACGAAAGCAAAAGAGGCAGGCGTCATCGCGTCAGGAGAGCTGCTGCATTGCTGCATTGGCTACGCACGCCATGCGTACCCCTAATCAGTCAGTACAGCACGCGTGCATGCAGCCAGCGCGGTTTTTCTCTTGTCAGCTGTCACCGCACCCTTGGTTCTGCATGCTTCTTGAATTTCCCATAAGAATAGCTTCCAAAAAGCTGGCTTGATTCCTGTGACGTGGAGGTGCACAAAGCTCCCGGTGGCGCAGTGATGGCGGTGCTTTGGTCATCGGTGAACGGTGAACATTGTCCCGGTTCCCTGAAGTTCGATTTAACGAGCTTTTACAGGCATTACAGTCAAACCCGGTTATAACGAATAGCGTGATTTAACGCGAATAGTTCGTTATATGAAGTATTTCGTTATAACCGAACCCGCTTTTAACGAACCTTTAACGAACCTCAGTACCAAATTCGTTATACACGAAGTCCGGAACGGCAGAGCGAAAACGCGCTAAGGAAAAAAAAATGTCACTCACCATGAGTAAGGTATTAAGAAATTTATTGCAGAGGAATGCACACTTATTTGCAGTAGGCAGTGATTTTTGCCTGAACACTGCATTTAGCTGCATCAGTGAGAATCACATTTTCGACGCGCGACATCATTTCCACGAACTCCAGTCCGCTTCCTTGTATTCCGGAGCAGTAACGTGCTCCTCAGAATCTTGAAGTGCGTGGCAACGTCAGCCTTTTTTTTCGCCGCGCCCAACGCGGCGAATCATCTCAAGTTTGTCGGAAAGCGGCACGGCACGCCGCTGCTTCGTCGTCATCTTGCAGGATGTAGCGGCGGAATGTGTCGACAAAGTAGGGACGTCCGGAAGCGAGCAGCACGACTTGCAAACGCGAGCAAAGAAAGCTGAGAAGACGGGGGAAAGCGTCGTGGGGCCGCGCATGCGCAGTGGAGGGAGCCCTAAGCTACTGCAGAAAAGCCTCCCGGGCCGATTGCCCTGCATTTCACGAAAGCGCGGCGCGGGGGCAGGCAGCGGGGCGTCGCGACATGGAACCGGCGCAGTAGCGCGTTGGCGGTCGTTTGACGACCGATTGCACGCGATAGCGGCGATCGCGGCACCGATTGCGGCACCGATTGCGGCACCGATTGCGGCACCGATTGCGGCACGGAAATGGCTGCCTAGAGATACTGGATGCGGGCACAAAGGCGCGTTGGCGGGCGTTTGGCGAGCGATCGCGCGCGCTGAGAGTTCGCTGTATCCAATGTGTAATTCGTTATAAAAAATACATTTCATATGAATAACGATATCACAACTTCGAGTGTTCGTTATAAGGAATAATTCACTCTATCTGAGTTCGTTATATTCGGGTTTGACTGTAGAACAATCAAATCCCTCTGGGTATTTACTGTCAATAAATGCTCTGAAGTTTGTCATCCTTTCTTTTTTTTTCGGCACAACCCTGTTATAACAATTATTGGTTATAACAATGGTATTTCCATGGCACTTGAATATTGTTATAAGTGGGATTGACTGTATGCAGTTTATATGAGGAAATATTACAGAAGTGCAAAAAAGAAAAGGCAAATACTGGTAACACACCGAGTCCCTAAACAAGCATCCATATCGCAAGCGAGCTGCTTTTGGCTATCTCAGTGCAAGCTATTATTAGCTTTGTGTTACAGATGCGGCAATCATGGGTAGTTAAGTACTGTTAGGCATGCTCTAATGTGTGCACAGCAGCACACCCCTCAGGTCGCCTCATGAGCATAGGTGAGCATCAGCCAGAGTTAGAAGCTGCCCAGCATCCGTCTCATCTGATCAAGGTGGCGGCCAGGCGGGTTAGTGCACTCACCCTCGAGAGGCCCAAACTGGTCGATCGAGCTGTGCCTACTGCTAAAACCGCTGGAGGCACTGGACTGCGGACTCTGCAGTGCCCTTCCATCGGGTGATGACTCTAGCGGGGGTGCATGCGGGTTAGCAGGGGAGACAGAAGAGGTTAGCCTTCAGAGGAGACCGGCACAGACACACACACCCAGGTGAGGGAGGGGTAGTAAGCCACGCTACCGTGAGAAGTGATGGAAAACTTTGTTCATAAGCTACACCATGAAAGGCTTTAATGTCACCGTGAAACAACAAAAAAAAAGAAAGAGCAAGCATGCACAGCCAACATGAGTGCTACCCCTCAATAGGCATCGTGTGAAGCAGATCTGAGTGAGTAGCGCAGTTTTAAAAACATTTAGCTGCTGCACTAAGGTGAACACTGCTTTGCAGAATTCATCAATTTTCATGTGACATGTACTTGGGTTTAGGATGCAGATATCAGTCACCCCTCTTCCCAGTATCTAAAACAAATAAAGAACTCAGCTGATTTGTTTCCAGTTTGCACAATTTCCAGCTCCATACATTCAAAATGTAAGCAATAAAAATCTCCCACAGAGTTGCATAGTTTTCCTGCTCATTAATACATTGCAGGCTAGCACAATTTCCTGATAAGTGTGTTCATAATTCAGCCCAATTCTGATCACACGCCACTTCTGCTCTTGTCATCGCTGGAATAAATGCATCATGTTTCTTCCATGCTGAAGTCAATGCAAAAGCAGGCAAAAGGCTGAGAGTACAAGAAAAGAAACTTTTCAGACCTTGAGCTAAAGCACCGTCTAACATTTTTAGGAAGTGTCACTACTAAGTGCCTTTGTACTTTACTTATAAGACACTTATTCACTTATAAGGCAACACATTTTCTACCCGCAATTCTTCAAACATGTACCAACAACACAAAATCATGAGCAGCATCAGATGATTTGCGGCTAACAGTCTAGAAGGTAGCGGCTAAATTCGGGCCCCTACCGTGGGTGCTGGCACCATTGGCATAAGGTTCTTTGTGGGGGCTGCCACCCTTGCGGGCAGGGGGGCGTGAGCGGCTGTCAACCCGCAGAGCATCATAACTGCGACCAAGCTCGTTCACACGATCCATGGTGGACGCGTACTCAGCATGCTCCTTCACAAGAGGCTGGAACAGTAATAAAAGCAACACTTCATTTTTGGAGGCCAAAATGATGCAGGACGCCATGGAAAGCCACAAAACAAGACAATAAATCAAAAGCAGCTCTGAACGTACGGCTTTTTCTGCAAAAGAGGACAAGAACATTGGGCAAGGGCACAGGTGTGGCTTTGCTGGTGGAAATGAAGGAGTGCGCGCACCTTGATTTCAGCTGCCTGTCGGCGCAGGATGTCTCGGTCTAGGGCCAGGGGTCCCAGGGCTTCGAGGCGTCCCTCAGTGGTCTGCAGCCATGAGAGCACCTGCTGTCGCAGAGTCTCGTAGGCCGCCCCTTGCTCAGCACGTTGTCGTCCCTGCCGCTCCCGCTCGGAGAGCAGCTCACCTAGTTCCTTCCACTGCTGCTCCAGCTGTTTGACCTGCACACGCAGCATGATAACGGTGGTAAGCGGTTGCGTTTTGCTGCAATGCTTTCAACGTAACAATGTTGGTACATAAACCATGTTTTCAATGTGCCTAACTGCGTAATAATGATGCTGTCCATAACCATCAATGCTCAATTTCCATTTCTGGCACAGAGGTTGAGGTTGCAAGCTACTGGTGGGATTAGCCTAGCAATTATTCCGCCACCAATTGCTCCACTGCAGCGAGATAGATATTAATTACTATCAGCAATTTTTCAGCATAGATCTGTGACTTGGCACATTCTACGTCGGCATGCGCACAATCCCCACATAGCCACCGACTGCTACTGTCACCAAATGAAGTCCAGGTCACAGTCTCAAAGAAATTTAAAAGGCGGGAAGAGCCTCCTTTCTATATGAATGGTGTCCGAACGGGTAAACAAGTAAAGGTTTTAAATGAACGATGTGGTGATCCTGCCCTCTTGAAGAAAGGAAGCGAGTAGAACACACGTTTCCGTGTTGAAACCTGGGCAGCACATGAGATTAATGTTCTACATCACAGTACACACCTCATGAACTCAGCAGAGACTATGCCAGGCCCGTTCTATGCATCCATGCTGGGGTACAAGCCAAACACACGCGAATGTGGTGTATTAAAGTGGTTTGAGGTCTCTTTAGTTCCTTGGTCGCATATGGTTGGTTGGGTGGACACCACAGGGAACTGTAATGGCTGAGAACTGTTCCTTGGAAGCATCTTTTGACATCTTGAGGGACTTTCCTTGACGTGTACGCAGACCGAGCTTCATGGGCAAGGTTGCCAATCATGCAATGAGCGCAGAGGGTGAAGAGACGACTTTTCAGAGAGGAATGCTTAGAACCTTGAAGGGCAGATTTCAAATCTGTCAGGACGGCAAGGCTTAGCTGGACAAAACCTTAGCCCCCATAAGGCCATGTCTCAATGGCCATGCTTACAGCAGTTGTGAAGGACACGATTTGAGTAAGGCAGACAGACCAAGAAATTTTCAAAGATGGAATATGAAATGCCTGTGCACTAGCTGCGCTGACGCTGTCCACAAAACCATCATTGAAAACTCGAAGATGGCGAGCAAGTTCAGTTTCAAAATGCTCGAGTATGAATGAACACGTTTCTGCCAAAGGAGTACTCCACTTAGCGTGAACATAAGGAATGGTCAACGCACAGTCAAGACTTTCTAGCACTCATGCAGTTAAGATACAGCACAAGCAGCTCCTTTCCTCAGGCTCGAAACAAAGCTTCATACGAAGCTGCATTGCAGCCCGTCTGAAATATGAGAAGTACAGAAGCAGCAAATAAGTGAATCACGTGAGGATGACGAAGAGGAGTGGCTAAATGCGGGGCATTTCAAGGAACCGCCATTTGTACTGCTCGATCCTTCACAGAAATACAAAAACAACGAACAACTCCAGGGGGCATCATTTTTTTAAGAAGTCAGGTTGGCAAGCAAAGTGCAACTACACACTGGACTTTATCCTACCAGGGCAACTTGTGATCACTCTTAATTGGCATGACAACAGATGCACGTGTTTGTCCTCAGCAGGATGAAGGCAGAAGGAAAGGAGCCCCCCACGCACCTTGTCGCGCACGGGCCCAGTGTCGGTGACGTCCCGCTTGGCGCACAGGGCGCGCCCCGCACGCAGCAGGTCCTCAAACTCGTCCTTGCGCAGGTTGCGCTGGTTCATGGCCTGCTCGAGGCGCGGCTGCTCTTCGCCCTCCACCGCCTGCAGCACGCTGGCCAGCCACTCTTCGAAGCGGTTCGCCATGCCATTGAACTGGTCCAGGCAGCTCGACACCTGCGCATGATGACCCCATGTCAGAGGGAGAGCAAGCTTGTGTTGGTTGTGGGAGGAGGATACAGGCTTGTTCCACCAGGGACAGTCGGTCTTTCTGACTAGTCCCAAGGTCAACCACGCACTCCAGGAGGGGGCAGGTATAGGGGAATTGGGAGGATCATAAAGCGACAAGGCACGTGTACAGGCAGCGCTCAAGGTTTGCACAGGGTTGATGGCAGTTAAAGCAGGCTGAGGTAGCCTGCAGGTGAAATAGGTCCTAAGGCTTTGGAGGCAACAGATGATTTGTGCCCTCACTCTCTGAATATGGAAGGTCTTCAAGCAAAGCCATAAACAAAATGATGGCAGGCACAGAAATGAGCACTTTAAACTAAAATCCATTCATAGTTTAAACTAAAATCCAGCTGTCCTTGATGGTGAAATCTTAAACAAATGACTCTTTGGGGCCCTACGAATCCCCAAATTTGGGACTCGTTTGGCCCCAAAGAGTCATTTCTTTTTACCCTAGACTTTCGACCCACTCGTACCGACTCGTGCTTGATGAGATAATAATGAATAATGTTAACTACAACCTATTTTAAAAACACAAAATGGATGTGTAATATACAAGCAAAGAAACTAGTGTTATACTGTACAGAGCACTGTTAAAAAAATCTATGCTGCTAAGGGCAACGAAGCGCCAAGCTATACATGGCCTAGGGAAAGTTCTTGTGTCACATAGTAGACTTAGGACTACGACATATTCCTAGTGGCGACCAGCTCAGTGCACTTGCCTCATCGAGCAGTTCACCGCGCCTGGTTGACTTGTCGAGTATTTTCTCGAAGCGGCTGTTGATGTCTTTCAGCTTGGCTTCCACCTTCTTGGCCAGACGAGCATTTCCAGGCAGGTCCCGCGCTGATGAATTGAGGGCGTCAATGGCCGGCCGCTGGCCGTCAATCTCTGACCGGAGAACACGGTGCTCATGGATCTGCAAGAGGCAAAATATTGGCACTCTGCAGCCCTGGTGGTGGGCCCACACTGTGTCACGGCGCAGTAACACCACTGATATATGGCCATTTATTTCAGGACTTTGCAGCAACACAGGCACTTGCCAAGCGCATCAAAATTAAAGACAATTCCTTTATCATGTTAAACACCAACTGATCCAGAAAGGTCGAAGATGCAGAACTTGAGAACTAAAACATGCGCCACTTTAGCCTTCAACACTCAATCAGCTGCTTGAATTTTGTGACTACAGTGGCTGCTTGCTGCAAAAAAAGAAGGTTATTAATTCTCTCATGCATGTAGCACATGCACACATGCCCAACTCTTTCACAGCTCCCTCTGGCCCATAAACTGCTGCAGCTGAAGATGCAGAACTTGAGAGCTAAAACATGCGTCACTTTAGCCTTCAATGTTCTATCAGCTGCTCGAATTTTGTGACTACAGTGGCTAATTGCTGCAAAAAAAGAAGGTTATTATCTCTCATGCATGTCACACATGCACAAATGCACAACTCTTTCACAGCTCCCTCTGGGCCATAAACTTCTGCAGCTGACTGCACCCGACTCGCATCAACTTTAGCAGCTGCTCCAATGACGGCACGCACCTGTTCATCGAGGCGCTCCCGCACCAAACTGGCGAGCTTGGCATTTTGGCCCCGCTGGGTGGCCTCAAGCTCATCCAGCAGCCTCAGCACGCGGTCCAGGCCGTCCGCAATGTCCTGCGACTGCACCAGTGCCGTCTGCAGCTGCTTGCTTCGCTCGCCCACGAGCGACAGCATCTGCTGGTACACTTCTTCCAGGTTGCGCACAGCATCCTCCACTGCGGGTCCCCCAGACGGCGGCAGCGCCTGTGCTGCCTGTTTCGCTGTCTCTATCAGCCGTCCCTGGCCAACGGCTTCGAGGTGGAACGCCCGCACTCGCTCCAGCTGTTCCTGGATTGCCGGTGGCTCGGCTGCTGTCGGCTCTTCGAGCAGCCGCTTGGCTCCGCGCTGGGCTTCATTCAGCCAGGCTGTTGCACGCTCCATGGCCTCGTGGTAGGCGCGCTTGCGCTCAGTCAGTCCCGAGAACTGGTCCCCAAGCTTGTTCACTCGGCTCAGCAGGTTCTGGTATTCGGTGCTCAGGTGAGACACCTGGGCCCGCACCTCACTCTCGGATGGTTCCAGGTGGCTCAGCCTCTGGGGGAGGCTCGTGCGGTGGTCATTCAGAGTGCGCAGGTACTCCTGAAAAATGTGAACAGGTAGAATGAGCAAATGTTTGCAAAGCTGTGATAGTACAGTATAATATGCGGTGTTCCTGTGGCACTAGACTGTGACTTGCAATACAGGGCATTATAAACCAGGCAAAGACAGAGCACGCAAGTTAAGAGTAAGTGGGTGCGTTGGCTCAACTTTAAAGCCTGGGAAACCATTTTCCTTCCTTTTAGATGAGACACCGATTGCTTGGTGATGTCTTAAGCATGAATTCATTAGGTACAGCTGACGATCAGTCAGAAAGCCAGCACAGAGGCAGCCAGTTCACAGCGAAAAACAGAATGGCCGATAGCAACACAGGGCAGGCTCACCTTTGACTCATCCACAAAACGCTGGGCAGCCATGGTGATGAAACGAAGGTCTGCCTGGTGGGCGATCACATCGCTAGAAAATGCCTGGATATGCAGGGGAAAAAATGAAGCATAGTATTTGTGACTGGCCCACAGTGTGCAGCATAGCACTTGTGACTGGCCCACAAAGTGCAGCTCAATCTGACAGTCCTCAAGCATATGAAATGCAATACAACACCAAACTGTTTTTTCTTCTTCTAGCAAGGAATACCAAAACATGATAAGCACTTTCAAAAAGTGCATTTTTGGCCATTCCCATACAAGCCCAAACCTGGGAGCCAAGAAGGAACTCCAGGAGCAAACAAAGCAGGAGAGAGCTGAACCCGCGTCCTTCGGGTCAGCAGCCGAGCACCATAACCACTGAGCCACTGCAGTGGCCTTACTTTCAACAACAGCATACAATTAGACAATCAAAGTAAGCTAGGAGGACCATTCTGTGAGACTCCATCGAAGCAGTGCACTCACTCTGTAGTGGTCAGCATTGTCGGCCACATTTCGGATGTCGTCCAGCAGCTCCTCATGTCTAGTCAGGACCTTGCGGGCATTGTCAAGCCAAGTCCGGAAGACTTGCATCTCTCCCTGAGAAGACGAATAGACAATTTGAAGGGCTCCAACTTTAAATTCACACATCTCCCAAACTGAATCCCAATTAAACTAAAATAAACTATACTCAGTTAAAGTATGGCAAACTTCTCAAGTACAGAAAAAATTATCCAACTTATAATAGGTATGCATCAGTAACAGTATTGTGGTGACAACCATTTGGTGCAAAGGGGCACTCAAACAGATGCATGTTATCCCAGAGAAGAGCAGACCAAAGAAGCACAGATGCACTTCCAACAAGTGCAGTCTTTGCCAAACGTAAATGGCTCACTTTACTTGACTTGAGGCTGGTGCCAAGTCATTCAATTTAGCACTTTCTATAACATCCTTGGCTCTCCAAAAAGCTTGAGTCTTAACAGGGCAGTTCTTCCACTCTCCAAAGCTTTGTAATGCCAGGAGGCCTGAATGAGCCCCTAACAAAGCCCAATCCATACCAGCTCAGGTCATATGAACTGAAAGCTCTTCAGTTTTGACAAAAAGTGCAACTATGTAAACATGTGTAGAGGCCGCTGCCTTGCACTTTTGAAAGTTAATAGCCATGAGATGGCGCTGGTAGAAATGGTTGGTTTTTGGTTTATGGGGTTTAACGTCCCAAAGCGACTCAGGCTATGAGAGACGCCGTAGTGGAGGGCTCTGGAAATTTCGACCACCAGGGGTTCTTTAACGTCCACTGACATCGCACAGTACACGGGCCTCTAGAATTTCTCCTCCAAAGAAATTCCGCCGCCGCGGCCGGGTTCGAACCCGCGTCTTTTGGGAGCAGCACCAGAACATGCACATCTTTGGCCTGAGGCCTAGAATGAGGCCTCTGAGCTGCATCAGGGGACATACATAGTTGTTGGCTCATCACTCATCTATCCTGAACGACGCCTCCATGATCTTGGATTTTTGAGCAAACATGCTCAGAGTTAATGGGAGAAGCGTACCGTGTACTTGAGCAGTTCCTCAAGAGCTGCAGTCAGGCGCCGCACCAGACGCTCGCTGCGCTCCTGGCAAAGCTCAAGGCGGCCTCGGCACTGGGCCAATGGCCGCTGCAATGCATCCACCTCGTCACGCGACAGCAGTTCGTTGGTCGACAGCTGCCGCACCTCGTCGTACAGCGACAGCACTCGTGGCTGCTTCAGTTCCAGCTCCTCCCGCAATGACTGCAGAAAATTACGGCAATTTCGCATCAGCTCTACACTCACTGACAAGGGTGAACTGAGATGAAAAATCGAAAAATGGGTTGTGAGGAGAGAATAGGCACGGTAACTCTCTCTCAGTGGACATGTCAACTGTGAGGGAAGAAAGAGGAAGTGGAAGGAAAAGAAAGGACTCCGCCCACCTGGAATCCTTTAACATGCACTGACATCATACAGCATAGGATTTTATCCCGTGTCCTCATGCTTAACAGCTGAGGGCCAATTACCATACCTCTTCCTAGCATCACAGAAAACACAAGCAAAATGCACTGCTGCTTTCTTTGCTTGATGAGTGAACAGTTCTAATCAGTCACTATCACCTTGCATCTCTCTGCACTTCGAATTAAACAATGGCTCAGACTCTTTCCTCATGCCAGCCTACAAGTAGAGCCCCAAGCTCAGTTTAAAATGAACAAGCATTAATTACTATGTTGCAGTTGCATTTCGGCACATGCTGCAATGTTATATGTGATCAAACTGGATAAAAAGTTGTGCAAAATGTTTTGTGCTACACCATACACAAGCCATGCGTTTCAGGTCTGTGCGCCAAACATATCACCAACTTGTTCCAGCCACCTATTTTAGGCAAACAGTAACGCAGTGAAAGGTCTCCCTAACTGCAAGACAATGATAAAACCCTAGGAAAAATAAACTGAGAAAATTCATTTAAAAGCATTGTATAATATAGCATAAACACGATAGGTAAAACTTTCTCTCATTTGATATAGTCTTTTGAGGGCAGTGCGCTTATCTTTGCTTGAAAAAATCCTGCACCTCTGCCAAAAGCAGCACTGGCCAAGATCAAAAATGGAAAATAACTACAGCCATTTACCCTCAAGGTACGACAAGTGTTAGCTGGTTTGCATAAGGATTAGCACAATGACGATGCCACGCATGACTGCCACTGAACCGCCAACGACCAAACACAAACGCCATCTTAAGGAAAGTAATATATAGCGCCAAAAACAGGGACAGCAGAGAAGACACAAACAACAGGACTGGCGCCAGTCCTGTTGTATGTGTCTTCTCTGCTCTGTTGTCCCTGTTTTTTGTGCTGTATATTACTTTCCTTAAGATGAGCCACCAACTAGCCCATACCAAAATTTTGAACAAATATGGTATTGACACAAACATAACGAGAATTTACATTATATTCATAACTTGGTTCCAAATATAATGCGAAGTGCGCGCTTAAAACTATGATTTTTAGAAAACAACTCGCCTTATATTCGTGCAAATACGGCAGCTGCAATAACCTGTGAGTGACTGAAGACTCGTAGCTGAGGGGGTGTATACTCTGCATCACAGTCCAATGTAGGGCCTCTGGTTTCGAAAACGGTTGCCTAAGTCGGCTCCTGCCAGAGGGTAGAAGCTATACCTCCAAGCCAGCACATTTGTACACAGGTACTATCGTGGGCAAAAGTAACAGAACCCCCCCTCCAAGTTCCGACCTGTGCCACTCTACACGGGGACGCCACCTGACAAAGTACTTCCGCTCTCGAGACTGGCACAGTGGGCCCTTCTTGACACCAGAAGTGCTTCGTCATAGAGTGGCATGGGTCAGAATTTGGAGAGGGGGGTCTGTTACTTTTACCCATGATGGTACATACTTGTCTAAGTTCTTGCTCCGGGTCGTAATTTGCCAGAGCAGTCCTGGGCAGTGTGGACAGGACGGCACCGATGACACTGTGAAACCGTGGGAACTAGGCCGATGCAGCTGGCGCTGCGAGTTGCCACATGTCCATCCTCTCACCTTGGCAGTTGCCAGCTGCTGCTGCAGGCTGTCCACATCCTCGGAAACTGTCCCCAGGTTGGCCAGGCGCAGCTCGATCTCTTCAATCCACGAGGACAGCTCGGCAATCTCGTCGTCGCACGTCTTGCACCGCTCCTGAGCTGCCGCCTGGGGGCAAAGAGCGCATGCACAACAGAGTCAGTCCTGCGCGGCCCCTGCACCAAAGCCTCGAGGTGACTGAAGTGCTGGGAGGAGGAGGAGGAGGATGAACAGTTAGCCACTCAACCCGGGAGCTGAAAGGGGGCCGTGAGATACGGTGTGTGGTGACCACCTGGAGTGCAGTGCCCTTCTTCCTTACCCAGTCGAGGCCTGGCAGAAGACACAAGTCACGTGCTGGAGCGGTTAGTGAACACAACCAGGGAGGTTTGAGTGGATCTGAGACTTCCCCTCACCCAGCGGGCAATGGCCGCGCAAGCCGTTAGAGCCGCCACAGCCTTGGTGCTGCTCTACAGCAACAGAAGCTCTGGAAATTGCATCACGTTGACTGAAAACTGCATCGCCTTCAAAAGAAACAGCATCACCTTCACGATCAGCAAGGAAAATGCCATGAATCAGGCATGCATCAACCCACACCCGGTAAGTCGCAGTGTGTGGAGCGAGAGCACAGTGCTATACTGGTCAGTGAAGCGGGAAGGTCTCTGCCTTCCTGGACTAAGTAAAGCTAGTGCAGCCCATTGGGTGGATGGAAGTGCAGTGGTTTTACCATGGTGCGGTGTAATGCCCACAATCCTTCCCCCTTACCCTGTCCTGCACCGGGTGTGGGACACCCATCCTGTCATCACGTGCCTGGCTGGCTTGAAGGCCTTGGGCCTTGGAGGCTGTGAGAAGTGGGCCATCTGGTGCCCTCTGATCAATCCACGGGGGCAGGTGTCGCTCAGCCACTGGCATCCAGCGGCCTGTCCACGGGCATGCCACCATGCCCTCAGCTGGCCGGTACACGCCGTATTCGAGGGCTTCGGTCAGCGACAATGGGCTACGGGGCGTCACAAAGATGTGACGCGCGAGTGCATCCCCAAATGATATCTGCCCACGGTCGGTAGCTGCTAAGACTGTCCCCGTTTCCACATCCAGGATGCCTTCTTGTATGGCATCTTGCAGGCTCAGAAGCCTCTTGCCTAATGTGTCCTTCACAAGAAAGGAGCTTGGGTCCAGAAAGCCGTGCTCAGAGGCACCCAGCAGACTGAATGTGTTTCTGCAGTCTTGGTCAGTGACCTGGCCAGTTCTTGGACACAAGCTGCCTTCCGTTAAGACTTCGTCAAAGCTTAAAGGTTGTGGATGAGGAAATTGCGCCGGCATGCCGGTATTAGTCTCGTCATGCACTGCCTGACCCAAGATGCGCCCCGCCGGGCTATGCATTTTCTTGCGAAACTTCTTCCTGTCACCTTGCAGCTGCCCAGTGCTCGAACTAGGACCATCCTTGGGAGAAACATGCTCGAAGCTGGGCGATGAAGGTGAAGCACCTCCTCCTGAAGTTGACATCCACATTTCAGCAGTTCGGCCAGTTGAGGAGGAGGGTGCCAAATCCTTCTTTGGTAACCTTGACACACCCATGTCAACCATTTCTTCAGCACCCAAGTTCTGCCGCAAATGAACGACTGCACCTGAGGCTCCATCTAAGCCCATGCCTCCTTGCCAGCCATCTGGAAACGCTGGCCTATTTTCAGCGATCTCGACTCTGACAGTATCAATGCCATCATCAACTGCTTCAACATGCACCACCACCGAGTGCTCTTGACGGCCTCCTGCAGGATGTAAATACTGCTCCTCGCACACGTCCCTGGAGCGGCCACATGGTGCACGCTCCCCGCTTCTATGTTCACGCCTCTCTGCCTTCCCCGAATCACTGTGTCCGGCAAGTTGGGACGACGGTCGCGAGTGCACCTTTGCAGCGCTCGTTGCCCTGTCGTGCTCAGTGTGAAAAGCTACTTTACAGACAGCCTTCGTGGGTGCCAGTGAATCGAAATCCTTGGCTGTCTCCTCACTGGTATCTGCTACAAGGACCTCGGTAGTGGAAGGCTCCAATGCATCATTGGAGCTTTGCTTGCCTTTCTGGCTGAAAAAACCAATTTCCTCAGTTTCATCAGACATATCTGGAGAGGCACTCTTGACTCGATCAGTGCCACTTGTCGGACTGTGGGGAAGTTGTGCAAGCTGCCTTCTCTGGGGCCCAATGCTCTCTCGTTCACCTTTAATAATGCTTTCAGAAGGCTCACTAGCAAGAGCCTTAAGCGCACGGTCAAATTCCCAAGACTGCAGATCAGGCATGCTCACATCACCCAACTCACCCCAGTGTGGGCTCCCAAGCGCGGTGAAACTAGCAATCTGCAAAGATGGCATGGAACGACAATGCACCTTTTGGGGTTTCGGAGCACCAAACGCTACCTCCCTGGCAGCAAAGGTTGGGTCATGAATTTCGGCACTCTTTTTAAAAGCTCGAGCGAGTTGCTCCTTAAAGGTAGCAAAACGAGGCGCTTGTGAACTTTCACTAGGCGACAGTGCAACAAAAATTGACCCTACACTCTCATCTAAATTCTCCCTTGACGTCGGGCCAGCTGTGCCGTCATCTGCCATGCATGACTCCTCGACAGGTACTGATGCATCAGAAGGGGCGTCCTGCTCACCCTTGATGACAGGCAGCATTTCAGCCGCTAACACGGTCTCTTGTACAATTTGCCTCTGCACAGGAAACTTGAGTTTTTCTCCTACTTGCAGGGAAGATCGCGCTTGGGGGGTGTCCCCAGGGGAAGTGAGTTCCCGTCTTGACGCAAAACGGACACTGCTGCTAATGGCAGGCTCAGCAGCCTGCTTTGTGGAGCGAGAGAAGCCTAAGCCTACGCCACTGCGAGCCCTCTCAGAAATTTTCGTGCCTCGCTGAAGGTTCCCGATCTCACTGCTTGGCCTCCTAAGATCCTGTCTTTCCGCAGAACCTCCTTGAGCTGAAGCAGAGAGTGGTAGTCCATTGCCTGAAGCAATTTCACCATGGCTACTGCTGAAGGCAGAGGATGCAGACTCCTGCAACATGCTTCGCCTGTCAAGCAAGCCACGGTTCAAGGCGTCCTTGAAGCCCAGAAGCTCCGAGGATCTCGGATCCAGGAACTTGCCACTGTCTTCGTCAAACAGTTCATCAGCAAATGCCTGACACAGGCTCAGTGGCATTTTGGCATGTATAATCAACTTGGCAAACACAGCCTTGTAGAGGTTCAGGTCCCGCGGAATGTAACGATTGTGGACAGGATCAACCACATGCCTCTGGAGAGCCTCGGCGAATGTCATAAACTGGCCGGTCTGCGAATCCTTGACATAGCTGTCACGAGTTGTTACAATGCCCAGCTCAAGTGCCTCATCCAGGTTCAAAAAGGAGCCCTCCACAGGATGGAGAAGCCGTCCGGATGCTGGGTCACAGAAGCCCAGCTGAACCGCTTCAACCAGTGTAAGTGGCTTCTCCAAGTCAATCACAAGGCCGACTTCCAGGGCCTTCACTAAGGGGACCAGCTGCTGCCCATCCCTGATCAGGCCCAACGAAAGCTCCATCAGTCCCAGCCTGCATGCTTCTGCTAGGTGCATTGGCTCCTGTCCAGGTTGAGGCAGAAATGGCAAAAAGGGATCCACCAGTCGGCGTGCCACCACCTCACCAAGGGAGACTGTGTGGTTGAGTCCTTGTATGCTGAACCGATTCGAGCTTTCAAAGTAGCAGCCCTCTCTTATAAGTCGCTGAAGTGGAGTGCTGGGCTGCACATTCAGCACCAGCCCTTCTTTAAAGCATGACCGTAGTGGAACTAAAGACCCATCTTCATCAACATACTTTGAACAGTGCTTGTCAATTTTTCCAACAGAAAGCGCTTCAGACAAAACCAACGTTCGGCGTGCGTCCTTCTTGCTCCGCAAAACCCGTGTGGAAGTATCGTCAACCAGGCGCTGCACGAGAGCCTCTGCAAGGGTGAGCAAACAGCCACTAGCTGGGTCTACTAGACGACCACTCTGATCATCAAAGAGCCCCAATGACAATGCCATCTTGAGGCTTAAGGGTGGCGAGACATCCAAGAGGTGGCACCTCTCAAAGGCCAACTTAAGATCCATGGGGCTGCCAACAACTCTGAGAACTCCTGCTCGATCATCAACCAAGCCTCGATCCACAGCTTTTGAGAAGGGCAACAAGCAGCTTTCTGAAAAGACAACAGTTGAACTAGTGTTCACAAAGCCCGACCGGATGGCATCACGAAGGCACTGTGGGCGTTCACAAAACGGGCTTGATATTAGCCCAGTTGTGGGAGAGTAGAAACTTCTCATCACAATCTCCAGGAGTGGCAGAACTTTGGCTACAGGCAAAACCAGCCCTCTGCCCATGGCTTCATAGAGGTCCACCGTAATGTTACTCTCAGTGTCCAAAACTGTGCCCGCAACGGGATCAAGAAGACATGCACCCACAGCTTCAGTCAAAGACAACATCTCTCCGCTATGCGCCACTTTGATTGTGAGAACATCAGGCTCAAGAACACCTTGGCGAACGGCAGCTTGTACAGTTAGTGGTGGCCCTCGACCGCCCGGTCGACGCAGCGTGCCTGTGCTGGGGCAGTACAGACCGAGCACCAGGGCATTCTGCAGGGGCATGGGTATGGCAGAGTCCAAAAGGAAGCCCCAGCGAAGGGCTTCGTCAGCCGTCAGTTGGGGGGGCCCCAGCCAACAGCCACTGGACCCTTCCAACAGGCCCAACCGTACCGCCTCTGCACATGAAACTATGCGGCTCTCACCAGCTCGCACCCGCAGCCGCTCGGCATCAATCAAGCCGCTTCGTACTGCGCTCCACAGCCCAACTGGCCTCCCTGTCCCAGGGTCTCTGATGTCCCCAGATGGGCACTTGGACTTGTCTACTACCAGGCCCCGACAGATGGCCAACTCCAAGGGCAGCGAGGCTACACTACAATCTTCCAAGTTCACAACACCAACCTCGATAGCACGCACAAGCGGAATGTGCGTGTTGCTCACAGGGTCTACCACCACTGTGCCAAACCCATCTATGATGCCCTGCTGAATCGCCTGCAAGACATTTATCTGTTCCCCCGTATCTGGGTGGGTGAAACGTTTAAAGCGTTTGTCATATAAGCCCCTTTCTACAGCAATGGGAATACTTACTGCGTTCCTATCTGACTGCAGATACCCAGATGCAAGGGCATCATCGAAACTCATGACTACTCCAGTGAAGGGGTGCACATAACAGTTTGACTCCAAGCTTCCAAGGTGAACGGGTAGCTCTGTCAGAGGTACAACCCTCTCCAGCTCCCCAGAGTAGACTAAAACAGAAGACGGGTTTATGACGCGATCGCAAAGCGCTTCATGCAACCCAGCAACACCCTGTAGCAGAGAATGACAGAAAGTTACCTTTTCCTGGTCAAAGCTGAGCCCTCGAATTGCCTGAGCTAGAGTCAGCTGCCCTGTCTGGGTGGCACTTATGGTCTCCCACACAATCCAGCCCAAGATGCTAGCTTCAAAGAAGGAGACTCTCTTCTTTGTTTCTGGATGTACCATCTCTCCCGTCTGCCGGTCTACTATGTTTCGTTCAAGAGCTTCCTCCAGAGTAATCATCTTCTTGGTCTTGAAGTCTTGAACAGTGACATTGGACAGGTCAACAAATTTCCTGGCTACAAATTCAGCAAAAGAGATTGGCTTTTTGGTTTTGGGGTTTGTGAATGTTTTGCGCTTGGAGTCATACAGTCCCTCAGAAGTGGCTGAGTCAAGCGTGAACTCTGGAAGCACTTGGTCCATGACCACAAGCTCATTCATGCTTCGCACCATCACAGTGTTATCCTCAGTCACCTGCCGCGTGGCCAGTGCATCTTCTAAGCGCAACGTTCGCCCAGAGCTTGGAATAAACACCAAAAAGTTTCTCGGTGCCATTGCATCACCCTGAATGAGGGTCCGCAGTGGGAGCTTCTGCCCAACCACTAGCTCAGCTTCGTAGTCTTTCCGATATTCGGTGAACGTCTGCTTCACAACCACTTCTGTGCTGCTGAAGGTGGACACTTCTGTGCTTGGCAGAACCACATCCTCCATTTGAGCTGGATGACTAGGTGGTGCCTTGGCCGGTGATCTCCCATCTGCAGGTTTGGATGGCAATTTCGCGGGAGTCTCTTTGGGCAAAACTTTCTGGCCTGTTTCCTTTGCTGGCAACCTTGAGGCGACTTCCTTTGGTGGGGACTTCGGAGAAGCTTGTCTGGCTGGGGTCTTTGAGACAAGCTCCTTGACTGGAGATTTTGGTGAAACCTCCTTGGACGGTGACTTCCTTACAACATCTTTGGGTGGAGATGGAGGTGCTTCCTTTGGTGGAGACCTTTGAGCAGGCTCCTTCATCAAAGGCTTTGGAGAGACTTCCTTAGCCGGAGACTTTGGAGCCACTTCCTTGGCCGGAGACTTCGGAGCCACTTCCTTGGCTGGAGACTTCGGAGCCACTTCCTTGGCCGGAGACTTCGGAGCCACTTCCTTGGTTGGAGACTTCGGAGCCACTTCCTTGGCCGGAGACTTTGGAGCCACTTCCTTGGCCGGAGACTTCGGAGCCACTTCCTTGGTCGGAGACTTCGCAGCCACTTCCTTGGTTGGAGACCTTGCAGCCACTTCTTTGGTCGGAGACTTCAGAGCCACTTCCTTTGTTGGAGACTTTGGAGCGACTTCCTTGGCCGGAGATGTCTGTTCAGCTTCTCTGCCTGGTGAACTTGGGACAAAATCCTTGGGAGGGGACTTGGAAACAGGCTCCTTAGTTGGAGACTTCGGAACCACTTCCTTCGTGGGAGACTTGGGAGCCACTTCCTTCGTGGGAGACTTGGGAGCCACTTCCTTCGTGGGAGACTTGGGAGCCACTTCCTTCGTGGGAGACTTGGAAGCCACTTCCTTCGTCGGAGACTTGGGAGCCACTTCCTTCGTTGGAGACTTTGGCGCGACCTCTTTAGCTTGAGTCTTTCGTTCTTTTTCTGGCACTTTTGGGGCAGCTTCCTTCGGTGGAGACTTGGGGGCAGGCTCCTTGACAGGAGACTTTGAGACTTCTTTGGTAAGCGGCCTTGAAGCAGCTTCCCTGAGTGGAGACCTTGCAGCAACATCCTTTGTTGGAGACTTCGGCACACCTTCTTCACATGGCAGCAGCGGACTAGCTGTGGTTTGTTTGGTGCCTGGCGACTCAGGTCGCACTTTCCTGGCTGGCCTCTTTGGCACTGCAGATTCCTCAGGTTCACGGCCCTGGATGGGTTGTGCTCTTGTTGCAGGCTGCTTTGATGGAGACATACGGCCCTTCTCACCTTCAGGCTCAACATAAGGCACTGCTCCAAACCTCCTTGGCAACATTGGAAGTAATGGTGCATCGATGACTACAAGAAGCCCAGATCTAATGGCCTCCCAAATTGGCAATGGCTCTCGGCCATGCCTCTTCAGAGTTTCAGTCTCAGTGTCTATGTAGCCAGAGCTGATGCCATCTTGAACAGTGAAGACACATCCTTCATCAATGTCAAGAAGCACTGTGCTTAGGACTAGATAGCCGGCCTTGTTCACTTCATCAAGACTCAAAGGCTGGCTGCTCTCTGGGACCCAAAACAAATGCATATCATCGTCATAATACAGTTCAAACAATTGGATTAGGGTGTACTTGCCAGGCAGTGGCGAGCGGGAACTGTCACGAGTTAAAAGGTGTGCAGAAAATGCCTCACTAATTGGCAATGTAATGCCATGCGCACTGTACAAACCCTCCTCCAAGTCCACAATACCTTGTTGAACAGCTTCGAGTAAGGTCAGCCTCTCAACAGACTCCTGAACTTGGGCGATTCCAAGCTGTTTAGCCTCATCTAAAGGAAGAATTTCACCAGTGTCTACATTTTGAATTTGGTCTGGACCAAGCATTTTGTAACCAGACTTAATTATAATTGTTAGACCTCTGATTGTAGTAGTGTGGTGAGACACAGGCCCTAAGTACCTGACGCTGCGCTCAACCTTCGCATGAGCAATCGGTCGTGACCCATCAAATGGAACAAGCTGCAGAAGACCAGAGTCCATTGCGTCCTCTACCGGCACACGCTGCCCAGTTCGAGGATGTTTCATAGTCAGAGACTTCTGATTGATCAGGCCCTGCTTAATAGCCTCACACACATCTACACTTTCTTCAGTGGGGAGAGATGGAATGGGCAAAATTAAGCCATCCTTAATGGCCTGTTCAATGGATATTTTTTCTTTTGTAACTGGGTGAGTGTATGTACTATCAGTCACATTAACCACACCCCGCTGAAGTGCAATGGGGAAAGTGAGGGCAAGTTTTGGTATGGGAATCGCCACTTTAGGAGCATCAATTTTGTCGAACAGCTTAAGATCTTTGATGGCAGTCACCAGAGGAACTGAAGAGCCTGGTGCCACAGTCACAGAGCCCGATTCCTTGTCGACAACCTCGGAAGAAAGCGCTTCCTCCAGGGTCATGGGCGACTTCAGGCCTGGCACCATGGACATTGGGTTTGCAATGTCGCACAGAACAGCCTCCTCCAGGGTTAAGAGAGAGCCATTCTCTGGGTGCACAATACGCTCGGCCTCTGGCTCTACAAGCCCTTGTGTCACAAGCTCAGGAAGTGACAATGGTCGCCCCACAGGCATGATCACGTTCCCTGTGGAACTGTCCACAAGACCAGCAGCTTCAGCCTCATCTGCTGGAAGCCAGCGGCCTTGCTGTGGTTCCAGCACTAAGCCCTGGTCAACAAGCCCTCTCCTCTGGGCCTCATTCGGACTCATGACCAGTTTACGGACTTTCTGCAGAGTTACTGTAGTTTGGTGAGACATGGGCTCTATGTATCTAATGCTGCGCTCAATCTTTTCATAAGCAGTCAGCTGTGACCTATCAAATGGAACGAGCTGCAGAAGACCAGAGTCCATTGCGTCCTCTACTGGCACCCGTTGTCCGGTTCGAGGATGTGTCATGGTCAGAGCCTCTTGATCGATCAGACCCTGCTTAATTGCCTCACACACGTCTACACTTTCTTCAGTGGGGAGAGATGGAATGGGCAAAATTAAACCATCCTTAATGGCCTGTTCAATAGATATTTTCTTTTTTGTAACTGGGTGAGTGTATGTACTATCAGTCACACTAACCACACCCCGCTGAAGTGCAATGGGGAAAGTGAGGGCAAGTTTTGGTATGGGAATCGCCACTTTAGGAGCATCAATCTTGTCGAACAGCCTAAGATCTTTGATGGCAGTCACCAGAGGAACTGAAGAGCCTGGTGCCACAGTCACAGAGCCCGATTCCTTGTCGACAACCTCGGAAGAAAGCGCTTCCTCCAGGGTCATGGGTGCCTTCAAGCCTGGCACCATGGACATTGGGTTTGCAATGTCGCACAGAACAGCCTCCTCCAGGGTTAAGAGAGAGCCATTCTCTGGGTGCACAATACGCTCGGCCTCTGGCTCCACAAGCCCTTGTGCCACGAGCTCAGGAAGTGACAATGGCCGCCCCACAGGCATGATCACGTTCCCCGTGGAAGCGTCCACAAGACCAGCGGCTTCAGCCTCACTAGCTGGAAGCCAGCGGCCTTGCTGCGGCTCCAGCACTAAGCCCTGATCGACAAGCCCTCTCCTCTGGGCCTCATTCGGACTCATGACCAGTTTACGGACTTTCTGCAGAGTTACTGTAGTTTGGTGAGACATGGGCTCTATGTATCTAATGCTGCGCTCAATCTTTTCATAAGCAGTCAGCTGTGACCTATCAAATGGAACGAGCTGCAGAAGACCAGAGTCCATTGCGTCCTCTACTGGCACCCGTTGTCCGGTTCGAGGATGTGTCATAGTCAGAGCCTCTTGATCGATCAGACCCTGCTTAATTGCCTCACACACGTCTACACTATCATGAGTGGGGAGAGATGGAATGGGCAAAATTAAGCCATCCTTAATAGCCTGTTCAATGGATATTTTTTCTTTTGTAACTGGGTGAGTGTATGTACTATCAGTCACACTAACCACACCCCGCTGAAGTGCAATGGGGAAAGTGAGGGCAAGTTTTGGTATGGGAATCGCCACTTTAGGAGCATCAATCTTGTCGAACAGCCTAAGATCTTTGATGGCAGTCACCAGAGGAACTGAAGAGCCTGGTGCCACAGTCACAGAGCCCGATTCCTTGTCGACAACCTCGGAAGAAAGCGCTTCCTCCAGGGTCATGGGCGACTTCAGGCCTGGCACCATGGACATTGGGTTTGCAATGTCGCACAGAACAGCCTCCTCCAGGGTTAAGAGAGAGCCATTCTCTGGGTGCACAATACGCTCGGCCTCTGGCTCCACAAGCCCTTGTGCCACGAGCTCAGGAAGTGACAATGGCCGCCCCACAGGCATGATCACGTTCCCCGTGGAAGCGTCCACAAGACCAGCGGCTTCAGCCTCACTTGCTGGAAGCCAGCGACCCTGCTGCGGCTCCAGCACTAAGCCCTGATCGACAAGTCCTCTACGCTGGGCCTCTGTGCGGCTCATAACCAGTCGACGAACTTTCTGCAGAGTTACCGTAGTGTACCGAGACACTGAGCCAATGTACCTGATGTTTCGCTCAATCTTTCCATGAGCGATCGGCTGTGACCTATCAAATGGAACCAGCTGCAGAAGACCCGAGTCCATTGCATCCTCTACAGGCACATCTTGCCCAGTTCGAGGATGTTTCATTGTGAGAGACGCCTGATCGATCAGTCTCAGCTTAACTGCTTCGCACACGTCTACACTGTCATCAGTGGGGAGAGATGGAGTGGGCAAAAGTAAGCCGTCCTTAATAGCCTGCTCAATTGTCATCTTTTCCTTTGTCACGGGATGAGTGTATGTACTGTCAGTCACATCAATCACACTCCGCTGCAGTGCAATGGGAAAAGTGAGGGCAAGTTTTGGTATGGGAACCACAACTTTGGGCACATCAATCTTGTCGAACAGCTTAAGCTCCTGGACAGCAGTTACCAGAGGTACTGAAGAGCCTGGTGCCAAGGAGAGTGAGCCCGATTCCCTGTCGACAACCTTGGAAGCAAGCGCTTCCTCCAGGGTCAAGGGGGACTCGGGGCCTGGCACCATGGACATTGGGTTTGCAATGTCACACAGAACAGCCTCCTCCAGGGTCAAGAGAGAGCCAGTCTCTGGGTGCACAACACGCTCGGCCTCTGGCTCCACGAGCCCTTGTGCCACAAGCTCACCAAGTGACAGTGGCCGCCCCACAGGCATAAGCACATCCCCCGAGGGAGTGTCAACTAGACCAGCGGCTTCCGCCTCATTTGCTGGAAGCCAGCGGCCCTGCTGTGGCTCCAGCACTAAGCCCTGATTGACAAGCCCTCTGCGCTGGGCCTCTGTGGGGCTCAGAATCAGTCGACGGACTTTCTGCAGAGTAGGTTGTTGGGATGATGTAGCCCTACCCAGTGTCACCTCGAACCGAGGCACCCCATACCTTGCCTCTTCTACGTGCTTGCTTGCCGCTTCCTTGGGAGCACTCAGCAGTTCCTGGTACGCCACTGTGCTGCCTGTGTCTGATCCCTCGAGGCACGTCTGCACGCTGGTCACAACACCAGTGACGTTGGCGCGCTGAAGCATGGCTGCCGTTTCTGGCTCAAGCTTGCCCTGCTTCAAAGCCTCTGACAACGTCACTGTCTCTCCCGTCACAGGATCTGTGACAAGAACTGTGGTTGTTGTCAGCACACTCTGTTCAGTGGTCTTAGAGCCGTCCTGCAACTCTCGAGCAGACTCAGCATCAAGCAGACCCAGGGCCACTGCTTCATCCAAGGGTACCTCTCGCCCAGTGACAGCATCTCTAATGTGCAGGCTTGTGTGACGAACCACCTTAGTGATCTCCCGAGTGGTGCGGATAGGCTCAGTACTTAGGGCAGTTGCATGAACTGTTTCATCAGCGGCTGTTTCACGGAGTGCTTCGAGTGCTTTGGCTCCCAGGAGGAGTGGTGCTCCAACAACGGCAAGCATGCCTCTTTTGATTGCTTCCTCAATTTTCCAACTGCGACCGGTGTTCCTGTCAGTGTAGCTGTCTGCATCCACGTCTACAATGCCTTTCTCAACAGCTTCCTTCAGTTTAATTTCTTTGTTTGTGCTAGCTTCTCGGATAATGACTTCCTCACTTTTTGGAGCAGCCTTCAGCAGGTTAACTACTTCCAGTGCAGACACAGGCTTGTCTACATCCGGAACTGTCTCTGCTTGAAGGTCTGAGAACTTCGGGAAGTCCTGTTTGGACACTTCCAATTCTCTCGCTTTTACCTCTACAATGTCTGGCTGACCAGCAACCCTTGTCACATGGATTGACCTCACTGGTCCATGTCCAGGGGCCGTGGTATCTGGGCGCTCAAGGAGAACCACCACCTTTCGCCTGATTGCCTCTTCCATGGTCCATGTCTCTCTTGTCTTTGTATCGCGATAATGTCCAGTTGCATTGAGCAAGTTCTTTTCTAAAGCTCTAGTCAGAGGGAGCGTTCGTTTTGATCCCGGCTCATGCACCATAGCTGAATCAGAGTTCACAATCTGCATCTTCAGTGTCTCTTCCAAAGACACTAGCCTATCAGTACCTGGTATGAGGAAGAGGCCTTCCTTGGCATCAAACAACTTTTGTTCAATAGCATCCTTCAGATACCAACCACCAGGAGGTATATCCAGGACTTCTACCTCCAGCTTATGCACTCTGCTCTCCACAGTTTCAAATATTTGCTCCCTCGAGGGGGATAACCTACTGCCTCTAGGTATTTCAGATGGTTTCTCTTTTGCTGGGGACACAACTTTACTTTCTGGTGCCCCAGGAGCTTTTCGCAGAGGAGACTCTTCGCTCTTCTCAGGTTTTTCTGGTGATCCAGGCAATTTTTTCAGGGGGGACACATCTCTCCTTTCTGGTTTTTCTGGTGAACCAGGAGCCTTTTTATGTGGTGACAGACCTCTCCTTTCTGGTTTCTCCTGTGTTTCAGGTGTCTTTTTTGGCGGAGACACATCCCTTTTTGCTGGTGGCTCTGGTGTTTCAGGTGCAATTTTCTTTGGAGATGCACCTCTTTTCTCTGGTTTTTCTGGTGTGCCAGAGGCCTTTTTCAAAGGAGACACATCTCTAGTTTCCGGTATTTCTGGTGATCCAGGCACCTTTTTCAGTGGAGAAGCATCCCTTCTCTCTGGCTTCTCTGGTGACCCAGGTGACTTTTTTGGTGGAGACACATCTGTCCTCTCTGGCTTTTCTGGTGACCCGGGCACTTTTTTCAGTGGAGGTACATCGCATATTTCTGTCGTTTCTGGTGACCCAGGTGCTTTTTTGAATGGAGATACATCCCTTCTCTCTGGCTTTTCTGGTGACCCTGGTGCCTTTTTCAGTGCAGATACATCCCTTACCTCTGGCTTGTCTGGTGACCCAGGTGCCTTTTTGGGCGGAGACACATCCCTCTTTGGTGGCATGTCTGGGGTTCCCGGTGCCTTTTTTGGTGGAGATACATCCCTTGCCACTGGCTTTTCTGGTGGCACAGGTGCCTTTTTGGGTGGAGACACATCTCTCTTTAGTGGTATTTCTGGAGTTCCTGGTGCCTTTTTTGGTGGAGATACATCCCTTTTTTGTGGCTTTTCTGGTCTTCCAAGTGCCTTTTCCAGTTCGGGCACCGTTCTTTCTGGTATTTCTGGCGTACCTGGTGTCCTTTTTGGTGGAGATTCAGCTCTTTTTCCTGGCCTTTCTGGTGAGCCAGGTGACTGCTTCAGTGGGGACACATCCCTACGTCCTGGCATTTCTGGTGCCCGCTTTGGTGGGGATGCATCTCTTCTTTCTGCTTTTTCTGGTGAGCCAGGTGCCCTTCTAAGTGGAGACACCTCTCTTCCCCCTGGAGTTTCAGGCACTTGTTTCAATGGAGGCATGTCTCCCTCCTTCAATGCTACAGGTTTTTGCAATGGGGATGTATCTCGGCTTCCTGGTGATTCAAGCCCCTTTTGGGGTGGAGAGAGGTCTCTGTCTTTGGGAAAGCCAGGAGCTTTCTTCATAGGGGACACAGGCTTTTCTTGAGCAGCTTCAGGCTTCATTCCTTTCGGAGATATCTCTCCTGGAGCCTTAGGCACCTTTTGATCTCTTCCATCTGGTGGTCCAGGCACTACCTTTGGTGGGGACACCTCCCTTTCTTCGAGTGTAACAGAAATCATTTTTGTTGGTGACATGCCTCTATCCTGTGGTGTTCCAGGTGCCTGTTTCAGTGGGGACAGACCTCTCTGCAGCTGTGATTCAGGCAGCTCTTTTGTTGGTGACACCCCTCTAGCATCTGGTGTTTCAGGCACCTTCTGCACAGTTAACTCATCTTTTTCCTTTGGCACTGCAGGCAGCCTTTTTGGTGGAGACGTATCTCGTCGCTCGGGTGTTCCAGGAGCTTGCTTCACAGGAGACACATCTCGCTTTGTGGGCGACCCAGGCACCCTTTTTGGTGGCACATCTCTATCTCTTGTAGTTGCAGGTGATTTTTGGCTCTCTGGTGTTTCTGGTGCTTTTGGATAAAAGGGCACGTCTTTTCCTTCTGGTGTTCCTGGAGCCTTTCTTGAGGGTGAAACATCTCTCTTCTGAGGTGATACAGACACCCTTTTAGATGGTGACACATCTCTACCCTCCTTTTTTGTTGGGGACAAGTCTCTTCTCTCTGGTGATCCAGGAACCTTTTTAGGTGGCGATACATCTCTGTCATCAGTTAATCCAGGTACCCTTGGCTGAGATGGCACTTCACTTTTCTCTAGTGCTTCAGGCATGCCTTTTATTGGTGAAACACCCCTGCCTTCTGGTGTTCCAGGAATTTTCTCAAGTGGAGACATGTCTCTGCCACCTGGTATTTCTGGTGCCTTTCTTCGAGGGAACACTTCTTTTTCCGGTGACCCGGGGACCCTCTTTGGTGGGGACTGATCTCTTGTATATGGTGATCCAGGCACCGGTTTGACTGGCGATGAATCTCTGTCCTCTGGTACCTTTTCCAGTGGAGAGATATCGAAGCCCTCCAATGATCCTGGCACCTTTTTCTTAGGGGATAAATCTCCCTTGTCAGGGGATCCAGGCAGCTTTTTAGGTGGTGATGCATCTCTTCTCCCTGCTGCTCCAGGCATCCTCTGCATTAGGGATACATCCCTTTCGTTGGGTGTCTGCTGCCATGGAGCCACATCTGTTCCCTCAGTTGTCAGATGTTTTGGTGGGGATAAATCTCTCTGCTCCGGTGTTCGAGGTACCTTTGGTTTCGTTAAAACATCAGTGTCTTCTGGAGTTCCAGGAACCTTCTTCAGAGGAGACTTGTCTCCCTCCTCTGGTGTGCCAGGAGTCTTCTTCAGAAGGGATGGCTCTCTCCTTTCTGGTGATCCAGGTGTCTTTTTCACTGGAGACGATTCCCTGCTTCCTGGCATCCCAGGTGCCTTCTGCTTTGTTGGAGACTTAGGTTTGCCTTCAGGTGCAGGAGAGGCCTCCTGTTTCGACGCAGGAGAGTCTCTACGTCCAGGTGTTTCCACGTCTTTTTCTGGTGGGAACACATCCCTGGTCCCTCGTGTCGGGGACCCCATTTGTCTCACTGGTGAGCCGTCCTTGCCCTCCGGGGTAAAAAGAGCTTCTTTCGTTGGCGAAACATCTCTCGGGCCCTGTGCTCGTTTAGGTGGAGATCGGTCTCTACTTCCAGGTGGTGTAGGGGCCTTTGTTGGTGAAGGAGTGCGCAAGGGTTTGCCTTTGCCATCTGGCGCTGTGGCCACCTGTTTTGTTGGAGACACATCCCTCCTTTCTGGCTTTTCAGGCACACTCTGATCAGGCAAAAACCCAGTGCTGGCATCGGGCATGCTCTCTGACGGCGAAACTTCTTTGCTTTTTGGTGTCCCAGGCACCTTTTGTTTTGAAGGAGACGTCTCCCTGCTTCCAGACCTTCCTGGCAACTTCTGTTCAGGAAAGGAATCTAGACTTTGTGCTTCGGGTACCAACTGTTTCGATGGTGACTGTTCCCTGCTTTTAGGTCTTTCAGGGGCTTCATTTGTAGGCTGGGTTTCTGGTTTTGCAACAGACTTAGGTCTAAGGACACTGACATCAAACTTCTCATCTACAGGCCTCTCTGAGTCATAGTACTCAATTTTTGTCTCCGACACCCTTGGCCTAAAGCCTTCTGCACCACCATTCATGTGAACCTCTGGCAACACGTCACGGCCACCAGGGCCTCTGGACTCTTCCAAGGTTTTTTCCAGCATTTCTTCAATCAGATAAGATTCTTTGTTTTCTGTGACTTCTTCCAGCACATGCTCTGTAAATGAAGACTTCACTGGTACGGGCATCTCTTTGGATAGGGCTTGACCAAAGGGCGAACCTTTGTGTGCTTTAGCTGGAATACTTGGAGGTTGTTCTGTAGCCTGGGCATGCTCCGGTCGCCTTGTTGGTAAAAGTTTTTCATGATGGGAAATGTCCACAGTCCTCATGGACGTCTGCGTCATAGAGAGTCTCACATCTTCAACATCTGCATGCTCTGGAACATCGTGTTTTTCATGTGGAATTCTTGAAACTGGTTTAACAGTAGCAGGTCCCTTGCTGTCGGCAGCAGGCTGTGCTTCTTGGATTTTAGTAACTCCTGTGGGACTCTCTTCCCTTCGAGGAGGCTGCTTCCCAGCTGGTTCTTTACCTGTTTTGGATACTGCACTTGTCGGCTGCTTGTCCTTTGCTGCCGATACACTCCTGTCAGACCCGTCCCTACCTCTGATCTCTGAACTTCTAGATCGAACCCTCTCACGTCCTGAAGCATCTCTGATGACCTCGTCGCTCACTTCCCTCAATGTGTCTGTGCTTGTATCATGAACCACATGAGACTTCTCAAAGTATTCATGCCTGGATGTCACGTGATAAGTAATGGTGTGAGTGCTCTCCTCCTCATCAGCAGCCAGGGACGGTGCAGGGGTGATTGGGACCTTGCGCTCTTTTTGTGGCCTTGAGGAATCCGGAACATCCCTGGAGGGTGATGGCCTCTTTGTTGTGGACCCGGGAAAGCCAGGCTTCTTCAAAGCAGGCTCCTCCTCCGTTGAGGCATCTTTCAAAAGCTGGTCAACTTGCTCAGTGATGTCATACTCTCCCAATGTCGGCACAGGTGTGCCGTCTCTGCTACCATCACGTGGCACACCCCTTTCCCCAGTCATGGTTTGTGTTCTGTCATACACAAGGTGGGCCTCGCGACGCACAACTGGCTCCGCCTTCACAGGCGTTCGCTTGGCGAAATCGCCCATGTCTTTGGGCCAGTCAGTGTCGGGACTAATCAGGCCACTTTGCACAGCTTCCTGCAGTGTTCTATCTTCAGCCGTTAGTGGTGAATCTTGCGAGCCGTGTGATGACACAGTGACATAGCGGGTGATGGTCTTTGTCACAGTGGCAGTGCTGACAGTGATCCTCAGCAGACCACGCAAAAGTGCCGCACCTTCAGGGGTAATGACACCTTTTGCAAGTGCTTCCTTCAAAGGAATAGGAAGCTTTGTTTTCCTGTCCCTTATTTGACCAGTTTTGGAATCAACAAGGCCTGCAAACACTGCTTCTGACAAAGTTAGCTCCTGTCCTTTGTCGTCTTTCAAGCCAATCTTCCTGCTGAACATGTCAAATATCTGTGGCTGCATGACCTGCTCCTTGACAAGTTTCTCAAAGGGAATCTCACGCCCCGAGTCGGAGCATGTGAAAACTCCGGTTTTCGGATTAAGACAACCGCGCGCCACGGCTTCATTAAAACTCAGGCTCTCACCCGACACTGGGTCTTGAAAGGCCGAAACATCGAAAATTGTTTTCTGGCAGACAGAGGTGACAAGACCCAGGCGCACCGCCTGGCTCAGGGTCAGCACCTCGCGAGTCACCACATTGACAAACTTGCCTTCGGGCGTGATGATCCCCAGAGCAAGGGCTTCAGACAGGGACAGTGCCTCCTGGGTGCCCGGATGCACAATGCACTTGACGTAGGGGTCAAGGAGGCCACAGGCAATGGCCTCCAGGAGGGTCATCCAGGCCCCTGTCCAGGGATTCTGCACCTGGCCATCCTCGTCCAGAAGACCCCGCTCGTGGGCGTCTTTGAGAGTGAGAGGAGGTGTCAGCAGCTGTCGTTTGCGCGCCTCAGTCAGTGTGTGTTGTTCCCGTGTGGCGGGGTTTACGTATCGGCCAGTGTCCAGCAACAAGCCGTCCCGCAGAGCACGAGGCAGTGTCACCAGGGTCCCCTGACGGGTGTCCACCACTTCTGCTGTGTCTGCCGAGAGGAGGCCCCGTGACAGTGCTTCGCGCAAGGCGTACTCATCCCCAGAGTGCTGGTCCCTCAGCTTACCGGTGCTGCTATCCACTAGTCCATTGTCCACAGCAAACGAAAGTGTCATGCCCTCACTGTCCTCGACACGTTCACGCACTAACCAGCCCTTTGCAAACGCCTCGTCAATGGGCACCGGAATGCCCGTACTGGGGTCATTAATGAAGCCCGTCACAAGATTGACCAAGCCCCTGTCCCGCGCCTCTGCTAGTGACAGTTCAGTCACTCTCACCAGCCCTAACCTGATCAAGTACACCACTGTTTCGCGTTTTACAATCTTAAGCTGAATGGCCTCCTCCACAGTGATTGGCCGGCCACTTTTGGGGCTTAATAGGCAGGCCCTTTCGGGGTCGTACAACTGCTTTTCAATGGCAGCACGCAGACTTAGCTCGGTCCCTGAAGCGTCCCTGATGCCACAGGGCTCCAAGAGAGCAGCCTTGAGCCTTGGATCCAGAAGACCTTTGGCCACAGCTTCATCCAGCGGGTACTCTCGCCCCGTGGCAATGTCCACAAAGACCCAACGGTCAAGCCTCAGGGCACCGCTTCGGACGATCTCGGGTAGTGCGACTCGCTCGGCGGCAGCCGCCTCAGTAGCTGGCGTCCGGGGCGCGCCAGTCTCGGCGAAGGTCTTGGGCGCACTAGTCTCAGTGAAGGTCTTGAACTCCCTCGTCTTGGTCAGCGTCTTGACCGCACTAGTCTCTGTCAGCACTGCGGTGCACTGGGAAGAAAGAAAAAGACACTATCACTGCACGACTCTCAGCAGCATCAGAGGCAAACTAGTGGGCATGCACCCACACTGGTAGCACGCACGTCATTTGTTAGAGACATTTAAAGGGACACTGAGGGCAAATTCTAGCTGCCCTATATCGGCAGACTACTGCAACCTAATGACAGGCACTACTCTCACTGAATACAAAGCTTTTGTGAGCTATGGTATGTAATAAAGTTATAAGAGAAACAAGGCCACAGCTTAGTTAAAAGATGTGGCGAGGGCAATCACTGCTTGGAAATCTGATGTGCAGGCGGCAGCTGCAAAGCGTCTGTGCTTCTTACACTCACTGCAGCACGGCCTTCCTATGAACCTCGTCTGAGATGGCAGTTCAAGGTGCGCCGCTTTCGGCAAAGAAGTCTTGGTTTCTCTCTCTCTCTCTGTGCATGCATGCACAACTTCTGGGCACCCTCCGGGCCCAGAAGGTCCCCAGAGGTGCTCCCACTGACAGGTGCTCCGAGAGTGCACCTATCGGCACCTGCCAAATTCTACGGACCACGGCTTCACAAAGGCCCACGGTGGACTCCATATAACCTCTCTAGCCTTAAAAATGAAATACCAATATTGCCATCACCAGCCATTTTCTAGTCTACACCACTATGCTTCCAAATTGTGGTCACAAAGTCCATTTCAAGATTGCTGTCAAGTTTTAACTAACGGATGACAAAAATTTTTTCAATCGATTTTAGCAATAAATGCATTTTTTGCTGCTGTGCACACACCAACACACCCTGAAAAAGCTACAGAATCAATTTTTGCTTAGAACAAAAATTCGATAGAGATGTCCTCGGTGCCCTTTAAACAAGTCATGCCAGACAACTTGCAGTCACTGGCAGCAAGCTGGAAACGCATGCAAGACTACTGAAAATGCGCGAAATCATTCGCATCACGAGGCGTTTACCCCAGCAATGTGGTGTGGAGGTTACCGCATTCGCAGTCATTTACGCAGTAACCTTATCACTTCAGCCTATGCTCCAAGGTCTCAAACCCTGCACAATAACCCCAGCCAGTCCAAAGTAATAACGGCCCAATGTCTGGTGCTTATTGGATGCATCTTACATTGCTTACAAACGGCCTAATCTTGCGATGTTTATCGAAAAAATAAAAAATACAAGCGGCTTAGGCTGCAACACCAGCCAAGTGTGACTAATCGCAAAGGAAAATGTTCCAGTACAAATCAAGTAAGCCGAAGGCCAGTCAGAGCATCATGTGATGTGAAGCTAAAATAGAACCAATGCCAGAAAATGTCAACTCAGCCCGAGTACCGCTCAACAAGAGCTTTTTATGCATTGCATACAAAGGGCAACACGACTATGTGTGTCCGACATTTCAGCAAAGTTCAAAACCCTGCACGAATGCCACAGGCCAGTATTGCCACCTACAAGCTTGTGAGCTTGCAACAGCAAGAATAAGCTCAACCTGCAGGTATTCTAGAGTCGTTAGAACAATTCATTCCAGCTAGAGTTATGAGCGGAAAAAGATCAATGTCCTATGTTAAATGCTATGATGTACACAAATTTAAATTTTTCAAGTGTACGGTTACTCTAGACTTTTTACCCTACATCGACACCGACATCGAAAGGATGTCCAGGATTTTGTAGTGGCGTACCTCTTGTGAGCCTTTGACATGATGAAGACCTTATGAAGTAAAGCTGACATGAGATCGGAAAATAATAATGTCGACACACTGCCAATTACCCTACACAAGAAGCCAAATATGAACGTCAGTTTGCATTTTTTTTTTTCACGTCTTGTGACCAAAAACTGGATGATAAATTTTTAGTGTACTTTGTAAAAAAAAAAGTTATCATAAAAGTAGGATAAAAACAGTAATATTAATGAACTACTTACACTTGTCTGCACTCCAAAAAAAGTAAAGAGCTGAACACCTCAGAGCTGCTTCTAGGGTTAGTCTGGCTTTCCGGAAGGACATCCAATGCCATTTATCACAGCTGCCCATACTGCTATCTTGATTAGAGCATGAACTGGTTGTAATGTTGCACAAAGAAACATTCAAATTAGACTGTCAAGTGCATCTGCTCAAAGGTGCAGAAAAAAAATTTTTTTTTTTTCGCATCTGAATTCAGCTACTCAATCTTGAAAACAAAAAAGCAAGACTGGAAATCCGCCTACAAAAGAAAAAGCAAACAATGGTATTCATGACTCATCCACAGGTGGGAGGACAAAGTGCTTTCAAGAAACGCCACAAAAAGAAAATGCAAGAGAAAGAACGAGAGCAGCTGTGAAAACAAGACATCAGTGCCTTTGAAATGCAGATGTTACACGGCGAAGAAGTAAGCCGTATTTCCGGTGTAGACACAGGCCAAGCTGCAAGAAGCGACATGCTGCATTGGGCAACAAAACACGCTGCACACATGCCTAAACAATGAGCATGCACACACTGCAGTGACATGAGAAACACAATGAAGATAGGACACAAGCCCTCGACAGTCCTCGTGAGGTGCAGAGACCAGCAAAAATAGGCAGCGGAGGAGATGAACAAGAAGTTCCCTTCTGCTGTTCTCATCAGTCACCTGTCTTTGTAGAGGAAAAGGAAGCAGTTGTTTTGGAATAAGGCAATTTGAGCACAGCAAAGTTATTTATTTGCTATTAAGCACTAATTATGCATATTCATGGAGAAGCAGCAGCAGCAGCAAGAAAAGAACCAGCTGGTGCTGATATAACCTCTAAAATAGTCATGCATCAGGTATGGTTGGAAGATGAGTAAAGGAATAATGTGCACCAATGCGATGCAGACAGACCCTTTTGGAAGACTGAGTCATGCACCATGGCAATGGATTCTCACGGGGAGAACTCTTGTTAAGCTGTGCAGGAAACCTGCGAAACCTGCCATCAAATCGTAATACATGTGGATTTTCTAAATTGCAGCATATGCATTGGAACCTTTAAGACAGCATTCTTGGCTGCCGCTGGGCCACTAGCCACAGCAGCATAATAGTTGGTCAGTCCAGCCGAATCCGCACTAGTGCAACAACCCTTTGGCCATACTGACCAGTATTTCCTTCCTTGCAGGCCTAGCAAAAAAATTTAGGGGGTAACATTTCCCCCTCCAACCGTTTCCATGCCTCCCTCTTTTAAAGCGACAATAGTTAAGGGCAACCTTTTGAATTCGGCGGCGTCGCCGGCAAAACATGGAGATACGAGGAGCAAAGAGGAGTGACGTCGTTCGCTGTGCAACAGACTGCTGACGCCCCTGTGTGCAGTGGCATGCTGTTCGCATCCCTGCACACAGGGGGCGCCACTCTGACACCATGTAGGACGCCTCTAGGGTCCCTCTAAAGCAGTATCTCGCTTCTACCACAGCCATCGCGGCCCGGTTGGTGCCAGTAGACAGGCTCGTGACCTTTCCTTTTCTTTCTATATTCAGCCACGTGCACATGTGCAAACTAAGGGGCAGTATCGTTTGGGCAGTCAGCAGTGCACTCAGCACCACAAAGAGCTGTTGCAGAATATTGCATTACACAGGGACCATTGGTCTTCATTTTTTTTTTTCTAATAACTACAATGACTAACACTCTTTCTAGGTTCCACCATGATGGTCCTCATTCCTTTCCTTGTGCAGATGACTATGTTGCAGTTCTGCACTGATGCTCAGCACAGCACAGCTGTGCTGCAGTTGTGCACCAATGCTAAGCACTGCAGTTCTACACACTTTAAAGCACAACTGGGCTGCAGTTCACCGGTGCCAAGCAACCACAGTTGACTCACACCACAGCTATAACTACTGACTCAATTCGAAGCTAGAACAAGGCGTGCCTGCTCGAGAGCCCCACGCAGTGCGCTATGGCCAGAGAAGGAGAAGGACGGACTAGCCCACCACCCACCTGCTGGTCCAGTGCTTTCGCCAGGTCCTCAGCCAGGGCCAGGTAGCGGGCATTGAGTTCATTCACTTCGGCCTCCACTCCACGCCCGTCGGGCGTTGCCCCCTGGAGCCGGCGCCGCTTGGCGAGGCTGCCGTCCAGGCTCGGGTGGTCTTGCTCGAGGCCCTCCGCAAAGCGCTGCAGCCGCAGGCCGTAGATCTGCCACACACACAGGACGAGGGGGGAACGGCGTCGTAGCGACTGCAGACGAGCCCCAGTGAGGCCACACCACGGGGTCCAGGATCCGTTTAGGCTAACCAGGAAGGGCCGATTTTTTTTGTTTGGTTGGGCAAGCCAGGTGGGGCAAGGGCAAGGGCCGTGCAAGGTCTTCGGGCGGGCGCTTCGACGCAGGGAGGCGGCGGCGGCAGGGCGCAAGGCGGCAAGAGCCAAAGCCGGAGTCCTACTCTAGGTAGCACACACGATGCAGACGACGGGCTGCCGCTCTCGTTCCCTCTGTGTCCACGGGCACCCTACGCTTTCTTTCTTTGTATTTTTTTTGTTTGTTTTGCCAGAGTGCACAGAGAGAGCGGACACGTCAGGGAAGCGGTGGCGGCGGGCGGCAGTTCGCGCTCTCCGCCGGGCTGTTCCTGCTGTACAAAGCAAGCGGCACACTCAAGCCAAAAAAAAGAGGAGGAGGAGGAGGGGGAAACACACAAGGTGGTGCACGGAGACAGCACGCGCGCAGGGAAGTCGCAAGCGGCCCTGGCGGGCAAGCTGCATTCATGCACCGCCACCGCCCGCTGCAGGGAGGAAGGGGGAGTCAAAAAAACGAGATAACATCGGCAGGGCCCCGTGGCGTGGTCCCCGGGCGGCATGCTGAGGAAAGCCACCAACCTGCGCCTCCCGGGTGAACCTTCCTCCCAGCACGTTCACCTCCTCAATGCGTGGCCTCCTGCCACTGATCTCATTGTACAGGTCCTGAGGCAACACACAAGGCAGAGGTTGATCCATCACTGAAGCACACACTCCCCCCAACCCCCCAGCCCAACTCAAGTACTACTACTACCAGCGTGTACCACAACCAGCCAGAGCCCAAAGGCCACCTCACCAGAGCCTGCTGCCGGTCCACGGAGGGGCGGGCCGTCTTCACCGCGTTCACTCGGACTGTAGCCTGGCTGGCCCAATGGCGCTCCTCATCCATCTTGTTACGGTAGGCACGCAGCAGCTCGGAAGCAGCCTCACAGCTGCGCAGCCTGCAACAACAACATACACGCACTTCAAGTTCAGGAAGTAGAAGACAGCAATATGAACTGCAGCAAACTCCCATTACGCTGAAACCCCTCAAGACAAATTCTGCGATATGATGGCCAATGTACAAAAAGTCCACTGAATACAATATAAACAGTTTTGCCAGTTTCCCAGTTAAGTCAAACTTTCGCGGTGACCACATATTTACAGCACTGAACAGCGGTACTCGTGGAGCATGTACACGGCACCATCAAAGCAAAGAATTAAAAAAAAAAAGGACTTCTCTGCCCATTCATGCCTGCCTCCAGGCAGACACACAACTGCGCGGAAGCTTCCTTACACAGGGTCCTTTCCTTGCAGTTTATGTCCGGGTTATGTTCTCTCGGCTGCAACATGATCTAGACAAGTATGCCCCTGGGGCCATGACACAATCGCAAACCACCGCAACAACCTAGGCAGCGATAGCATAAGACACCATTCTGCAAGGCGTTACAGCTGTGAAAGTGTGACACCACCAAGTGTGCTCTCACCGCTCAGCCAGCTGGTTAGCTGCATTGTCCCATCGACGCACCACCTTGCGCAGGTCGTCCTCGAGCTTCCGCACATCTGGGTGGGAGTAGGCGCTGGGTCGCGAGCGCTCCGTCACTTTGCGGACGCTGGCCACGTCTTCGGCCAGTCGGTCTAGCTGGGGCTGCTGCTGCTGCAACTCCAGCTGCAATGCAACCAAGTCTTCGTGCGTCTGCCTCAACGCATTCTGCTCCTCGGGCATGGAGCCCTGGGCAGCCAGCTGCTCTTCCACAGAGGACACAAATGTCGTGGCCTCCGAGAGCCCGTGGTTGGCGATCTCCACTGCCTTGAGTCGCTCGACATACAGGTGGGAGAGATTCCAGATGCGGTCCCAGAGGCGCACCACTCCGTCGTGGCGGTCCTGGGTGGTGGGCGTCTTCTTGGTCATCTGCTTGAAGGCCACCCTCATCTCGGCCACCTGGGGCTCCAGGTCCTGCAGTCCTTCCTCAAACTCCTGCACATGCCACCAGGAATGCAAGCTCAAGAGCCATGAGAAAACCAGCTCATCTATGCCGCACTTCCAAGTGTCACTTCTTTGAAAGCAGCTTCATTTCACACCTAACGACAAATCCAAACTTGACCAAGAACCCACAGTGAAACAGCAAAGAGCCCACAGTGGCTTGATTAAACCCGTTTATTTCTCTCAGATGCATAGCTAAGCTTACTTCTCACCAGTAGCCAAAGTTTGCATCATGCATGTACTATCGGGGACAAATGTGGTATACTCCATGTGGCGGGAGCCAAAGAAACGAAAAACTGCGTTGCAACGCCACCTACAGGTGGCACCTGTTATCAAGACAGCCAATGCATGACCTTTATTATCAGCAGGCATGTCGCTTGGCTCTTTTCTATGTTTCGTGCTTAAGCTCACCAAAATTCCGCAGTTTTCCGTTGCTCCGGCTCCCACCGCGTGGAGTATACCATTTTTGTCCCCGATAGTACATGAAAGGTCATGCAGTATGACTGTCAATGTCACTGACACTGCTATTGTGCATAACGAGCAGTGATTTCACTACCACCTAACTTACAAACTGCTGTGCTGAACATGGATCCTAGTCTGCAACATATCCTGCCATAAATGGATCTGAAGGTAGCCTCGAAGCATACAATCACTACCAGCACATACAAGCTCATTTACTGCTTAAATCGTTCAAGATTATATAATTTTCATTGCAGCTGGACTGATCAGACACGTTTCAGCTACAGTTTGTAGACACATAACCACCATCTGAAGCCAGGTAAAGCCACAAGGCAATCTATAACAAGGCATTGCGCGAGGCTAGCTAAAGCCAATTGCGTATGCTCAGGAGCCTATAACACTGACATGACAGGGGTAACTGCCACCGAACTGCATCATCTTCGCTGGTTACCGAGGATGCAGACCAACCCACCTTGTGCTGCACCACGAGGGCATCGAGGCTGTCGACATCACGTGGGATGGGTGCCTGCACCCGCGAGTTCAGTGTGCGCTCCTTCTCCTGAAGCTGCTTCTCAAGTCGCGCCGACAGATCAGCAAAACGACGGCTTGGGCTCTCTGGCGATTTCTCGGCTGCAAAGACACGGACTACGTAAGGCATTGGTGCCTATAAACTTTCACTAATGCTTACAAGTCCCTGCTGTCATATTGACCGATACCGATACAGCCAAGCAATAAGCTCCACTGATCCAAGCTTAATTCTTGCTCCAGTTCTGCACTCATATGTGCACTCATATGTCTATGCACACCTTCCGGTGTGCATAGACATTAAAATAAAGGAGGGAGTCTTACCTTCTTCTTCACGGAGTTTCGCCAGAAGATCCTCAAACAACTTGTTGCACAGACGAATCTCCTCGCGTAGGCGTCGCATATCGGGGTCAGTTGGGTCACCCTCAGCAAGCAACTTCTCAGCATCCTCATTGAGCGCCCGGATGATAGACTCACGTTGGCTTGGCTCCATGGCTCGGAACTGTAACATCCAGCCCACCATTCGCAAAATCATTCTCTCATACCATCAGCTCCATAATATAACACGAACCGAGTTACTACGCACAAGCTCTACGTGTATGAAGTTAAACCTGGATGTAACGAAGTTTTTTAATTCCCCAATGCCGCTCTCATTGAATCACATGTATTTGAGAACTCCATGTAACGAATGCACAGCGGTGGTTAACCTTGATATAACAAACTCGCTAAGCCGACCATCTGCTAGTTTGTACTGAGTTATGAAATTTGGCAGAAAAGTTTCACGACGCTAAAGCACAAACTGACATGAGAGGAATTCAACAATCACACCGAGTGACCGCAGTTGAGCCAACGCGTCGTTCTCCAGTGCCGTCGGTGCATCTCTGTTGTTTTCGCTTTTGGAACGCCATCCACATGGCACTACAACAGTCCATGCTCAAAAGCAGCGAAAAATGATAGGGCATAGCAAAACGAGACAGCACAAGCAGTGTGCGCCCATCGCCGCCACGCGGTTGCTCGCGTGATTCTGGCACCGATAAATCTTGCGCGTCTGGACTCTGGAGCGGGGATGGTGGAGAGCGCAAGCAATGCAAGGCGAAGAGTCCGTTTCCTGTGGCGACAGCGGCAGGCAGACCAAGAGAGAGAACATGCTTCGCGGCTGGTTTACAGCTGGTTTACAGCGGCTGGTAGTGCCTTCCGGCTGGTTTACGGCGGCTGGTAAAGGAGCATGTGCCTTCGTGGCTGGTTTACGGTGGCGCTGGTTTAGGGCGGCTGGTTTACGGGGGCGAGCGGCTCTCCTCTAGCTCGGCGACAGTGACCCCCCGCCTCTTCCACTCTCCCCTACCTACTAGCAGCGGCACAGTGCGGATAGCGGCAGCTTCTGCAGCAGTTGTGCTATCAGCGCACGATCGTGGAGAGTTTCTCCCTGTTTATGACTTCGAGTAATGGGGTTTTCTGGAAACATTTCCAAGGTGATTTCACCTACATTTATTCCTTACTTTGGTTTCATTCTTAATTGCCCATTTGGGTCTTCCTGCAAAAACTGCATGTAACGAAAAATGGATGCAACGAAAAAAAATCTCGGACTTTTTTCAACTTCGTTATATCCAGGTTTAACCGTACTGCACCCCACGTAACCACACTGTGCACATTTTTAAGAATACGAGTGGTAAGAGACATCTCGTGGTAACCAGAAAACGATGTAAAAAAAAAAGCCATTAACTGTCCATTAAAATTACAGAAAAGCAAACAAGGGAAGGGGAATGAGGGGCTCGTTATAAATATGAGAGAAGCCAACAGCCACAGAAGCCAAGGAGCACAGGGGATTTTTTAATTTATTAATTTTTTTTGTGGTGTTGATCAAGTAAGAATATTACTGTCGCTTAAAGCTAATTGATTAGAAAAGCAGAAGAAAAAACAACCACATGCCGCCGGTGGGATCCGAACCCACGACCTCCGAATTACGCGTCCGGTGCTCTACCTCTGAGCTACGGCGACGGCTGTCAAACCTTCTGCTTTCGGGGGTATTTATGTTTACAAATAACCTAACCTTGAGAGTGTTCATCAGCGCCACCCACGTTCGTAAGCGGCGGACGTGGAACGTCCTGAGTTACCACTGGTGTGACGTAGAACGCCATCGAACGGCGAGCGTGGAAGCTGTGTGAGAACCCTCTTATGCTTCCTATGGCATCAAGGCTGCCAGAACCGAGGCCCTCGCTAAGCAATTAAGCAAACAAGGGAAGCTTTAAGCGACAGTAATATTCTTACTTGATCAACACCACAAAAAAATTAATAAATTAAAAAATCCCCTGTGCTCCTTGGTTTCTGTGGCTGTTGGCTTCTCTCACATTAAAATTATAGCCATATTAAAATTACAGCACACGACATAACCACAGTCTGCACATTTTTAAGAATACGAGTGAAAGAAAATACAGTCAGTACCTGTCCACTAAAACTGCAGGCACTTAGCAAATATGTGGCATTAAAATTGTGTCCATAAAGAAACAAGAGTGGGCGGTTGGAATCTATTCATAATGAGTCAATCACTATAGTACTCGTTTTATACACTGGGACCAGTTTGTTCAATGACAAAAGGATACAGCACATTGTTCCTGCTTGTAGTCCCTTAGTGCATACCTTTATCCACAGTTTATGAGTGCAGCTTTTCAATATGACAAGTGAAACACAATTAGGCTCTGTAGAGCACACTTTTATGTACACAGGCAGCATGAACTAAAGGGGGGATGCAGGGATCAGAGGTGAAGATCTTAATTTTTTGGTGTAGAGCAATGAAATTTGGCATGTTTTTTGAGAAGTCCACCGAATGCTTAAACACAAAATGTCACTGAAATATCTTGAGTAGTTTTGAGAAAATAAATTCCTATATGCTTCATTGCTCTACCAAACTTGCAGAAAGCCTAGTGTGACAACAAAACATGGTAGGTGCCTGCAGTCTCGTTCAAGTTTTACCCAAAGGAATGATCGATGCAGTGACTTTCTCCAAATATCTTTGGCAGCCAGATTTTTTCCCACACAGAATGTTAATATTATCCACGTCTACATAATATACATTCATTGTCATCATGCCAAATTACTGACGGTGAAAAAATGCGAAAATAATTCAGAAATATAGTAGAATGTCGCAGCATGAAAATTTATGGGCAGTCAGGCCAAAAAACACACGAGAAAACGGGCACATTCACAGAGATTTCAGCCAGATTTTGCAACCTATGGTCACAAAAACATTTTTTAAAAGTCACTTCTGTGCTGATTTCGGGGAAAATATTTTGGGATATAATCAAAAGGCCCGTATAAAAACCGAAAGTGGTGTTTCCTGAAATTCTATCCTTTTTTTTTTTTTTCAAGATGTTCATGATTTGGTTGGTTTATGGGGTTTAACGTCCCAAAGCGCCTCAGGCTATGAGGGACGCCGTAGTGGAGGGCTCCGGAAATCTCGACCACCTGGGGTTCTTCAACGTGCACTGACATCGCACAGTACACGATTTGATCAGTGCATCCCCCCTTAGGTTGGACAACTGAGGAGGTCAGCTGGAGAGTTGGCGACAACGTACCGTCTTGAGGTCCCAAGCCTTGACAATCTTGATGGTGGCAAAGATCATGTTGAGCCGCAGCTTGTGCTGCTTCTTCGTCCACAGCTTGACCACGAGGTCGTACTTGCGCTTGAGGCTGCACACCACGCAAACGAGGGCACAAGCAGTGTTACCGAGACTGACTCGGCAGCCAAGGCGAGGCAGCACTCTCACCTCTCGGCCAGCTCTATGGCCTCGGGGTTCGGAGGTGGGATCATGAAGCAGACGCCAGGCACCTGGCCTTCATGCCCCTTGGAGTTGGCCACCTGAGGTGGGGGAAGAAAGAAGCACGATGTGGAAGGTCCTCAGCCCAACTCCGTAAACCTCACAGAAGCAAGATTTGTAGCAGTCCCAAGAACTATAGCTCCAACTTCTTACTCAAGGGGGGGAAAAAATGATGGGGTGTGCAGATGCATCCATTCGTTTAACAATGAAAACTGGTACCGTATTTTCCAGTGTATAGGACGCACCCTTGTATAAGACGCACCTGCCATATATGCAGGCTGTCACTGAAAAAGTTGACATATAAGACGCAGCCGTGTATAAGACGCACCCCAATTTACCCAGTTAGGCTAGTGAGGCTTAATTAAACATGCTTGTGTGACCATCGTGAAATGCACCGTACCTGTGAGTTCTTAAGCAACGCTCAGTGATCAATAAGGCAACACTCATGCCATACCCGCCCACGTTTTAGCAAAAAGAAAAAACAAAAGAACTCCCCTTATGTCCATAACATTTTATTTTTACTTAAAACCTTCGCAGTCTTCATCTTCGGATGCACTGTCAAAAAGTTTGCCCGTTTCTGGAGGCAATGCAGCTGATACATTCTCTTTGCACAATGTACGTACTACATACACAGAGCAAACAAAGTTGCAAAGGGAGACTAAAAAAAAATTCCAGCTTCTCTTGGCTCGTCTTGACAATGGCGAAAAGCGCGATTGTCGCCATCTTTTGGCATTTCACACTACTTTTGCTTGGGGCCTCCGAAACGGCCGTGTGTTCATGATCCCGGAAGTCATCATTCCCAGCGTTTCATGATAAAGTTCGCCTAAAAAAGTTGCGCATGGTGGTCCCCGTATTATAGTCGTTTACAACCGCGTTATTGGTAGCGATATTTTTCTGTTGAAAAAAGCTTCAACATGAACCTGAGTAATTTCTGAACTCGCAAAAAAAAGCCGAAAAATTCGCATACTATAAACACACCCTTGTATAGGACGCACCAGCAAGATTTTTTTTTTAAAAAGCCGCGCCTTATACACCGGAAAATATGGTACATGATTTTCTGGCGAATCTTTCGGCAGGACCTTGAGAGTGAACTGGCTGGAACACCACGAGAAAAGGCAGAGATTGAGAAAAGAAAAAGAACTGCCTCATGATGCGCCATTTTTTTATGATCAATTTATCACCAAGAGTGACAAGAAAAACTGTCTGCTTGCACGATAAGTGCAACAGATTCTCCACAACCGATTAAAAAAAAAACGAGAAAAAGAAGCACCACTGGATCCTCACGTTGAGACAAGGTTAAACGTAATGGATGCAGAGGACAAATGACAGGAGAGGTAAAAAAGCTTTGCCTCCAGACTGAGCTTGCATGGCAGAAGCAGGTTTCCACCTTTTGCTCCCAGGGATAACTGTTATAGGACATCCACTCTGACTGTTACTAACCAAATGAAGAACAATGTTTTTTTTCTTCAAATCTGTGCATCCGCAGCACTAGCAAGGCTGAACTGGCTCACCTTCCACCGGTCTCTCTGGGTGTTGTCATGCAGCCAGCACTGCTCCCCACGTGCCACCGTCATCTGGCAAAAAGGACACCACCACCAAGTCAGCAACAAAGACAAAGTCCGATACTGTGCTCAATTCTGCCCACAGCCGTGAACCCACCCCCGAAACTCGAAATAGATACAAAGGGGGGAAACTATAGATGAGAAATGTTCTCGTACCTCATCCACTGCTCTTTTCAATCGGTCTAGAAAACTGCACGGTCTTGGCCAAGCGGTGTAGACAAAAAAATTAACCAGCCAACAGCAAATTATTGTTTTGCTCTTACTTTATGAATATAGGCTTGCCGTTCCTATGTCGCAATTTAACAATTATAATTTTCAAAATGCTCACATTTTCTAAGAGACCTGCAACTCTGTTTGGAAAACACGTGTATGGAATCATACAGTGGGTCAAGATCTAACGATGGTCCCTTTGCTCTGCCCTGGTCTTCTCCCCGGCAACTCGGCATCTTTACTTTCAATACCTCCAGCACCTAACAAGTGAGCATTTCAAAACCTTGCTCTCAGGTGTGACCTCCGACTTTCCATCCCGTCCAACACTTCCCATGCTGTCCCATGCCTAGTGGCCCCCAGTGTCTATCCTCACAACCGCAAAGTAAACTTGAGCCCTCCTGTGTCACTGCCTGCAACTAGGTCTGTTGTAGCAGACATCTTCAGTGCCACACTCTCCTTACTACTCTTTTGAGCAGTCCATCAACACATCCACGACTGAAGACTGCACAAAAAAGGCAACAATGCCAACTTTTGCAGTGGGAACCAAGCTGTGGTAAAGTTGAGCATGGATTCCAGGCAGCGACAAGCTAGCCACTCACGTTGAGCTGGCTGTAGCTGCAGACAGCGGTGACCCGCAGTGGACGGGGCAAGGGCGCGCGGCGCTGCTTGAGGGGCAGTACCTGACGCGAGCGCTCGAGCAGCGCGTTGACAATGCCCGCGTAACGCGCCAAGTCCTCGCGCAGCTCCTGCATCTGCTGCAGCAGCCGCTCGCCCTCTTCCAGCGAAAAGCTGGGTCGGCTGAAAGTCGTGTTGAGTCGCTCCTCTCCGCGCTGCAACCACTGCTCGCACTCGCGAGCCTCCTTGAAGAACTGCACGCGCCGCCATGAGCGAAAGCAAGCATAGGTCAAACACTGTCTACAGGCTATGTGTAGGTATGAATGAAACAGCACATCTAGCCTTTACTTTTGATGTTAGATGTGGCAATTAGACGAACTCAAACACTTTAAGCTGCTCACCTGCACAGTGCATGCTATTTGTAGACATCCTCAGGACACAGGAACTATACGAGCTTTACGCATCAGTGAGAATGAAACAGAGCCATAGAAACAAATGTCTGGAGAGACCGATGCATCAATAACTATTTGAACCACATTGCAAGGATAAAACTGCACAGGAAACATAAAATCACTTCCTTGTGGGGATTGGATGGCCATGCAAAAAATGAATCTACCACATGGTCTTTTCTACAATTCCCACAGAAACAGCTGTCTCATGCTGTTACCTATTAACAGCACTGAACATTGGGTGCATACTAACGCAGCTAGTGCTCTGAAGAAAAGTCAGCAAATGTGAGGCCGGAAATTTCTGGCTCAGGTACAATGCAAGAAGGACAAAAGGAGAGACCTGCATAGCTAGCAGTGCAGCTGGCAAAGCCACCAGCATGCCTGACAGAGCTGCCAAACACCCGACAAAGCTAGCATGACCGGAAAGGCAGGCTAGTGCCCAATCCCGGCATAAATCCCCCAATGGCTTGTAGATGTGAACAACATGGCTACATGTTATTAAGGTGCACTGCCTCCATGCCTGCCTCACCTGGTGGTAGTGCGCGGCGTGTCGCAGGTGAGCCTCGAGAGCCCGCAGCAGCTCCAGCAGCCAAGCCCACTGTGCCTGCAGTGCGCTTAGCTGGGCCTCGATGGCACGTGCGGCCGGGTGCTGCTGCCGCACCAGCGACGAACCCTGGTCCAGTGTCGCATTGAAGGCCGACTCGCGCGCCTCCACTTCAGCCGTCAGGGTGCCCTGGTGCTGCTCCAGCTCCACCAGATTCAGTGTGGGGCTACTCCAGTCACGCATCACCTCTGGCTGCTGCCGCTCCGACAGCCAGCGCAGCTCCGCAGCTGCCGACTGAGCAAACTCCAGCAGTGCGTCCAGGTCGCTCAGCCGCTTGTTGGACAGCACCAGCAGCTCCGAGTAGGCGCGCTCCAGCTGGGCCAGCTGCTTCTGGTACTGGGCCCGCTCCTCGCTGCCCTCCTCGAAGTGGCCCTGCCTCGAGATGCACATGTCCACATTCTTCTGGAACTGGTCGATGAGGCGGTGGTCAGCCTGGTGGCGCTCCAGGGCCACCTGCACGGCTGGCACCTCGGAGCCCCAGTCGGCCGCCTCGAGCTGCCGCAGCTTCTCCTGCACCCAGTCGAGGCAGCTCTGCAGGAACTTGAGATACTCGTGCGTCTCCACCAGCCGGC